>NC_056737.1:1533528872-1533784637 GCF_019279795.1 Protopterus annectens | reverse complement strand
ACGGGTTTGTTAAAAAAAAATTTTAGGGGGAAAAACAAAAATTTCCCTTTTTTTCGTTTCTTTTTAAAAATTTTTACCCCGGGCCCTTTCTAAAAAAGTTCAACCAATACCCATTCCCAAAAAAAATATGCTCCCCTTTAAACAAAACCCAATTACTTGGGAAGAATTGGACAGGGTAAAAACTAATATTTTTAGCTTTTTTTTTTAAAAAATTTGAAGAAACGGGGATAAATAATCTTCAATTGTCCGTTTTTTTTTTGCCGTATGTAACAATTCTCCTGAAGTAAGGCAGTGCAAACTAGAGACTACAACTCCGGGAAATCAGAATCACTCTAAGACTTACTAGTGACATTGTCACCTGATGTTCTTCGTTCCCCATTGCTGCAGTCCTTACTATTGGGTAGTCCGCCATCCAGTCGGCCCGAATACCAGAGTATAAGGCTGACGTCGGTCAGGGCGCATTAGACTGACGTCAGGACGTCAGGGTACTAATGCGCATGACCGACGTCATATCCTCAGTCTTTTTTTGCCGCATGGTCCGATGCAGAAGCAGTTTTGCGAGTGCAGGTTGGCGTTCTGAAATATTTCCGAAACCGGAGTTTCAGACCGAATCAGAGTTGGCTAAGTACCCGCTGGGGAACATTTTGGTTTTTCTTGCCTCAGTATTTTACCGGATGTCAGAAAAAGTGAATAACTGTATTTCTTGTGGGAAACAGATACCGCATAGGGATTACCATACCTTGTGTATACCTTGTTTAGGGCCTGAGCACGACGTTGTTGGTTGCCGCTCTTGTGCTAGGTTTAACAAACGCACTATTAAGAGGAGGTTAGACTGTGCTAGGTTAGTGTTTGGGAAGCGTTGCAATTATAAAATGCCGTCGGATGCTCCGGCGCTTCGTCAAGAAGCGCAAGGACAAACAGCGGCCTAGGGTTGATGAACCTGCAGTCCCGGACGTCGGTTCTTTAGAAGGCTCAGTGGAGCCAGAGGTTTTGCCAGGAGTTTCCATGGAGTCTCAGGCAGAAACTTTACTGTTACAGGATGTGCCTTCTCAGGAGGTAGGCCAGGCTGAGGGGGCTTCTCAGGTAACTGTTCTTCCCTCTCTTCCCAAGGTTGTTAGAGCCTCTCCTTCTGTTGCCAAAACTTCTTTGAGAGGTAGGCCAAGTTCAGCTTCAGTGGGGGCTTCTCCTAGCATTTCGGGTTCTGTACCTAAGAAACATATGCTTAAAATGGCAGAAGATTTGATTACTATGATTAGAGGTTCTATGCCCCCTCCTGATAAGAGGCCTAGGGTGGAACCGAGTTTGATAGTTTTGAACAGTGTTCAGAGGCTTCTGAGTCTTCTGCGGAAGATTTGCAGGAGTATCCTCCTTATTCTGATTCTGATGTGGATGATTCCACTCCTACAGCTTCTCCTCCTGAGGATTTTTCATTTTCAGAGACTCTGCATTCCATGAGGGAGCACTTTAAATGGGAAGGCCAGGATTACTCTGATTCCAGGAAAAGGCTTAGGGAATTCTTGTTTTTACCCCAGCATAGGCCCTTAGCTATACCTCCTGTGTTGAATGTGGTAGAAGATGTTTTTGCAGAGGCTTCCCTGAACCCTGACTCTTTGCCTCCTGCTCCTGTTAAACCTGATAGGTATTATAGGGTGCCCGAAGCTCATAAGTATTTGTTTAAGAGTCCTAGGGCGGACCCAGAAACTGTTTCTCAGGGGCCTAAAGGGTTAAGGCCTCTGTGGTTAAAAATCCTGTTCCCACTGATAAAGAGGCAAGGGCTTTGGATAGGTGGGGAAAGAAAGTGTATACTTCTTCTACTCTAGCCATGAGAGCGTTGAATTGTCAGTTTCACATGCTAAAATATCAAAATTATCTCCTTTCACAATTGAAATCTAAGGTGGATGCTTTGGCGGAAGGTATTGAGTGTAAAGAGTTGCTGGATTTGGTTCATGTGTCTGAACAAGTGGGTAAGCATTCTTTGCAATGTGGTTTTGATGCTGTACAGGCCTCCTCGAGGGTGGCTGCCACTAGTTCTGTTCTTCGCAGGCATGCCTGGTTGAGGGATCAGAATTTAGCTGAGCATGTTAAGACAAGGATTTTGGATGCTCCTTTACAGTCTGATGTGTTGTTTGGTTCGCCTGTGGAAGCAGTTTTAAAGAAAATGGAGGACAAAGCTAAGTCTATGCAAACTGTTAAAGATTTTTTGCAGGTGCAGCCTCCGAAATTTAGTAGAAATTGGCCTGCTAAGGGGTGGACATATCCTGCTTATGATTCCCAGTCTAGGGGTAGGTCTAGACGTGGTAGGGGCAGGGCTCAAGGTTCTTTTAGGCCTAGAACAGGGAGTTCACCTGTTCAGACTTCTGGTGAGGGCAGGGGTCAGTCCTTTCGTAAACAGACCCAATGACCTGCCTTTTCAGCTGCCAGTAGATTCTCGTCTGGCAGCACCTCTGGGAGGAAGACTGTCTCTTTTCAAAGAAAATTGGGATTTAATTACTCAAGACAGATGGGTGTTGGATATCATTCACCACGGTTACAGGTTTTATTTCCATACAATGGCCCCTTTCAAAGGTATGCCAGACGTTCCTCCTCCACAAAGAAAAGAGGCTCACAAGCAAGTTTCTCAGTTACTCCAGATCGGGGCCATTCAGCCAGTCCCTGTATCAGAAAGGGGCCTAGGATTTTATTCTCGCCTGTTCCTAGTACCAAAGAAGGGGAACACGTGGAGACCAATTTTGGATTTATCTCTCCTCAACACTTATCTGGACATTCCCAAGTTCAAGATGTTGACGTTACAACAGCTTTTACCTCTGCTGGGCAAAGATCACTGGATGGTAACTTTAGATCTCAAGGAAGCTTACCTTCATGTACCTATAAGGCTAAGTTGCAGGAAGTATCTGCGGTTTCGAGCTGGAAATTCTCATTATCAGTTCTCTGCATTGCCCTTTGGCTTATCTACTGCCCAGAGTATTCACAAAGGTTCTGGCTCCAGTGATAGCTTACTTCAGGCTACAAGGAATTCAAATCTATCCTTACTTGGACGACTGCCTGATTCTGGCTCAAGAAAAGGAAGACCTTCTACAGCATCTGGAATATATTATAGCAGTGCTAAGATGCCTAGGGTATTCTGTGAACAAAATAAAGTCCAGTCTAGTACCCTCTCAAGACATGTGCTTTCTGGGTGTGAGACTGAATACAGCAGCCCAGATGGCCTTTTAACTGGACAAACAAAAAGAGTCTATCACTTTACTTCCATCAACTATCTCATCAGTCCGTGCTGACTGCAAGGACAGTCCTTCAAGCATTAGGGTTCATGGCATCTTGTATTCTGGTGCTTCCCAATGCCAAACTGCATATGAGGAAGCTACAATGGTATCTCAAAATGTATGGACACAGCACTGCCAGGATTTGGACACTGTCATTCCAATAATACCTTGCCTTCAAAAAGAATTCTTGTGGTGGGCTCAGGAATGTCACCTAAACAAGGGACTCTCTGTGACCCGGCCAGAGGCGAGTCAGATTTTAACGACAGATGCCTCGGACATTGCTTGGGGAGCTCATCTAAATGGAAAGTGGATACAAGACAAGTGGCCTGCCAGACTACAGCATCTACATATAAACATGAAGGAGATGTTAGCAGTCCAGTTTGCATTAATGGCTTTCAAGGAGTTACTTCTTCCAGGGCAGGTGTTGATTCTAACAGACAACACAACTGTCATGTGGTACATCAACAAGCAAGGGGAACACATTCTTATCCTCTATGCAGGCAAGCAATGATTTTATGGGAGACTGCGCTAAGCTTGCAACTAACTCTTCAGGCAAGGTTTCTGCCAGGAGCACAGAACTCCTTAGCAGATGTGTTAAGCAGACAAATCATGGATCCCCACGAGTGGAAACTGGATCTTCATGTATTTCAGAAATTGACAGTGTCATGGGGAACTCCAGACATAGATCTGTTCGCTTCTCCACTAAACCACCAGCTGCCAAAGTATTGCACAAAGGGGTTTCATCACACAGCTTGGAAAGTGGATGCTCTGTCTTTCAGTTGGAAAAACCTTCATGTGTATGCCTTTCCACCTCTGCCTCTTCTTCCAAAGGTACTATTAAAGGTCAGACAAGACAGGCCAAGGATGATTTTGATAGCTCCAGATTGGCCTCGGCAACATTGGTACCCACTACTACGGAGTCTGGTAAAGAAGCCTCCATGGCCTTTACCTCTGATTCCTCATCTGTTATCTCAGAAGGACGGTCATCTGCTCAATGTCAAGCTTCACTCTCTTCATCTAACAGCCTGGCATCTTCTGTGTTGAAACACAGCAGGTCTCAACTTCCTCAACAAGTTTTAAATGTGATTATGGAAGCTAGAAGACCTAGTACAAGGAAAGTGTACGCAGAAAAATGGAAGAGATTTTTATTTTGGAGTACAGCAAAGAATTTGGAGATTTCTGAGCCTAATTTGAGTGTGGCTCTTCAATATCTTACTGAGTTATTGGACGAAGGTTTGTCCTTCTCTTCCATTAAGATTCATGCTGCAGCAATTTCAGCTCACTATGATTGTGACCCACCATTGTTTTCGCATCCTTTGTTCAAGCAGTTTCTTAGAGGGGCAAAGAATATAAGACCCCCACGTAGAGCTCCTACTCCTGCTTGGGATCTCAATTTTGTGTTGGAAAAACTTACTCTACAACCTTTTGAGCCTGCAGCTACTGCTGAATTGAAATACTTGTCATGGAAGACTGCTTTTCTGTTGGCTATTACTTCTGCAAGAAGGGTGTCTGAGTTGCAGGCCCTTATGGCAGTAGAGCCCTTTTGATTTTCCATAAGGATAGGGTATCATTACGTACTAATCCTTCCTTTATGCCTAAGGTGGTTTCTAGTGTGGCTTTAAACCAAACTATTCATTTGCCTACTTTTTATGCAGACCCCCAAAATAAAGGGGAAAAGATTTTGCACACTTTAGATGTACACAGGCAATTGCGTTATTATTTAAGCAGGACTAAGGATTTTAGGCAGTCTCAGCAGTTGCTTGTTTCTTTTGCTTTGAGTTCGCAGGGCAAGCCTGTGTCAAAACAAACTATTTCTAGGTGGATTGGCTTTTGCATTGCATTTTGTTATTCCCATCATGGCAAGGAGATTCCAGCTGGGATTAGGCCTCATTCCACTAGGGCTACTGCCACTTCAACAGCATTTCTAAGGGGTGGCAACTAAGGATATTTTGGAAGCAGCTACTTGGAGTTCAGTGCATACTTTCTCTAAGCATTATCACCTTCCTATCTACTCTAAGTCTAGGGCTGGTTTTGCCACAGCTGTTTTGCAAGGCATGTTGTCAGCTCCTGCTTCTTTATGATTTGCCAGCCTCCCTTACCTCTGCTTTGGGATTCTACCCAATAGTAAGGACTGCAGCAATGGGGAACGAAGAACATAGTACAGTTTTGTACCTACCATAAATGTAGATGTTCGAGGATCCCATTGCTGCAGTCCAATTTACCCTCCCTCCTTCCCCTCTGTGTTTAGGGGTGGTTGTGTAGGTGAGGTTACATGCTGATATTTTTGTATATATTCTTGTATATATTGTACATATTTTTGGTGCAGGTATTTTGGGCCTTGTCTTTTAGGATCTTCTGACATCTGGGGCAAGAAAAGACTGAGGATATGACGTCGGTCATGCGCATTAGTACCCTGACGTCCTGACGTCAGTCTAATGCGCCCTGACCGACGTCAGCCTTATACTCTGGTATTCGGGCCGACTGGATGGCGGACTACCCAATAGTAAGGACTGCAGCAATGGGATCCTCGAACATCTACATTTATGGTAGGTACAAAACTGTACTTTTCAGCTACCTGCTCCATCCCAGAATTAGCAAAATGCTCAAGAGCCGGACAAATACGCTGTCTTTGTGAAGTGCTGATGCCATCGGTCAGCTTTTATTGTGGATGTTTGCATGTTCTACATATGATTTGCTGAAGGCAGGGTAAAAGTTGTAGCTTTTCCTGCAGAGATGCACCTTCTTGTAATACTTGTCACATCGCCGCTGTTTAACCCTAGCAGTAAGTGAATGCAAGAATAGGTGGATAAAGCGGAGATAACGCTGTTGGATTTTGATTATATTGGTTATAATTAGATAATTTACTGCTACCCACACATCGTGCACAGAAGTCTGACTATTACTGTACAGATAAGTTTAGGTATTTCACCGGGCACACTTTGTGGCAACAGTTCTGTTTTCGCGAAGACTGTTGCCCCATTAACGGAAAAGTACCACAGTTTCTCTCTTATATGCAGTGATGAAGCTTGCTCAGCTGTGATGTTCCCCAAATCTCCGTTATTGCTTTATACACACTTTGGTGTGATTGTCTTTAAAACAAAAAATGCATTTGTCTAATTCTTTACTAATATCTTTTTATAATGCAGTACAGCAAAAGAAATACAAAGATTTTTATAAATACTGTTAATCTTTACCCGGAAAGCAACGTAGAATCAGGTTGGGAGGTAGGACTGTGTAAAGCTAAGAACAGAAGCGCTGAGTAGAATTCTTCCACAGGGAAGCAAATAAGGACTGGAATAAAGGTTTGCATGCTTTTTAAGAACATGGAATGCCAAGGGAGGGTTTGTAGCAACGTCATTAATGAAGTCACAAACAGGGCGGTCATATGCTAAGTGAGGGGATGGGTTTGAGCTTCAGTCCGAGGCAGAAACGGCTTTCTAAGAACGGCATAGTGCCCCTTTAAGGTTAAGATATCCTCCCGGGTGAAAGATAACATTGAGGCCTTCTTCAGCTGTCAGACACCTCAAAGGCAGCACACAGCAATGTGCTGAATGGTTATATAGCAAACCTAGTACAGGACAAATTCAGTTCCATCTTTACCCTCCCTCACCCCTAGCCATTCCCCAAAAAATACCCTCAAACATAACCCCTGCAATTGTAACTAGGGAGCATGTATGGCTGCACTCACTAAAGCCAAAAACACTCCTTCAGTGTGCCCAGATAACATCCAAGGATGCCTTTTGAACAGTCTAAAATATGACTTGTCAGGACCCCTGGAGTCATTATTTGACTATAGTCTTAAAACAGGCTCTGTGCCACGTGAATAGAGGACTGCGACGGTCCCTTCATAAGAGAAGACATTCAACAGATCCTGGAAACTACAGACCCATTAGTTTAACTAGTCTTATTTGCAAAACCATGGAAAGAATTATCATGGAAATTATCAGCAATGACATAGGAGATCTCCAGACACTGGATCCATCCCAGTTGGACGTTGTCATAGGAAGGTCATGCTTACCAAATCTGGTGAACTTGTTTGTAAAGGTCATCAAGGCAGTAGATGAGGGTAAAATTATGCATACTGCCTAGCTAGATCTGTCTAAAGTATTTGATACAATACCTTACTTGAGCATTGTCAACAAACTTATGGAACTAGATATAATGCCTTTTATAACACACTGAATAGCTAGCTTGCTCACTGATAGGACGTAGGAAGTTAGAATTGGTGAGGCCATCACCACAAAGAGGCTGGTCACCAGTGGAGTCCCCAAGGCCCTGTGCTAGGCCCACTCCTGTGTGGCATCAACTTCTTGGATATCAAAGTCAGTGTCAAAGGCTTCTGGCTAACCAGATGTCCTTCAAGAATGCAACTGCAGTCATAACATATGGGTTGTCCTGCCTCAGGCAGCCCTTGGTCGGCCGAATTCCAAAGTCTGGGTCCGGCGTCGGCTGGTGTCGCCTCCTCTCCGACGTCACAACGGCTGGAGTATAAAGGCATCTGCCGACGCCATCTTCTTCAGTCTTTCTTGCCGCGCGGTGTCCGAAGCAGAAGCAGTTCGCAAGTGCCGGTCTGTCAGCTCCTGTGTTTTCAGTACCGAAGTCATCTAAAAGCTAAGTACCCCGTTGGGGAACATTTATTCTTGCCTCAGCCGATGTCAGAACAAATTGAGAAAGTTAATAATTGTTTGTCTTGTGGTAAACAAATACCTCATAAGGACTTCCATTCTCTCTGCCTTCCTTGCCTGGGCCCAGACCACGACGTCTCGGCCTGCGCTGCCTGTGCTTGCTTTAATAAGTGCACTCTCAGGCGCCGGGCAGAATTTGCCGAGGACTTTTTCGGTGAATCTTTTGCGTATATCATGCCATCGGATCAACCGACAACCCAATCTGCTAAAACGCAGGACCGGGACCGACATCCTCGCCCGTCCACTACCGATGCTACTCCCAAACCCTCTGCTAGTGCTCCGGTCCCTTCGGAAGTGGTAAATCTACCGCTCCAGGCCGACGACACAGCGTTAACACGACCTTCGGTCTCTGAGATCTCTCCGGTGCCGGTTGTTGATTTTCCTCCGGAAACCGAAGTTCTGGATCTACCCGACACCATTTCTGTGGACAAGGCTACGCCTGCACGTGGGGCTGCTAGGCCTCCTGTATCTATGTCCATTAAGGCCTTTGCACGTGCTAAGGCCGCCAGTCAGGCCAAGGCCCATCCTAAACCTACTGCCCAGGCCCCTTCTTCTGATAAGCAGATCATGTCTCTGGCTGCTGATCTTATTTCCCTTATCAGGGGGTCTCAGCCTCATCCGAACAGGGGTTCTCAGCCACCTGCAGAGAAAAGGCCTAGAACTGAGCAGGCAGACGACCTCTCTTCGGATGAAGCCTCTGGGGATTCTGAGCTTTCTGATACCAAAGAAGAATCCTTCCAGGCCTACGAGGACTCTGATGCTGAGGAATCAATTCCCTCTGCCTCCCCTCCAGAGGATTTCTCTTTTGGTGAAGTCCTGCATTCCATGAGGGAACATTTTCAATGGCAGGGTCAGGAATTCTCTGACTCCAGGAAAAGGCTGTGTACCTTCCTCAAGCTTCCCCAGCACAGACCTTTGGCTATTCCACCTGTTATGGATGTTTTGGATGATGTTTTCTCTGACTCCAGTGCTAACCCTGATTCTCTTCCTCCTGCTCCTGTCAAGCAGGACAGATATTATAGGGTCCCTGACACTCACAAGCACCTTTTTAAGGCCCACTCTGTGGATCTAGAAACTATTTCACAGGGCCCCAAGGGAGTGGCTACCTCCTCGGCCAAAAACCCACTACCAGCGGACAGAGAAGCTAGGTCCCTGGAGAGATGGGGTAAAAAAGTATATACCTCTACTACCTAGCCATGAGGTCACTTAACTGCCTTTTTCACATGTTTCAGTACCAAGATTTTCTCCTGGATGATTTACAGAAAAAGTTAGCCTCTCCTGAGCCTATTGATAAAAAGGCATTGCAGGATCATATACATAACACTCAGCAGGTTAATAACCATTTTCTTCAGTGTGGTTATGATGCACTGGAAGCTTCATGTAGGGCAGCTATGACTGGGGCTGTGATACGTAGACATGCTTGGTTAAAGGATCAGTCTTTGCCTGACCATGGTAAAGTAAAGTTACTGGATGCACCTTTGGAAAAACAGAAGCTTTTTGCTGCAAATGCACAAGATGTATTGAAATCCATAGAGGAAAAAGCAAAGTCAGTACAGACAGTCAAGGATTTCCTTCAGGTTCAGCCACCCAGGTTCAGTAGAAACTGGCCCTCAAAGAATTGGTCCTTCCCCGGCTCTGACAAGTTTCAAAGGGGAAAAAGCAGACGTGCCCGAGGTAGAGGGCAATACCGCGGATCTTACAGGGGCCGCCAATGGCAACCTCCAAATCAAAGAAGTGGCGCAGACAGTTCAGCTGCACCACAAGGACAATCACAATGACTTGACTTTCGTTCCACCTACAAAGGTTCAAAGAGAAGCACCTTTGGGCGGAAAATTATCCTTATTCTCACAAAACTGGCATATTTTAACCAAGGACAACTGGATTCTGGATTTAATAGACAAAGGCTACAGATTCCACTTCCACACATTACCAATAAGACAAGGCATGCCAAACCTGCCACATCATCAAAGGGCAGAGGCACTCTCTTAAGTTTCCAAGCTGTTAAGTATAAAAGCAATAGAAAGGGTTCCTCCTCAGGAGCAAGGCCAGGGATTTTATTCAAGACTGTTCCTTGTTCCAAGAAAAGAAAACAAATGGAGACCCATACTGGACTTGTCATCTCTAAACACTTTTCTCATAGTGCCAAAGTTCAAAATGCTGATGCTGCAGCAACTCCTTCCCATGTTGGGCAAGGGGTCTTGGCTGGTCACTCTGGACCTCAAGGAGGCATACCTGCATGTCCCAGTCAGACAAATCTGCAGAAGATACCTCAGATTTCTTGCAGGGACAGAGCATTATCAATTCTCAGCATTGCCGTTTGGCTTATCTACTGCACCCAGAGTGTTCACGAAATGCCTGGCATCAGTAGTGGCACACTGCAGACTGCAGGGGATTCAAATATACCCCTACTTGGACGACTGCCTCATACAAGCAAACAACAAACAAACCTTAAAAGAAAATTTGGACTATGTCATGCATCTACTGCAGGCCTTGGGATACACAGTCAACATACAGAAGTCAAAACTACTGCCATCCCAACAGATTATCTTCTTAGGAGCCAAACTGGACACAGAAAACCAAATGGCCTACATCACAGAGGAAAAACAGCAGCATTTACCAGAGTACTTCAAAGGCCTAGCAAAACTCTCCCAGCTGACTGCAAGGAAAATCCTGCAGGCCCTGGGGTTCATGGCATCTTGCAGTCTTCTGATACCTTTGGCAAGACTTCATATGAGAAAGCTGCAATGGTATTTAAAAAACTTATGGTCTCAACACAGCCAAAGCCTAGAGGACATAATCCCACTTATTCCATGTCTGCAAAAATAATTTTTATGGTGGGCTCAAGCCAGTCAGCTAAACAAAGGAATGTCTTTCAACAGACCTCAAGCAGGCCAAATGATTACAACAGACGCCTCAGACCATGGATGGGGGGCACACATGGAGGGCAGATGCATTCAAGGGCAATGGACGCCAAAGGAAAGACATCTGCACATAAACCAAAAGGAGATGTTGGCAGTGATACACGCAATCGAGACTTTCGAAAAATCACTACAACAAGGACATTTGCTAAGGACAGACAACACCACTGTCATGTGGTACATAAACAAGCAGGGAGGCACTCATTCTTATCCCCTCTGCAGACTAACAATGCTACTCTGGGAAAAATCCCTGAGCCTGAAGATACATTTACAATCCCAGTTTGTACCAGGCAAGGACAATGTACTGGCGGACAACCTGAGCAGAAATTTCATGGATCCACACGATTGGATGCTGCACCCTCACATTTTCTCTCAACTGACACAGACATGGGGAAGACAGGATGTAGATCTTTTTGCTTCCCACTTAAATCATCACCTGGAAGAATTCTGCACAAGGACTCACCATCCTCTAGCCTGGAAAACGGATGCTCTCTCCTTCAGCTGGAATTCTCTAAAAATTTATGCATTCCCTCCACTGCCTCTGCTGACCAAGGTGATACTGAAGATCAAAGCAGAACAACCAACAGGCATCTTGATAGCTCCAGACTGGCCAAGGCAACACTGGTACCCATTGCTATTGACCATAACTCGGACCAAACCATGGCCTCTGACCCTATGGCCCCTGCTCCTAACACAACACAATTACAGGACTGTGCATCAAGACCTGAAAACATTGCATCTGACAGCCTGGAGACTAGCATGACTTCTCCACCTAATTCTCTTTCAAAATCAGTTCAAGAATTCTTGCTGGAAGCACGTAGACCTTCCACCAGAAAAACCTATTCAGCCAAGTGGAAGAGATTCAGCATCTGGAATGCCAACAGGGGTCAGGACACAGCATTACCGAGTATACCTCAGATTTTAGAATACTTGGCGGAACTATTCCATACTGGACTCTCATACTCTTCAATAAAGATTCATGCCTCAGCAATCTCAGCAAAATACAACTGTGACCCTCCAGTGTTTTCTCATCCTCTGCTAAGACAGTTTCTAAGAGGAGTAAAGAATATCAAACTTCCCAGAAAACAGCCAGTACCTGCATGGGACCTCAATTATGTGTTGGAAAAATTAACTCTTCCTCCATTTGAGCCAGCAGCAACTTCAGAAATGCAATTTCTTTCATGGAAGATGGCCTTCTTATTGGCAGTCACATCTGCAAGAAGAGTTTCGGAGATACAGGCACTCATGGCAGTGCCTCCCTTCCTCATTTTTCATCAAGACAGAGTCTCTAAGAACCAATCCTACATTCATGCCAAAAGTTATTTCCAGGGTGTCTCTAAATCAAGCTATTCACCTGCCTACATTCTTCCCCAATCCTCAAAATAAGGGGAAAAACTGCTGCATACTTTGGACATACACAGACAACTACGTTACTACTTGGACAAAACTAAGGCCACCAGAAAGTCTGACCAACTGTTTGTAGCCTATGCTGCTGGAGTGCAAGGAAAAGCAATCTCCAAACAAACAATTTCAAAATGGATTGGACATTGCATCAGATTCTGCTATTCTTTCCATGGAAAGGGTGTGCCAGCCAATATTAGGCCACATTCCACCAGAGCTATAGCCACTTCCACAGCTTTTCTAAGAGGAGTGGCAACAAAGGACATTTTAGAGGCTGCTACATGGAGCTCCGTGCATACATTTACCAAGCATTACAACCTGCCTTTATACTCCAGATCCCGAGCAGGCTTTGCTTCGGCAGTCCTGCAGGGGATTTTAGCTACACCATCCTTATCATAGTTCCATCCACCCCCAGCTTGGCTATGGTATTCAACCCATATGTTATGACTGCAGTTGCATTCTTGAAGGACATAGTACAGTTTTGTACCTACCATAAATGTAGATGTCCGATAGATATGCAACTGCAGTCGGATTTTCCCACCCTCCTACCCCTCTGTATCCTTCTCTTTTGGTACCTACCCCTTTTCCCATTAGCTGGGGGTATTTCCTATGGTGTATCTGTTTATTACTGTTGTGCATGTTTGGGATTATTTTTATCCTTTTACCAAATTTAGCCTTCCTAGGAGGGCACCTGGCATCTGGGGCAAGAAACACTGAAGAAGATGGCGTCGGCAGATGCCTTTATACTCCAGCCGTTGTGACGTCGGAGAGGAGGCGACACCAGCCGACGCCGGACACAGACTTTGGAATTCGGCCGACCGAGGGCTGCCTGAGGCAGGACAACCCATATGTTATGACTGCAGTTGCATATCTATCAGACATCTACATTTATGGTAGGTACAAAACTGTACTTTTTGCAGTTGATTGCAAACTAGGAGCAGTCATTGAATCCTCCCAAGGCGAGAACACCCTGGGCTTAAAACTCAGTACCAAGAAATTTATTAGAGTACCGTATAGGAAGTCTGCTACCTCAGCTAAGTACATCATCAATAAAGCACCCCTAAAAGTTGATTCATTAGTCAGGTGTCTGGGAACTCCTGTAGATAGTAACCTAGCTTTCGAACAACATGTGTCCAAGGAAGTAAGAAAAACCTTCTATGCTATTCAACTTATAAGCAGGGGCATGGCATCTAGGTCCAGAGAAGTCATCATAATGTTGTACTCAGCCCTCATTAGACCCATCACAGAGTAAAATGCTCCCTTTGGTGTGTACCTTACCAGACACATGCAGCGATGGAATGTCCACAAAAGTTCCTTAATAAAAAAAACACTGGGAGTAAACAGTGTCCTTCACTGATTGCCACAAAGCCTTGTCTCTCTACTCAGGATCATATAGACTTCTGATCTTTGCCTGACATATAGTTCATCCCTGGACTCTGTTTTGATGAACCTTTTGCTCATCCACAAAACAAACAGTATCAAAAACAATACATTTAAAAACCTAAAATTTAATTGTGCCATAAATAGGACATATTGAAGAGACAGATATGTTTCTCAGAAAATTCACTTTCTCTGGAACAGGCTCCCCATCCATGGGAAGCAGAGTTCCTCCATATCCCTATTTAAGTGCTATGTGGACCAATGGTTGGGTAATTACAAATTCAACCCTGGTCTGGCACCTATTTCCTTGATGGACAGAGGCAAGTAAGTAAATCGCCCTCTGTATATATCAAATTGGTGGGTCACATTTGGATTGCACGGCAAGGCTTATAAGGGCCATAGTTGTTGTTAGCCAACCTATAAATAAATATGCAGTGAACTGTGAAAGTTCCTTGAATCTCTATCTTAGCTTTTTTAATAGGTGCATGGTCAGCTATCATTATTGGATGGGTCTCAGAGTTTTCTACCAGATGTATATTAACCTGAAATATATAAATTCTATCCATCCTAGTCCAGTTATTGTATCTTTTTGAATAACATGTTAACTTCCTGTAAACTGCTACTACTGAAATAACATTATCCTTACCAAATACTTTTATATATTTCTTTAAACAGCTACCTTCTCTGGTTATAGTTTCCTTTCTAGGGTCTGCTTACACATCCTCACTTTTACACAATAAATTCCTTTTACATCTATAAATAAAATACTACGCTGAAAAGTTATTATTTCTGTACAAATTCTTCAATGATACATTGTTACCTTTTCTTGGAGAGTGTATTACATGCCAAAGTAAACCTCTTGCCTTGCCATATCCCCTCACTGCCACATATCTTCCATTTTTTCTCTTTTTTTCTTCTTCTACCACAATTGGAGTCCATCTTTATATCAGAATAATGCCCTTTTTCCTTTGTCTCAAATACTCTGCAGAATATCCATACTGAAATCCTCTATATATCAGACTTGCATATTCATTTGTATTCAACCACATCTCTTGCAACATGGCAGCTTGCACCTTGGATGTCTTTATATAACTCTGTATTCTTTGCTTTTTTCTGCATCTGTAAGACTGTTTGTTCTTTATTAAAATTGATAAATGCAGACATTCTGTCATTTTAGTGTTTCGGTCACTTGCAAGGCATACTATCCATGCTGGCAGCTTATGCTTACCTTCAAAAACTTGACTAACAAATGTTTATATATTTGTAGTTTTATACCTGTGTTTGAGTTCCTGCCAGATTTTTTCATAACAGTTCAGTACACTCTAACCCCTTGTTCCCTTAAAATATACATTAAACAGAAAACTGTATACATTTGCAAATACAGACATTTACCCCTCCATATTGGAGCAACTGCTCCAAATGGATGGCTGCTTATAGAGACATTAGCTACTCTAAACTTGGACTACTCATGCTAAAATATATGGTATTGCCTGTGCTTTTACCTAAATACTTTGCTGTTCATTTCTTTGTTTTCCTCACTTGGGAAGAAAATAAAGATAGCAGTCTGCAATATGCTCAGTCAACTTGACTGAAAACTACCTTTAAAAAAAAAAAAAAAACACTGACCAGCTTTGAAAAAAGAAAATAAGTCTATAATGTAAAGCTTATTATATTCTGAAGTCAAAGCTGTTGTGGAGGTATTCTGTCTTAACATCATTTATTCCCTCTGTTTTATTTTCCTGTCTTTTTCTCCTTGCACTCTCTAAGCATTTCATTGCCTTTTTAAAACTTAATCGTTTGGCAAATCCATTGAAAAGGTGTCTTAGAATCCACTGTTTTAACATCTGTTGATATCTTCCTTATTTCAAGTGCATCACTTCCACTAGACCAGTCATGCACGTGCAATCTGACATCACTAAGCCAAGGTATCTGTTTAAGAAAACCCAGCTGTTACCTTCACTTTACACACAATTACAGTTTACTTTGGAGTCTTTCCTTTCATCTTTTTACATTCAGGGAATGAAGACAAACACTACCCTTGACTTAATGTACATTCTTTAATGTTTTCATCTAACCTTATGCTTATCAAAATAAATGAACTTTTAAGTCTGTCCAACAACTACATTATTGAATAACCTTTCCTGCTGCTATCTAGATTATTTCTCATGTAACAATATAAATAATAGGTTACTTTGCTTTTTTTATTTTTACAAGTTTTTTACTTACTGTTAATCAAATCTGCTAACACTTTGAAAACATTTTCTTCAAACTACAAAGTGTGCATTAGGTTTATGTTTTTTATACCTTTCATTTAGAGAGCTCCTTTCCCTCCTTACTGCTCTTAATCAAAGCAACTTAACACCCAGAAAAAAATCAGTCCCTGTTACAACTCTGTACTACGTAGAATTCACTACCATGTTATGGTTTACAATAATATTAAACTAACATAAAATGTTCTTCATGAAAAATTATTTTACTTAACAGTTACTTCTGACCCCATTTGTTTCTCCAGGGGCAACAATAACATGAAGTAGTTTTCATATGGTCTAGTTCCCCTACCAGTTTAAAATAATATGCACCAAGTAGGATTGCTACTTCATAGTTCCTCCACTGTTAAGTTCACTTTATCATCAGACTTCTTCACAGTCCTCACCCCCTCACCTTACCAAATTCTGGTTCAAATCCAAGTTTTTCTTGAGGGACACTAAAAGAGATTCAATTTTTTTTCAATTCTCTTACTAGTTTGAGCATCTCATAGTGGAACTGATGCTTTCCATTTCTCCTGCTGTAAACTAAATTCAGTTAGTTGCTGTTCTTCCCATTCCTGTCTTTATCATAATGCAGATATGTATAGTCCGAATCCAACCTTCTTGTATTTTTTTTTTTTTTTTTTTTTTTGGGCAGATGTTTGTCATATTGATCACTGCTGCAGTAGCCTTAGCTATATGACTTATATCCTATTTAGGATATAACAGCTGAACAGCTTTCAAAGCTTCAGGGCACCTTGGCACTAAATCCTTCAGAGCTTTCCTGCCACTGAGAAGAGTGCCCCTTTGCGGGGCTGTCAAGGCTCGACAGTCGGCTAATGCTGTTGCATTACTGGCAGATAGTTTTTTTCTTAAAGGGAACTTTTCACATTACTTTTACTTTTAAACTTGGATTAGCTCACTTTTTGTGAGAAGCAAGTACATTTAAGCTAGGAAAAACTATCTTCCTTAACTATCTCATGACTTTTATGTACTTGTAAATGGGAGAGCACTTTTTTGTAGTAAAAAGTGTTAAAAGTTGTTTAAACTACTTTTTCTGAGAGAAAATGTTATTTTACTTTTTGGTTTGAAAAAAGTGGTTAAAGCACTTTGTATTGTGTTTTTTGTGGGAAGGTTACTTTTTTGCTAGTTTACTGTTTTACTGACTGTTGATGCTAAGGTTCCCTAGGAAGGGAGAACTATCATTCCCTCAGTTGAAACTTCTTTCGGCTACAAAATGTTAAACAGCCTTTGCACCATAGCACCCCAGTAATTTGCCTGTGCCACAGGTGGGTGACTCTACAGTGGCCAAAGCTAGTTCCTTGGACCACGCATCTTTTTTTTTTTATTATTCCGCTGCTGTTGTCTATACAGCCGCCATGGACTGGGGATTTGCTATATCCTTGCCCACTGAGGAGACCGCAACAGCTGCAGGAAAAGAGCCACTCCAGTTGGGCATGGGTGAAAGGACAGGTAATGTATTAATCCTTAGCCAGAATGTTGTACTCTTCTCTGGGGAAGCTGTTGCTGGCAATACTGGGTCTATTTTTCCTAACTTTCCTGTGAAAAAAGTGGCTGAAAATTAAACATTTAGCTTTTCCAGTTTCCATTTACTTTGGATAGGAGTAATTTATTGGGACAGGCTCATGGTCTTATGCAGGTTACTGACCCTTCTTGTAAGGTGGTTTCTGGTAAAAGAAAAAGGGATTCCTCTTTCCCCTGAAGAGGATCAAGAAGTGGAATCTGTAGGGGAATGTGAAGGGACAGATGCAGTGTTTTCTCCTCAGACTTCTGATTCAGATTCTGAAGAGAGTTTGGTATCTGAAAGTCCCTGTGAGGGATTCACTTTCTCTGATATTATTTGCTGAAAGAAATATTGTCTTCAATGGGAAAATACTGAGGTTTAGCTGTTTCTTAGAAAATTTTCTGATCTACATACATGAGTATGTACATATATTTCAAACATGGGCATTAATACCCTTCCAGCCTGCCAAAGTACCAGAACAGTTGTTCTCATAATAAGTGTCCAGGCTGTTCTTAAAAGTGCTTGCTTTAATGTAATCTGGTAGTCTGTTCCATACATCAGCTGCTGTCTCAGGGAACCGGTTACTACATATCTAATTCCTATAGAATTTCTACATAGGTTGTCTGATGATTTTCTTCTACTTTTTGATAACCCAAACATTTCCAGAGGCAGTTGTCTTTAAATGCCCTATATACCTGAATAAGATCACCTTTTAAATATTTATATGAGACACTGTACAAGTTCAGATGTTGTAGTTTTTCATAATAACTTAAATTTTAACATCGATAGGTGCCCTTGGTATATTTCTGCTGTACTCTTTCCAGTTTACTAATACTTGTTTTCTTATAAGGTTTTCATATTGTGACTCCATACTCAAGATTGAGTCTAATGTAACTAACGAGCACTGACTTCTTAATTTCTGATTTCCTTGACTTTATAAATCTTTTTATACAACCTGTTGTTCTGTAACGGTCATTAACCAATTGGCTGCTATGATTAGGAAAACTCAAAGCTGGATCTACCCATTTACCCAGTCCTTAAATGAATCTACGGTTTCAATCACTGTGTGTTGTAGTAAATATTCACATTTCAATTTATATCTCCCAAATCCGATACGCTTAGTTTTCAATGTATTTATCAGCACATTATTCCACTCTCCCCAAATGGTCAGTTTAGTCAAGTTATTTTGGCGACATGCCCTATCTTTAACACATGTGATCGGTTTACCCAATTTCAAGTCGTGCATACAGACTGTAGAACACCTCAGAAGAAAAGATACATCTGTAAGATGCAATCTAAACAAGTATGGAATTAGAACAGAGCTCTGTATGACACCCTAATTGTAATCTCAAATTTCACCAGTCTAGTTGCTGTATGATACTTGCTATGTTCTATTTGTAAGCCATGCAGCTATCCATCTTATAAAGAATACATCAATATATAGTTGTTTTTAGTTATTGAGCAGTGTGTTGTGCATGACCCTGTCAAATGCTGAAGTTAAAGGTATATAAATTACATCCCAGCATGGTTTTTCATTTATAGCGGTTTTTGTATTGTTATAGAACATTATGTTACAGGTGGTAATAGATCTATTTTCAACACATGCTTACTGATATATGGCTTCAAGTCCCAACCTTTCCAGTTCTGACAGTAATTTATCCAATATTACCTTCTCCATTATTTTTCCACAACATGAAAGTAGACCTAGGGTCTATATGACTCTGGGTATGTCCTACTTCCCTTTCCCTTAAAGACAGGTTTAACAAGTGCATGTCTCCAATCATGAGGAATCTCCCCATATTTATACAAACTAGTAAATAATAGATATAATTGTACTGTAAATTCTTGCTGAAGTGTTGTCAGGTCATTATTACTAATTCCTACAACTGGAATTTCCAGAACATTCATCTTTCCTCCCATTGCTGTCAGCACTGGAGGATGTTTGTGTGTGGTTTCCCTGATAGCCAACCTGCTGCCCCTAAGAAAGCAGATAGAATGTACAAAATTCTTCAGTCTTTCAAGTTTTTACGTGCTATCCCAGACCTGACCCAGCAGCTATAACTTTAGTTAACCCACCTGCTAACAAGCATTTTGCTGATTTTAATCCTTCTCCTGATAGGGATGGGGTAAAGCTTTTGATACGTTTGGGAAAAAGTTTATGCTTCTGCAACTTTGATTTTGATAATTCTGAACTCTCATGCTCATATGTTAACATTTATCCTGAAAAATTGTGATAGTATGAGGAATGTTTTGCTTCAATTTTTTTCTTATGTGTTAAAATCTGCTTTGTATAGTTTAGTTTCTTTGATTTCTCTGTTTACTATGCATTTTTTGAAATATTTGTGACTCTGTAGATAGTACTTCCAGGGCTGCTGCCACGAATACCGTTTTAAGGAAGTTTACTTGGCAGCATTTTCAGAACCAATCAGAAGATGTCAAAAATGAAATTTTGAATTCTTTGGATAGAGAATTAGTTTTTGGGCCCTCTGCTGCAGAGGTTATCAAACAGTGGGATGAGAAAAGTAAGGTGTTACAGTGAATTTCTCAGATTTTTCTGCCCTACTCCACTAAATTCTCCGAGGGATTCTCTGCTCCCTCATCTAATTTTGGCGAGAAATAAAATAAACCGTCTCAGCAGAATTTTGGTAAGCAGATGTTTGAAAAGCAATGCCACTGAGGTTCTAAAAGTGCAGGAACCCTGCAGAACAAAAGACAGTCAAACAGGTCAGAATGACTATAAAAACGATCGTGTTCCTCCTCTCACTCTGGCAGCCCCTTACCTGTTCCAGAAAGTCTGCATCTCCATTTCTGTCTTGGGAACAGATTGTTTCAGATAAATGGGTCCTGAATGTGGTCCACCTAGGACTCAGTTGGCAGTAGGAAGAAATTACTCCTTCCCAGGGGATTCCTCTTCCGCCAGACCAACCCCTTCTCTTTCCTGCTGTTTTACATCATTTGCTGTCTCAGGAGGTAACAGCTTTTGTTCCTCCTCCTCAGTTTGGGGAAAGGATTTTACTCAAGAATGTGTTTTTGGTGCTAAAGAGAGAAAATCCCTGGAGACCACTTCTGAATCTTTCTTTCCTGAATGCGGTGGTGATGGTGCCCAAATTCAAAAAGATTTCTTTCACAACCTGTTACTCTTTCTTCTTTATTTGAGTTTTCTAGTAACCTTAGGTGTAAAAGATACATTTCATCACATTCCTATTTGTTCAGATTTTAGGTGCATCTTAAAGGTTTATGCATCTGGATCACACTAGCAGTTCTCTGTCTTACCATTTGAGCTATCCATTGCTTCAAGGGTGTTCACAGAGTCTAGATCCTGTTATAGCCCACTGCAGGTTGCAAGGTATCCACATTTTCTATAATTGGATGACTTGCTTACCATTGCGAAGTCTATTTCAAAGAGTCAGAAATCTCTCACCTGGGTAAGAGATCTCCTACACAGACTATGATAACATTTAAAAATTCTTCTTTTGACTCCATCATACAGGATTGTGTTTCTGAGGTGCCTGCTATAAAAGTCAAAACAAGGAGCTTTTCTTCCTCAGGAAGTAAATAGATCTCCATTTATATCCAGGTATTATCCATTCAGATTTCTGTCAATGTGAAGGGAATACCTCATATTTCAGGTCTCATGGCTCCCATGATTCTTATGATTCCTTTTGTGGGACTCCACATAAGAAAGGTACAGTGATGTCTGAAATCTCTTTTGTCCCAGCATCCATTGTTTTTTCACATCCCAGTTCTGGAATTTCTGAAAAAGAAAATCAATTGGTGGAGACATCAGCTCTCTCAGAATCCAGGTCTCCCATTCTGTCATGGTCCAAAGCAGTCAGTCACATCAGAAGTTTCAGACTTTGCTTGGGGAGCAATGTCAATGGGTATAAAAGTACAAGGTCTTTGGGGCAAGAAAGACAGAGCAAAATACATAATTATAAAAGAGAAGATAGTTCTTATAAAGCCTGTCCACTGTCTGTCTCATCTGTGGTCCCTAGGACCTCTTCAGGTGGTTACAGATAGTACCATAGTGATGTGGTACATAAACAAGCAAGGGGAGGAACCAGATTTTAACCCCTGTGCACACTAGCCATGTTAACATTAGATATAGCTTTACAGCATATTCTGACTGTATAGGTATCTTACATTCTGTCAGTGCAAAAAATGTGTTTCAAACTGAGCAGGACTGAGGCAGAACCTCACAAATTCCAAGATATGAGCCATTTGTAGGGAGTTCCTCAGCTAGACCTTTTTGTCGCCTCTAAACAATCAACTGACAAAATTCTGTTAGACAATTCCATGCAAGAAGGCCTAGAAGGCAGGCTGTTCCTGTATGCCTTTCCACACTTTCAACTGATTTCCTGAGTACTTATGAAGATTCAAAAAGATTCCCCAGTGATAATTGCGGTGATTTCCTTCTGGCACAGGCAACAGTGGTTCTACCATCTGTTGGTAGGGGCAGTTATCACAGGCTTCTTCATGGACTGGATTTACTCAAACAAGATCAGGAGTGTTTCTTGCATCTTGACCCAAAACAACAATATCTGACTGTATAGAGGATAAGGTCATAATACCTTTTAGGCACCTGTTTTCTGCGGACATGCAACAGGTACTAATGGAGGCAAGAAAGCCTGCTACTAAAAAATTATATATAAACAAATGGAAAATGTTTTCTATTTGTGTCAATATAACTAGCACCCATTCAGGGCTAGTTGTTTTGTGATGTTCTTCGTCTTCCCTTGCTGCAGTCCTGACTATAGGGTATAGTCCGCGTCCCAGTCGGCCCGAATACCAGAGTATAAGGCTGACGTCGGTCATGGCGCCTTAGACTGACGTCAGTACGTCAGGGTACTAATGCGCATGACCGACGCCATTTCCTCAGTCTTTTTTGCCGCATGGTCCGATGCAGAAGCAATTTTGCGAGTGCAGGTTGGCGTTTGAGATTTTCCAAACCGGAGTTTCAGACCGAGTACAGAGTTGGCTAAGTAACCCGCTAGAACATTTTGGTTTTTCTTGCCTCAGTATATTACCGATGTCAGAAAAGTGAATAACTGTATTTCTTGTGGGAAGCAGATACCGCATAGGGATTATCATACATTGTGTATACCTTGTTTAGGGCCTGAGCACGACGTTGTTGGTTGCCGCCTTGTGCTAGATTTAATAAGCGCACTATTAAGAGGAGGCTTGATTGTGCTAGGTTAGTGTTTGGGAAGCGTTGTAATTATATGCCGCCGGATGCTCCGACGCCTGATTCATCAATGAAGCGCAAGGACTAATCAGTCAAGTCTTGGGGTGAGGAACCGCAGTCCCGGACGCCGGTCCTTTAGAAGGCTCAGGGGAGCCAGAGGTTTTGCCAGGAGTCTCTATGGAGTCTCAGGCAGATACTTTACTGTTACAGGATGTGCCCTCTCAGGAAGTAGGCCAGGCTGAGGGGGCTTCTCAGGTAACTGTTCTTCCCTCTCTTCCCAAGGTAGTTAGGGCCTCTCCTTCTGTTTCCAGAGCTTCTTTTAGAGGAAGGCCAAGTTCAGCTTCTGTAGGGGCTTCTCCTAGCATTTCGGGCTCTGTGCCTAAGAAACATATGCTTAAAATGGCTGAAGATTTGATTACTCTGATTAGAGGTTCTATGCCTCCACCTGATAAGAGGCCTAGGGTGGAACAGGAGTTTGATAGTTTTGAACAGTGTTCACAGGCTTCAGAGTCTTCTGTGGAAGACTTGCAAGAGTTTCCTGCTTATTCTGATTCTGATGTGGATGATTCCACTCCTTCAGCTTCTCCTCCTGAGGATTTTTCTTTTCAGAGACTCTTCACTCCATGAGGGAGCACTTTAAATGGGAAGGCCAAGATTACTCTGACTCCAGAAAAAGGCTTAGGGAATTCTTGTTTTTGCCTCAGCATAGGCCCTTAGCTATTCCTCCTGTGTTGAATGTGGTGGAGGATGTTTTTGCAGAGGCTTCTCTGAACCCTGATTCCTTGCCTCCTGCTCCTGTTAAGCCTGATAGGTATTATAGGGTGCCCGAAGCTCATAAGTATTTGTTTAAGAGTCCCAGGGCGGACCCAGAAACTGTTTCTCAGGGGCCTAAAGGTGTTAAAGCTTCTGTTGTTAAAAATCCTGTACCCTCTGATAAAGAGGCAAGGGCTTTGGATAGGTGGGGTAAGAAAGTATATACTTCTTCCACTCTAGCCATGAGGGCGTTGAATTGTCAATTTCATATGCTGAAATATCAGAATTATCTCCTTTCACAATTGAAATCTAAGGTGGATGCTTTGGCGGAAGGTATTGAGTGTAAAGAATTGCTGGATTTGGTTCATGTGTCTGAACAAGTGGGTAAGCATTCTTTGCAGTGTGGTTTTGATGCTGTTCAGGCCTCCTCGAGGGTGGCTGCTACTAGTTCTGTTCTTCGCAGACATGCATGGTTGAAGGATCAGAATTTAGCTGAGCATGTTAAGACCAGGATTTTGGATGCTCCTTTACAGTCTGATGTGTTGTTTGGACCGCCTGTGGAAGCAGTTTTAAAGAAAATGGAGGACAAAGCTAAGTCTATGCAGACTGTTAAAGATTTTTGCAGGTGCAGCCTCAAGTTTAGTAGAAATTGGCCTGCTAAGGGGTGGACATATCCTGCTTATGGTTCCCAGTCTAGGGGTAGATCTAGACGTGGTAGGGGCAGGGCTCAAGGTTCTTAGGCCTAGATCAGACAGTTCACCTGCTCAGACTTCTGGTGAGGGCAGGGGTCAGTCCTTTCGTAAGCAGAACCAATGACCTGCCTTTTCAGCTGCCAGTGGCCTCTCGCCTGGCAGCTCCTTTGGGAGGAAGATTGTCTCTTTTCAAAGAAAATTGGGATTTAATCACTCAAGACAGATGGGTGCTGGATATCATTCATCACGGGTACAGATTTTATTTCCACACAATGCCCCTTTCAAAGGCATGCCAGATGTTCCTCCTCCACAAAGAAAAGAGGCTCTCAAGCAAGTTTCTCAGTTACTCCAGATAGGGGCTATTCAGCCAGTCCCTGTGTCAGAAAGGGGCTTCGGATTTTATTCTCGCCTGTTCCTAGTACCAAAGAAGGGGAACACGTGGAGACCAATTTTGGATTTATCTATCCTCAACACTTATCTGGACATTCCCAAGTTCAAGATGTTGACGTTACAGCAACTGTTACCTCTGCTGGGCAAGGATCACTGGATGGTAACTTTGGATCTCAAGGAAGCTTACCTTCATGTGCCCATAAGGCTAAGTTGCAGAAAGTATCTGCGTTTCAACTGGAGATTTTCATTATCAGTTCTCTGCATTGCCCTTTGGCTTATCTACTGCGCCCAGAGTATTCACAAAGGTTCTGGCTCCAGTGATAGCTTACTTCAGGCTTCAAGGCATTCAAATTTATCCTTACTTGGACGACTGCCTGATTCTGGCTCAAGAAAAAGAACACCTTCTACAGCATCTGGAATATGTCATAGCAGTGCTAAGATGCCTAGGGTATTCTGTGAACGAAATAAAGTCCAGTCTAGTACCCTCTCAAGACATGTGCTTTCTGGGTGTGAGACTGAATACAGCAGCCCAGATGGCCTTTTTAACCCCGGACAAACAAAAGAGTCTGTCACTTTACTTCCATCAACTATCTCATCAGTCCGTGCTGACTGCAAGGACAGTCCTTCAAGCATTAGGGTTCATGGCATCTTGTATTCTGGTGCTTCCCAATGCCAAACTGCATATGAGGAAGCTGCAATGGTATCTCAAAATGTATGGACACAGCACTGCCAAGATTTGGACACTGTCATTCAAATAATACCTTGCCTTCAAAAGGAATTCTTGTGGTGGGCTCAGGAATGTCACCTAAACAAGGGACTCTCTGTGACCCGCCAGAGGCGAGTCAGATTTTAACGACAGATGCCTCGGACACTGCTTGGGGAGCTCATCTAAATGGAAAGTGGATACAAGACAAGTGGCCTGCCAGACTACAGCATCTACATATCAACATGAAGGAGATGTTAGCAGTCCAGTTTGCATTGATGGCGTTCAAGGAGTTACTTCTTCCAGGGCAGGTGTTGATTCTGACAGACAACACAACTGTCATGTGGTACATCAACAAGCAAGTGGGAACACATTCTTATCCTCTATGCAGGCAAGCAATGATTTTATGCGAGACTTGGCTAAGCCTGCAACTGACTCTTCAGGCAAGGTTTCTGCCAGGAGCACAGAACTCCCTAGCAGATGTATTAAGCAGACAAATCATGGATCCCCACGAGTGGAAACTGGATCTTCATGTATTTCAGAAATTGACAGTGTCATGGGGAACTCCAGACATAGATCTGTTCGCTTCTCCACTAAACCACCAGCTGCCAAAGTATTGCACAAAGGGGTTTCATCACACAGCTTGGAAAGTGGATGCTCTGTCTTTCAGTTGGAAATACCTTCATGTCTATGCTTTTCCACCTCTACCTCTTCTTCCAAAGGTATTACTAAAGGTCAGACAGGACAGGCCAAGGATGATTTTGATAGCTCCAGATTGGCCTCGCAACACTGGTACCCACTTCTAAGGAGTCTTGTAAAGAAGCCTCCATGGCCTTTACCTCTGATTCCTCATCTGTTATCTCAGAAGGACGGTCATCTGCTCAATGTCAAGCTTCAATCTCTCCATCTCACAGCTTGGCATATTCTGTGTTGAAACATGGAAGGTCTCAGCTTCCTCAACAAGTTTTAAATGTGATTATGGAAGCTAGAAGGCCTAGTACTAGGAGAGTGTACGCAGAAAAATGGAAGAGATTTTTATTTTGGTGTACAGCAAAGAATTTGGAGATTTCAGAGCCTAATTTGAGTGTGGCTCTTCAATATCTTACTGAGTTATTGGACAAAGGTTTGTCTTTTTCTTCCATAAAGATTCATGCTGCAGCAATTTCAGCTCACTATGATTGTGACCCACCCTTGTTTTCGCATCCTTTGTTCAAGCAGTTTCTTAGAGGGGCAAAGAATATAAGACCCCCACGTAGAGCTCCTACTCCTGCTTGGGATCTCAATTTTGTGTTGGAAAAACTCTACAACCTTTTGAGCCGGCAGCTTCTGCTGAATTGAAATATTTGTCATGGAAGACGGCTTTTCTGTTGGCTATTACTTCTGCAAGAAGGGTGTCTGAGTTGCAGGCCCTTATGGCAGTAGAGCCCTTTTTGATTTTCCATAAGGACAGGGTATCATTACGTACTAATCCTTCCTTTATGCCTAAGGTGGTTTCTAGTGTGGCTTTAAACCAAACTATTCATTTGCCTACTTTTTGCAGATCCTCAAAATAAAGGGGAAAAGATTTTGCACACTTTAGATGTACACAGGCAATTGCTATTATTTGAGCAGGACTAAAGATTTTAGGCAGTCTCAGCAGTTACTTGTTTCTTTTGCTTTAAGTTCACAGGGCAAACCTGTGTCAAAACAAACTATTTCTAGGTGGATTGGCTTTTGCATTGCATTTTGTTATTCCCATCATGGCAAAGAGGTTCCAGCTGGGATTAGGCCTCATTCCACTAGGGCTACTGCCACTTCAACAGCATTTCTAAGGGGTGGCAACTAAGGATATTCTGGAAGCAGCTACTTGGAGTTCAGTGCATACTTTCTCTAGGCATTATCACCTGCCTATATACTCTAAGTCTAGAGCTGGTTTTGCCACAGCTGTTTTACAAGGCATGTTGTCAGCTCCTGCTACTTTATAATTTGCCAGCCTCCCTTACCTCTGCTTTGGGATTCTACCCAATAGTCAGGACTGCAGCAAGGGAAGACGAAGAACATAGTACAGTTTTGTACCTACCATAAATGTAGATGTTCGAGGATTCCCTTGTTGCAGTCCAATTTACCCTCCCTCCTTCCCCTCTGTGTTTCAGGGTGGTTGTGTAGGTGCCTTTACATGCTTATATTTTTTGTATATATATTACTGTATATATTGTACATGTTTATTGGTGCAGGTTGTTTTGGGACTTGTCTTTTGGGTCTTCTGACATCTGGGGCAAGAAAAGACTGAGGAAATGACGCCGGTCATGCGATTAGTACCCTGACGTACTGACGCCAGTCTAAGGCGCCATGACCGACGTCAGCCTTATACTCTGGTATTCGGGCCGACTGGGACGCGGACTATACCCTATAGTCAGGACTGCAGCAAGGGAATCCTCGAACATCTACATTTATGGTAGGTACAAAACTGTACTTTTTTACAATATTTGTGTGAGTTACTATTGTATGACCTTTCTAATTTATCAGCCACTGTAGCATGTGTGCCCATGTATCCTCCTCTTTCAGTGCAGCTTCATGTCAGAATGTTTTTGAAAGGGGTTTTGCACAAGAGGCCTCCAAGTAAATCATTGGCTCCTCCTTTGGATCTTAATTGTGTATTAGAGAAGCTAAACTTCCTCCATCTGAACCACCTCATCTGGTAAATCGATGCTCTTAACATGAATAACAGTTTCGCGGATTGGTTTGACCTCTGCAATAAGAGTGTCTGAGTTGAAAGCTCTTATGTTGGGGTCAGCCTTATCTCTGTGAGTACTAGTCCTTCTTTTATGCCTAAAGTTGATTCCAAGTTTACTTTAAGCCAGTCTATCCATCTCCCTCTTTTCTTTCCAGAACCCAGAAATGAGGGAGAAAAGCTACATTATACTTTGTCCACAGGCAACTTTGGCACTATTTTGGCAGAAAAAAAAAACTTTCAGAATTTCTGATCAGTTTGTTTCTTGTAAAGGTAAGAGGAGGGGACAGCCTGTGTCAAAACAGACTGTTTCCAAATGGTTGTCTCATGGTATTATCTTTTATTATTCCCACTACAACAAAACTATTCTAGGCATTGTCAAATGTCATTCCACCAGAGCTTCAGCTTCACATATGGCGTTTTGAAAAGGGTTAGACTCTAGGAATATTCTAGAAGCAGCAACTAAATGGTTGTTTTATGGTATTATCTTTTATTATTCCCACTACAACAAAACTATTCTAGGCATTGTCAAATGTCATTCCACCAGAGCTTCATCTTCACATATGGCGTTTTGAAAAGGGTTAGACTCTAGGAATATTCTAGAAGCAGCAACTTGGTCCTTTGTGCATACCTTTATAAAGCACTATTAACTAGATTTCTTCTCCAGGTCTAGGAGAGGCTTTGTTAGGACCATTCTCCAGAAGCTTCTGGACCATTCCCCTTCCACTTCCCACTTGTTTTAACCTATGGTAATTTGGCCACTACTGTAGCAGTGTTCAGTATGAAGAACATAAAAAAGTTCTGAAGGGTTGGGGTTTGGGTGCTTGGGAAGTACCCTAAAAGTTTAAAAATTGGCCGGCAGTTACATCCTATACAGAATGTAACCCATATAGCTAAGGCTACTGCAGCAGTGATCATTCAAACATGTACTGTTATGGTAATTTTACTTATACAACTGTACTTTTCTGGACATCATTCTGCTGCTCTAAAATTTGGAACAAGGGGAAATAGTTTCACTGACACAGTCTGTATTGGACTGCATTACTTGTAAAGGGTCAAAAACAGAATCCCCTTTACAATGTTGACTGGAGTTCTAGTGATATTTGCCTCAGAGCCTGATCTGCCTCTATATGTTTTTGACTCACTTGGAGATAAATTCTGAAATCTGATGGATGTAGCAGTTTGAATATTGCATCATCTTCTCAGTAACTGTTAATGACTTGAATAAACTTACTGATGTTAAGTTGTCAATCTCGCCTTCATTCTTGCTGGATGGGTTCGGAGCCAATCCTCGGCTCCAACTCGGCACTTGCTTTAGCTTGAGAACTCCTTTTACCAGCTCGAGGCAACCCTATATCCCATGATGCAAGGCGGAACTACCTCAGATCTCGTTTGCCGCTTAGCGAAAGAGGTCTCCTTTGCCAGCTGAGGTAAGTGATTTTCTTGGTAAAATCAGAAAAGCTTAGTTAGGAATTTATTTTCCCCTTTTAGTCATAGTATAGTCTGTAGTGAATTACAGCCCACCCTATTCCCTTGTTTTCAAACTTTTATAACCCTTTTTTATAACCTTTAGTATAAAGTTTTAGTTAGGCCTAAAACCCCATTGGTTAATCCCATCCTGTGTGTTGTGTGTAGGGGATTAATTTTGTGTGTTTGTTGGGGTTTGTGTGTTACTTCCTCCTAGGATATGTCTAGGGAAGGCAAGGTCTCAGGCTTCAAGAAGTGTGACCTGTGCTGTCAGAAAATGTCTCTGACAGACGGTCACACTTCTTGTGTTTATTGCCTGGGGCCTTTGCACCTGCAGGACTCCTGTGCTTTGTGTCACGCTTTTAGCCAGAGAGTCCTGCAGGAAAGGAGGAACAAGCTTATCCTCCGAGGCTTACTTAAGCCAGAAGGTTCTCCCTCTAAAGCAGGGTCTGGGAAACCTTCTAAACCACCGAAGGCTCAGGCTTCAGTATCCAAGCCTCCTCCGGTGGCTCCGGCTCCGTCGGAGCCGAGATCGGCTCCGGCTGGAACCGATGCATCTACCATTAAAGTAGTAGATTCGGCGCCGGCTGGCACCGATATCTTATCTACTGTGGCCTTGTTGGCTCCGGCTGGAGCCGACACTATATCCAGCATCGGAGCCGAGAAACCTTCGGCTCCATCTGGAGTTTAGGGGACTTCGGCTCCGATGGCTTCGACCCGAAAGAGATCTCGGTCCCCTTCGATACTGAGTATCCACTCTGCTCTGGGGTCTCCTCTTTTGTCGGAGCGGAGCCATCGGAGCCGATCTTCGAGATCTCCCAGGCTGTCTGACCACGACTTAGAGAGGGTGGTAAGCAGGCTGTTGAAGTCTCAGGCACTGGCCCAAATGCTCCATAGCCCGTCTCAACAGACTTCGGCTATAGTCTCACCCCTTGAACTTCCTCCTCCGACTCCACACCAGAGTTCGGAGCCGGAGCTTCTCGGGACAGCGACTGTTTCGATGCCGGAGCCGATACATCCTTCGGCTCCTGCCCTCGGCTCCGATCTCCTCCTTGAGGCCTTCCTTGGAGGGATCCGTCATCGGGTTTCCACTGTCGGCTCCGAGGGGCTAGTGGCATCGGACCCTTGTCCGACCCCGCCTCCTCTCGGGCTTCGGCTTTGGTAAGCTAGGCGCCGACATCGGCCTCGAGCCTTCCTCTCATTGGAGTCGGAATTCCTGTTTCTTCGAACGGGATATTCCGCCTCCCGGGAGGGGCGCCTTTGAGGCGTTGAGGCATGTCGCGGCCTCTGAGCCTGGTCAACGGTCCATCCCTCTAGCTCCCCCCTCATCAGTGCCTGCAGACGCCTCTTGCCAGCCTCTTGCTCTCAGGCCCAGGGATCCATCGCCCCAGGTTTCCCCACTGGGAATTACCTCCTCTTCCGAGGTTTCTCCTGATCCTGCAGGGGAACCCCTCGGAAGAGGACGTAAGAGGAAACACACAGACTCCCTGAGTCTACTACATCTGATACCGACTTAGATGAGTCGGAGGGTTCCCCACGGTCCCCTCTGAGGATGTCTCCTTTTCAGACATCCTTGAGCTCCTCAAACAGAGGGGAATTGGCCTCCATTGATCCCTCCAAGGATGAGTCGGTATACCTGGAGGCTTTGGATCCCGACCCTCCACCTCCTGGGTGTCTCCGCCTTCGACCCACTTATGCAGGTAGTGGCTCGAAGGCGCGGCTCCAGATTCTGTGGAACCTGTCCCCAGAAGACCATCCAAATTCATCATGGCCCCTTCAGACAAACAGTTCCTTTCCAAGGGTGTCTCTGTGGATGCTATGGTGGTGGCGGCGGCCACTAAGAAGGAACTGGCGGATCCTTCAGTACCTGTCCATCCTCCTAACAAGGATTCTAGGACCATGGACAGGTATGGAAAGCGGATGTTTTCTTCAGCGACCTTTGCTATGCGTTCGCTGAATTATCTTTGTCACTTCACCAGGCTTCAACGAGATGTTCTCAAAGAACTGGGTGAAGTAGTTCAGGATCCTTCTGCTGCTGGGGCTCAGGAAAAGATTGCCTCGCAGCTTGCTATCCTAAATTCCATATCTAACTCCTCCATGCGGCTCATATCTTATGTGGCCGATGGAGCGAGCAGGGCCGCAGGCACAGGAGTTGCTCTTAGACGCCAAGCCTGGATGCGGCTTTGTAATTTCGCGGACCCCTTTAAGGCGTCCTTCACTAACACCCCCTTTGATGGTTCGGCTTTGTTCGGACCTCAGGTGAAGGATACTTTGACCAGGTGTGAGCAGGACGGTAAAACTCTTTCTGCCGTTGGAGTCCAATTTTCCACTCCTTCTAGACCATATCCCAAGGGTCAGAAGGGGGGGAAGATGTGGTTCCGTAAAGCCCAAGGAGCTACACCGGACGCACGTGGTCAGTTTACCCCCAGAGGCAGAGGGGGTAACAATAATAGACGCTGCCCTAGAGGCAGGGGGGGTCCTCAGAACCAAGGCAACAGGGAGTCTCTTCCTGAGAAGCCTTTTCAACATCCCTGAGGTGTTGCCCGACTGTCCACCCTTGGAGGCAGTCGGGGGAAGGATTTCACTGTACCCAGTAGCCTGGCAATCCCTATCACAAGAGATGTGGGTACAGTCGATTATATCCGAGGGTTACAAAATCCCTTCGAAGGTTTCAGACCTCTACAATCCCTTCCAGACATCTCACCCGGTCAAAGGGATTTGGCAGAACAGGAGGTTTCAAAACTCCTAGAAAAAAGAGCCGTCCAGACGGTGCCGGCAGACCAGGTAGGATCCGCATCTACTGAGATTCTTTTGGTCCCCAAAAGGATGGGGGATTGGAGACCAATATTAGACCTGAGCAATCTAAACAGATTTGTCAAGAAGGCAAGATTCCAGATGGTCACGCTTCAGTCCATTCTACCCTTTCTGGGCAAGGACAACTGGATGTGCTCTATAAACCTTCAGGATGCGTACTATCACATAAAGATTCACAGGCGCCCAGAAGGTTTCTCCGCTTTCGGCTAGGGACCAGTCATTACCAATTCAGAGCCCTGCCCTTTGGCCTCACTTCAGCCCCCAGAGTGTTTACCAAATGCATGGCAGTGGTCACAGCTCATCTGAGACGTCAAGGATTCCAGGTGTTTCCTTATTTGGACGACTGGCTCCTCTCCGCCACCACCAAGTGTCAACTTCTTCAGACCAGAGACTACACTCTGCAGCTTTGCAGGAGTTTGGGAATTTCAGTAAATTTCGAAAAATCTTCTCTGCGGCCTTGCCAATCTATCACCTTTATAGGCGCAGAATTAAACACCGTCAAAATGTTAGCCAGACTAACAGATCAAAGAATTCTGGACATCCAAAAATTCGTTCAGCTTCTATTGCAAAGCAACAAGATCAAAGCCAGATTTATACTGAAGGTTCTAGGTCTAATGGCTGCGGCCATTGTTCTTCTACCACTGGCTCGCTTCCACATGCGTCTTCTACAGTGGATGCTTTTCACGCAGTGGTCGTACCACAGTCTCCCAATGAGGCACGAAATCTTAGTCACACAGTCGTGCAGGGCTCATCTGGATTGGTGGATATCTTCCCCTCTTCTTCATCAGGGCCGACCCTTTATTCCCCCTCCTCCAGTTGCCACAGTCACTACGGATGTCTCTCTGATCGGGTGGGGGGCATTATCAGGGCAGGATGGTCCACGGGACGTGGCAACCCATAGAATACCATCTGCACATAAATGTCCTGGAGATGAGAGCAGTGCTTTTAACGTTGCAAGCCCTCGACGACTTTCTTCCCACGGGGACTATTGCAGTACAAACGGACAATATGTCCGTGGTCTGGTACATCAACAAACAGGGCGGAACCAGGTCCTATCCGTTATGTCGAGAAGCTCTCAGACTTTGGCAATGGGCGATCTCTTCTCAGCGGTTTCTGATAGCAACGCACATCCCCGGCAGGTCCAACCTATTGGCGGACAGGCTGAGCAGATCTATTCTGATGCCTCACGAGTGGTCTCTCAATCAATCTGTAGTGGATCAAATTTTTCTGAAGTGAGGCACTCCTTGTTGCAATCTTTTTGCTACTCCTCAAAACAACAAGTGCCCAGATTATTTCACTCTTTCCTTCCAGGCCAACCCCTGAGAGACTCTCTAACCCAGGATTGGCCTCGGGGACTTCTATACGCTTTTCCTCCCTTTCCCTTGATTCCACAAGTCATTCAGAAAGCCACCGTTTTGAGAGCCAAATTGATCCTCATTGCTCCATATTGGCCTCGACAAATTTGGTTTCCGTCTCTGCATCGTCACCTTCTGGTGCAGCCCTGGCATCTGGACCCAGTTCCGGATCTCTTGATCCACCAGTCGGGTCAGCAGCACCGGGCCATTCATTCTCTCAACCTCACTGCTTGGTTGCTCCACTTCCTTCCTTAGCCAGGCTACCGATGATTTCTGACTCAGTCAGAGACATTTTAGTGTCTTCTTTGAAGTCGCCCACTAGGACTGTTTATGCTAGCAAGTGGCGACGTTTTTCTATTTGGGCAAACTCCAGAAATATTGATCCCTTTACTGCTCCTATACATTCTGTTTTAGATTTCCTGGCGGAGGTTTTTCATTCAGGATCCTCGTCATCTACAGTCAAAGTACAACTGGCTGCTATTTCCAAGTATCATGTTGGCTTGCATGACAATAACATTATGTCTCATAGATTATGCAAGGCCTTTTTGAGAGGAGTTTTTCTCCTAAAACCACCTATAAAGCATCCTCCTCCGCAATGGGATCTAAACTTAATGTTGGCATCCTTGATACTACCTCCCTTCGAACCGTCTGCTTCATGCTCTTTGAAGTTATTGACCTGGAAAACTATATTTTTACTGGCTGTCACTTCTGCAAGAAGGGTTTCCGAGATTCAAGCTCTCTGCATTCGTTCACCTTACTTGGTTTTTCATAAGGACAGGGTATCATTAAGAACTAACCCTTCCTTTCTCCCCAAATTCGTGTCTCAAACCAATATTAACCAATCTGTAGATCTACCGGTCTTTTTCCCAAACTATTCCGACAGAGCTGAACAGAAACTGCATTTTTTGGATGTCCATCGTCGGCTCAGGTACTATTTGCATAGAACTAAACAATTTAGAAAATCGGACCAATTATTTGTCTCCTATGCAGAAAACAGGATGGGTCTTCCAGTTTCTAAAGTGACTTTATCCAGATGGTTGACTTCCACCATTTCCTATGTGTACTCTCTCAGAGGCAAACAACTATCTTCTAAGCCAAAAGCACACTCAACCAGGAGTCTATCCACTTCTGCAGCTTTTCAGGATAGACTACCCATTGATACCATTTGTGCAGCAGCTACTTGGGCCACGCCATACCTTTGTCTCTCATTACAAGTTGGACTTGGCCTCCAGAGATAGGGCCAGTTTTGGTTCCACAGTTCTCAAGAGTCTGTTCCATTGAGCCACCCGGGATACAGGTGCTAGGGACGCGGTCCCATCCAGCAAGAATGAAGGCGAGATTGACAACTTAACATTTAGAAGTTATGTACCTACCATAACGTTCCATGTTAGTTGTCTTCTCGCCTTCTTTCTGCCCCTCCTTCCCCCTGGCCTGGACAGATCTTGAAGAGTTCCTATTAGGTTGTTTCCTCCTGAGCCTTCATCTGAGGACTTCTTTTAGGAACTTATGTTCCTAATTATGTTAGGATAGTCTTTAGCAGGGTAGGTTAGCTACCAAACGAGATCTGAGGTAGTTCCGCCTTGCATCATGGGATATAGGGTTGCCTCGAGCTGGTAAAAGGAGTTCTCAAGCTAAAGCAAGTGCCGAGTCGGAGCCTAGGATCGGCTCCGAACCCATCCAGCAAGAAAGAAGGCGAGAGAAGACAACTAACATGGAACGTTATGGTAGGTACATAACTTCTCATTTTGTCTGGTTTAGTGTATGTTGTCAATGTTTAGAAATTCCCTGTCATCACCATTTTTTGTCGTTTTTCTTTTTTGCTGCATTTTTGCCAAAAAGCCTCTACTCCTGCTGCTACAACTGTGTTTTAACCAATATTGGGCTTGCCTGCGTCTGGAGACTAAATTTGGGTCAGTAATATGATGCATCCACTCAATTAAAAAATCCTGTCATGGAACACTTGTCCAGTTACTTATTTGTACTTTCATGAAGGTAATACAGTCTACCCCTTCATCTTTTCTGGTATTGTAGAAAACCTCAGGTTTTCTCTTCAGGCTGTCCTTCATTTAGATTTATGATGTCTTCAAACTTAGACTTCATCAGATTGTTTATTTAATAGTTCTGATTTTTTTCTACTCATTTTTTTTTCATTTATTATTGTATATTCTTCCAGTGTCCCACTTATTTTAAACACTTCTGAGTGCCAACTGGTCTGTGTTTTCTCCTAGTTTACTGGATACCATTTCGTACATTAGTGCTGCAAATTATTCTAGATGATCAGACACAAAGTCATTCCCTTGCATAATTTTTTTTCTCCTTTTCTTACTTTTCTCAGATTTATTTATTGGCAGACATCCAGGTAGTGTGTTTAATAGCCAGTAACTGAATTTTCACCCAAATGTATAACTTTAACAATTGTTGACAGTTTCTTGTTTTTTATACTGGGGGAGCTCTAATTGATGTGCTTCTCAGACAGCCATCATCTTGGAAGTCTCACTACCTCCTCCTGTTTTTTCAGCAAAACCGGTTTAGTGTATCATTCAGTAATTTTTGGAATTCTCAAAGTAAATACAGATTTAATGTTTCCCCTTTTATCTTACATTTACTGGGTATGACTATATCACAGATACTGCATTTATTTATTTATTTTTTTAATACTGAAGCTCAGAAATCCTTACGGATAGAGGTACAGTGACAGTGCTCAGGGCTTTACAGTAAATATGAGTAAAGTTTCATTCAGGAAGATGGACTTCTTTGTGACAATAGATACATTTTCTGTATAATCTTAAAGAAAAATAAAGGTCTAGAGACTTTGTAGTATGCATCAACTGAGTTGGGACATTATGACCAGTGATTTATTAATTTATATCTAGCTTATGTGTGCTTGTTTTGTCTAGCAGTCTTTACCATTGACTATAAGGACTAAGTTCTGCTTTTTCAGTAACAGAAATTCACTTTTTTGACATACACATATGAATAATGACTGCTTCAAAACAAGATGCAGATGAAGCGTCTTTGATGAGCTGAGCAGGATAATATTCAAAGTTTACAATTTAGTCTTATTAGTAATGTAAGTTATATTAATTCATTGTTTTCATTTAAGTACTTTTAAGGATGGTACAATGAACAGGGAAGTTATTCTTGTTTATCCTTTAGAATAGCTTAGTCTTTTGAGACATTTTTTACAATGTAAAGATTCAAAGAAACTTTGTCATTTAGGACCACTCAAGTGCAGCCTAAACAAAATTACAAAGGTCAGCTCATGAGAGAAATGCAGTGCAAATAACATGGTTACATCGGTATCAGAGAATAACATAAGAAAGAAAATAACATGCATGACATGCAAGAGGTAGTTCACATTACATAAACACATTCAATACCCACTATCCAGTGATAAATAATAAATAAATACCCACCACCAAACCCCTTCACCGTTAAGATAAAGAATAAATAGAGACTGGTGTCTGATCAGCTGTTTGGTTATCATATTGCACTTGTTAACCTTGGACGTGACTCAGTATATCCGTCATATGCATAATAGTATACTGGCAGTAATGTTCACAGCAACAGAATTAAATGAAAAAAAGAGGCTTCAGTGTAATGTATCAGGTATTATGTTTGACGTCCGAGCTAAAAAATCTCACAACTGTAGCTTACAAATTGTTCCTGAATTTGGTAGGCTTACATCAGAAGCTGTGGTATCTCCATCCAGACGCAAGTTGTGAGAACCATTTGTGGGCCGGATGGGTCAAATCAGCTAGTATTTTGTATATTCTCTTTTCTTGCTGTTGTAAGGAAAAGCTCCTGAATAGAAGGGAGGTTTGTGCCCAAGATTTTCTCAGCCACCCTTACCATACTGTGTAATTTCTTCTTCTCAGCAACTGTGCAGTTGCCGAGCCATGCTATGAAGTTGCTAGTGAGGGTGCTTTCAATAGCTCCCCTGTAAAAAAGTGGAAAGAGCAGACAGTGGGAGCCTGGACTTTTTGAGCTTTCTCAGGAGGTAAAGCCTCTGTTGAGCCTTCTTGACTATATAGTTGGTATTAACAGTCCAGGAGAGGTCATCTGAGATGTGAAGGCCCAGGAACTTGGTTGTTTTGACTTTCTGTACCACCTCTCCTTTGATAGTGAGTGGTTGGTGAACTGTTGCCTTTCTCCTGAAGTCCATAACCATTTCTTTGGTCTTAACATTCAGGTCCAGATTTTTCCTGTCACACCAGGCAATCAAAAGTGTTTACCTCATCCCTGAAGTTATGTTCATCCCCACCACTAATCATGGCCATGACTGTGGTAGCCTCAGCGAGTTTTATAATATGGTTTGAGTTATGTTTTGTAGTACAGTCATGGGTGAGGATGGTGAAGAGCAAGAGGCTGAGCACACAACCTTGGGGACACCAGTATTCAGGACTGTGCACTGAGAGGTTTTTCCAGTGCAGTCCCTTGGGGGCTACCAATCAGAAAGTCAGGAGTCCAGTTGCATAGGTGCTTGTTAATCCCGAGTTTCACAAACTTATCTACTAGTTGTATTGGTATCACAGTGCTGAACACAGAACTGAAGTCGATGTATAGTAGCCTTATGTAATTGTTCCTCCCTTTTAGGTGTTTTAGTGCAAGATGTAGTGCGACTGATATCGCATCCGCAGTTAATCTGTTTGCATGGTATGTAAGCTGGAGCAGATCAAAGGACTTAGACAAACCCACAGTTAGTTATTTCTTCACAATCCTGTCAGAGCACTTCATGACATTTGAGGTTAAGGTGATTGGTCTAAAGTCATTGAGGCAGGTAGGGTTGGGTTGCTTCAGAAGTGGGACAATACTTGTTTCCTTGAAACGCAAGCATAGCCGGCCTTAGGCATAGGCCAACTAGGCGACCGCCTAGGGCGCTGGTCTAGCAGGGGCACCTTTCTAGTATATATTTGATGTAGTTAGACCAGAATGGGGGCACCAGGTAGTGTGGTGGGGCAGCGCCATGGAACCCTTTTGCCTAGGGCACCAGTTGACTTAAGGCCGTTGCTGAACGCAAGGGAACTTTCTCCATAGCAAGTGATGAGTTGAAGATGTTTGTCAGTATCAAACATAACTGATCTGCACACCTCTTCAACACCTTGCCAGGTATATTATCTGGTCCAGCAGCCTTCCTAAATTCACCTTCTTAAGCTGAAGTTTCACTCCTTGGAGTTTAAGGTGAGCACTAAGTCCTCTTTGTTAGTGTTTGTTTTAGAAGGTATGGTGGTGTTCTCCCCAAATCTGCCAAAGAAGGAGTTCAGTTCATTTAGGAATTCCAAGTTGTCATCACATTGGGGTGTTTTGGACTTGTAGTCCGTGAGCTGCTGTATCCCCTGCTATAGGCTTCACGTGTCCCACATGTCTTGGAAGCAGATCTGAATTTTCCTTCCATACTCCCTCTTTGATGCCCTTTTTCAGATTTCACCTGGCCACCTTTAACCTTTCTTTGTCATTTGTCTTGAAGGCTGTGTTGCTTTCCCTCAGTAGCTCATAGATTTTCCTAGTGAGCCATGGCTTCTCATTCGCTCTTATAGTGATGGATTTCATGGTGGTTACAATCTTCCATGCATTTATTTATGTAGGCAAGAACTGACTTTGTATTGGTGTCTAGATATAACTGGAGTTTGTATGTAGCCGCTTCTTTAAAGATCTCCCAGTAGGTGGTATTGAAACAGTCCTGAAGGCAATCCATGGAACCCTCCTGCCAGACTCTGATCTGTTTAGTTGTCAGTTTTTCTCTGAGCAAAGCTGTCTTATAGGTAGGCAGAAGCAGGATGGCAGTGTGATCCGAGCTGCATGTGTTGGGGTGCTTCAAAGCTTTAAAGGCTCCTTTAATATTGCAGTAAGCTTTGTCTAGGATATTCTCCCCTCTGGTGAGAAAATCCACATACTGATAAAAATGGGGTAGCACCTCCTTAAGCTCAGCTCTGTTGAAGTCACTCGCTATCACATGAGCAAATTCTGTGTTTCTGCTTTGTAGCTCACAGGTAATATTATGGAGTTTATTTTGAGCTTCATTGATGTTAGCATGGGGGGGGAGGGTGTACACGCTATGACATATATCCCACTAATTTCCCTTGGTACGTAGAAAGGTCTGCATTTTAGTATCAATATTTCCACATCTTTGAGCAGTATGATTGAACCAACTTAGTCTTTGCACCATCTGTTATTAAAGTAGATGCATACACCACCACCTTTAGGTTTACCACTCTGTGCTTTATATCTATCTGCTCTAAAGAGAGTTTGCCCATCTAGGTTCACAGCAGTGTTACTAATGTTACTGTGCAGTCAAGGTTCTGAGAAAATGAACAAACAAGTGTCCCTCACCCGATTTTTTGTGAGCTCCATTCTCAGATAGTCCGTCTTACTAACCAGTGAGCAAGACATTTGCAAGTAATACTGAAGGTAATGCAAGCCTGTGGGGGTTTCTCTTCAGTTTGGCAGCAGGTCCACCTCTGCAGCCTCTCTTTCTAGTTCTTTCACATTGTAGCTGCTCCGGGGTATTCCAAAAACATCCCTGTGAAGTTTCAGGGGTTTGATGGCATTTCTGTTTAAAATACAGATCCAGGATTTCTGCAAGTAAAGTAGGCCTCAAGTACTCTGCAGACAGAGATTCAAGCTAGCAGCTCGTTCTAGTAATCTGTTTAATTTCCAGTAATTGCCTTCTGTATAAGTAGTTGTATCCTCATAAAAACATCTGGAAAGTGATTTTTTTTCTTTTTTTTGTGTGTGTGCAAAAGAAGTAGGAGTAAGTATTTCTCCCTGACTAGCTAACAAAGCTGCAGCCTCCCTGGGTACCTTTTTTTTTTAAAGGATAGAAATTGTGTATTTCTATAGATATTTTACAGAGGGACCGATAGATGATAGGTTTGGTATAAAATATTGATGACCTAATGTTTGTTGATTGGTATGATGTCAGTATTTGACCAGGGTGTGTACAACTACATACAAGAAAGTATTCATGATTGCTTAGTGTTTATTTTGCTTGTGTAGTTTTTCATTTATTGTGTATGCATTTTAACATGATATTTTGCATACACCTTCACTATTAACTGCACACCTTTTGTATTCACTAGTACCCACCTGAAACCTAGTGTTTAAGTCAAATTGTTGATGAAAGAGCATGGCATTAGAAAACTACATTGCTTTTTAACATGCTAGTGTACTCTTATTAGGCAGGTACTATATACATGTTGTCTAATTTTTGAAAATTAACAAAACAGCCTGATACATCATATGTTGTTGAAGCCAGTGAAAAAAGAATTGCATCTGACAGGTAAGAAATATGAAAGCAACTTTCAGATATCCACAGTAATTATAACTTATAACACAGATGTATACAGCAGCCACTGTTAATGCTATGAAAATATTTTTACTAAGTATGAGTATGGTTTTAATGTGGCCAGGAGTCGTAGCTGAATAAGAAAACATGTTTTTAGTGATGTTCATCATGCATACAGCTGCAGTAATCACATATGGGTTCTCTGCCGTCAGGCGGGTCCTTGGTCGGCCGAATTCCAAGGTCTAGGTCCAGCGTCGGTTGTTGTCGCTTTCTTTCCTGATGTCAGTGCGACAGGGGTATATAAGACACAGACAACGCTATATTCTTCAGTCTTTTTTGCCGCGTGGTGCCCGAAGCAGAAGCAGTTCGCAAGTGCCGGTCGGCCAGCTCCTGAATAAGTCTTCTTTAAAGCTAAGTACCCCGTTGGGGAAACTTTTCTTGCCTCAGACCGATGTCAGACAAAGTTAACAATTGTATTTCTTGTGGGAAGCAAATACCGCATAAGGATTTCCATTCCCTCTGCATACCTTGTTTAGGCCCAGACCACGACGTCTCGGGCTGTCGCTTTTGCGCTACTTTCAATAAACGCACTATTAAGGGTCGGGCGGAGTTCGCCCAACATTATTTTGGTAAAGCCTTTGATTATAAAATGTCGTCGGAGACTCCGACTACCGTTTTGTCCAAAAAACGCAAGGACAAGGACCGACACACGAGGTCCGCGGTCTCCACCGACACCACGCCAAAACCTGCTGCACGTGGTCCGGTTCTCAGTGAGACGCCTATGCAGTCCCTGACTACCGACGACACTTCCTTGGCAGTGTCTTCTGTAACCGAGACCGCAGGTACCTCGGCCCTTACTCAGACTACAACCACCGAAGCCACTGTGAGTGTTGAGCCTCCTAATGTGGACAGGTCCACTTCCACCCAGGGTGTCTTTAGACCCTCATCTTCCTTTTCCATTAAGGCCTTTACTAAGTCCAAATCAGCCATGCATCCCAAGAGGCCTGTTGCTCAGGGCCCATCCCCAGGCCCCATGCCTAAAAAGCAGATGCTTAAAATGGCTGAGGATTTAATTACTCTTATCATCCCAATCCCCTCCAGACAAGAGACCCAGAGTGGAGGAAGACTCTCCCTCTTCTGAACAGGGCTCCATTTTCTCAGAACATTCTGATGTAGAGGAACACTCGTACTCCCCTTATGAAGATTCAGATGCAGAACAGTCCATTCCTTCTGTATCTCCCCCAGAGGATTTTTCTTTTGGGGAAACCTTGCACACCTTGAGGGAACACTTCCATTGGGAAGGCCAAGACTTTTCTGATTCCAAGAAAAGGCTTAGGGAATTTCTTTTGTTATCTCAACACAGACCTCTGGCTATACCTCCTGTCTTGGACATACTTGATGATGTTTACTCGGAGGCTTGTCTTAATCCGGATTCCCTGCCTCCTGCCCCAGTCAAACCTGATAGGTACTACAGAGTTCCTAACTCTCACCAATTTCTTTTCAAAAGCCATAATGCTGACCCTGAAACAATTTCTCAAGGCCCCAAGGGAATGAAGGCCTCTACTACCAAGAATCCACTACCTTCCGAAAGAGAATCTAGATCCTTAGAAAGGTGGGGAAAAAAGGTATACACCTCGGCCACCCTAGCCATGAAGGCCTTAAATTGTCAGTTCCATATGCTTAAATATCAGCAGTTTCTTTTATCACAATTAAGAAATAAAATGTCTCAACCTGAACAACCAGATTTGAAGGAATTGCAGGATATGATGCATAGTGCAGAACAAGTGGGTAAACACACCTTACAATGTGGCTATGATGCCTTAGAGGCCTCAAGTAGAGCTGCTGTTACAGGATCAGTCATTCGTAGACATGCCTGGCTTAGGGAACAAAGCTTGCCTGATCATGTTAAAGCTAAACTACTAGATGCTCCTTTACAAAAGGACGTACTATTTGGTACTAATGCTGAGGAGATTCTACGGAAAATGGAAGAAAAAGCTAAATCTATGCAAACTGTCAAGGCTTTTCTACAGGTACAACCACCTCATTTTAGCAGAAATTGGCCTTCTAAAAACTGGTCCTTTCCAGCCACAGACAAGCCCCAAAGAGGTAGATACAGGTGCACAAGGGGCAGAGGACAATCTCAAGGATCATATAGAGGCAGACAATGGCAAACTCCAGCACCAAGAGGTGGCGAAGACAGTGCACAACAATACAGAAAACAAACCCAATGACTTCCTCCTTTTCATGCCAAGCAAGTCTCAGCTGGCAGCTCCCTTGGGAGGAAAGCTGGCATTATTTACAAGAAATTGGCATATTATCACAACAGACAAATGGATCCTGGACATTATAAACAGAGGCTACAGATTTCATTTTCGCACTCTTCCAAAAATGAGAGGCATGCCAAACCTGCCACACAATCAAAGGGCAGAGGCACAAATACAAATTTCAAAACTCATGGACATGAAAGCTATTCAAGAGGTACCTACTCACGAACAAGGTCAAGGTTTTTATTCCAGACTATTTCTGGTACCAAGGAAAGGAACCGACTGGAGACCCATTTTGGACTTATCCATCCTAAATACATTTCTACTCGTACCAAAATTCAAGATGCTCACATTACAGCAGCTTCTTCCCATGCTGGGCAAGGAGTTCTGGCTGGTAACATTGGACCTCAAGGAGGCATACCTGCATGTCCCTATCAGACAAAGCTGCAGAAGATACCTCAGATTTCCTGCAGGTTCAATCCACTATCAATTTTCTGCATTGCCCTTTGGCTTATCTACTGCGCCCAAAGTATTCATGAAATGCCTGGCATCAGTAATTGCCTACTGCAGACTTCAAGGGATACAAATTTACCCTTATTTGGACGACTGCCTGATCCAAGCGGACAGCAAGCACATACTTCTGGAACATCTGGTTTATGCAACACGGTTACTGAATTCTCTGGGATACACAATCAACAAAGAGAAATCCAGACTAACACCATCTCAGAAAATAACTTTCCTGGGTGCCAACTTGGACACAAACACCCAGATGGCCTACCTTACGCCAGAAAAACAGGGGCAACTAACTCAGTACTTCAGAATACTAGCAAATTGTACCAGGCTTACTGCAAGGAAAATCCTGCAGGCTCTGGGCTTCATGGCATCTTGCATTATTTTAATCCCATGTGCAAAGTTGCATATGAGAAAACTTCAGTGGTACCTAACAAACCTGTGGTCTCAACACAGCCACAATTTGGAAACAATAATACCAGTAATTCCATGTTTACAAAAGGAATTTCTGTGGTGGGCCCAAGCATGTCAAACAAACACAGGTCTCCCATTCTGCAAGCCTCAAGCAAATCAAGTCATCACAACAGACGCCTCAGATTATGCCAGGGGGCGCACATGACAGGCAGGTGCATTCAGGGCAAATGGTCCCAAAAGGAAAAGCACCTTCACATCAATCAAAAAGAAATGCTAGCAGTGATAAATGCAATTACAGCATTCAAGGACCTCCTGCATCCAGGACAATTATTGATAAGAACAGACAACACCACAGTAATGTGGTACATAAACAAACGAGGAGGAACACATTCATACCCCCTGTGCAGACTAGCCATGACACTTTGGAACTTGGCTCTGGAATGGCAAATCGAACTTCAAGCACAGTACTTGCCAGGTTTGGAAAACACGCTGGCAGACAATCTAAGCAGAAATATGACAGATCCGCACAAATGGAAGTTGCATCCTCAGGTGTTTACAAAGATAATCCAAGCGTGGGGGAGGCCAGACATAGATCTCTTCGCCTCTCACAGGAATCATCAGTTGGAAAAGTTTTGTTCAAGGACCTTTCATCCAAAGGCCTGGAGAGTGGACGCCCTTTCATTCAGTTGGACAAGCATGGACAGTGTACGCTTTCCCACCTCTGCCTCTTCTGCCCAAGGTGCTCTTGAAAGCAAGAGCAGACAGATCGAAGATGATACTGATTGCTCCAGACTGGCCAAGACAGCACTGGTACCCACTCCTGAGGAGCCTAACACATACTCCTCCCTGGCCTCTACCTCTAATGCCTCTTCTGCTGACTCAGCACAGCTACAAAACTCTTCACAATCAGCTGAAAACACTCAATCTCGCTGCATGGAAAATTCCTTAACACCAGAACAGACTCTACTCCCCAAAGAGGTGCAGGACGTCATTCTTGAGGCCAGAAGGCCATCTACTAGAAAGGCTTACTCCGCAAAATGGAAACGGTTTTGCTCTTGGAATGAGAAAAAAGGCCAGGACCCTAGAAAACTGAATTTGCCTCAGGTATTACAGGATCTAGCTGAGCTGCTGAACAGTGGACTTTCATTTTCCTCCATAAAAATCTATGCCTCAGCCATTTCTGCAGAATTCAACATGGATCCACCGTTATTCTCTCACCCACTTTTAAGACAGTTCCTCAGAGGGGCTAAGAATATAAGACCACCAAGGAAACAGCCAGTGCCAGCCTGGGATCTTAATTACATTTTAGAAAAATTAACATTGCCTCCCTTTGAACCAGCTGCCTCAACAGATTTGCAATATTTGTCCTGGAAAACAGCTTTCCTTCTGGTCATTACCTCAGCTCGTAGGGTTTTGGAACTACAAGCCCTCATGGCTGTGCAGCCCTTTCTCATCTTCCATCATCGAACCAACCCGTCATTTATGCCTAAAGTGGTATCCAGGGTAGCTTTAAATCAAGCCATACACTTACCTACCTTTTACCCCAATCCTCAAAACAAAGGGGAAAGGCTGCTACATTCCTTAGACATCCATAGACAGCTACGCTATTATTTGAACAGAACAAAGCCTTTCAGGAAATCAGAACAACTTTTTGTGTCCTATGGTGTAGGAGCTCAAGGGAAGCCTGTTACCAAACAGACCATTTCAAAATGGATAGGCCACTGCATACGATTTTGTTACTCCTATCATGGAAAATCTGTCCCTACAGGCATCAGATCCCACTCCACCAGGGCCACAGCTACCTCTACAGCCTTCCTCAGAGGAGTTCCTACCAAAGATATTTTGGAGGCAGCCACTTGGAGTTCTGTACATACCTTCACAAAACACTACCACCTGCCTTTATATTCCAAAACTAGAGCAGGCTTTGCCACTGCTGTGTTGCAGGGCATTCTGGCTCATCCCAGTTCCACCTAGTGCCTACCACCCTGTGCTTAGCTTTGGGATTCTACCCATATGTGATTACTGCAGCTGTATGCACGATGAACATAGTACAGTTTTGTACCTACCATAAATGTAGATGTTCGAGTGCTAATACAGCTGCAGTACAGGTTTCCCTCCCTCCTTCCCCTCTTGGTAAAGGACTAGTGGCTAACACCTCCTCATACAACCTAATTTGGGTTATCCTCCTATGGTGTATTTGCTTGCAACTACTGTTTTTTGATTACATTGCATTGCTTGAATATATTTATATATATAATTTATGTATTGCCTTCCTTGGGGGGGGGGGGGGGGGCACCTGACATCTGGGGCAAGAAAGACTGAAGAATATGGCGTCGGCTGTGTCTTATATACCCCTGTCGCACTGACGTCAGGAAAGAAAGCAACAACAACCGACGCTGGACCTAGACTTTGGAATTCGGCCGACCGAGGACCCGCCTGATGGCAGAGAACCCATATGTGATTACTGCAGCTGTATTAGCACTCGAACATCTACATTTATGGTAGGTACAAAACTGTACTTTTCCCTCCTAAATTAGTGTAGTTAGTAGCTGTAGCATAGTCCACATACAGGTGTGCTGCATCTGGGTCTGTTTGTAGTGGCTGTTGTGATGTTCATCGTATTTTACTGTTGCAGTCATTACACTTGGGTTATCCTGCTGGCAGATGACCCGCAGTTGGCCCGAGTTCCAAAGTCTTGGTCCGGCGTCGGTTGTTGTCACCTCTTCCCTGACTTCAGTGCACCAGGGGTATATAAGATGCAACCAACGCCATTTTCTTCAGTCTTTCTTGCCGCGCGGTGCCCGAAGCAAATGCAGTTTGCAAGTGCCGGTCGGCCGACTCCTGAGATTTTCGAAATCGAATTTCACAACCAAAGTCTTCAATAAAGCTAAGTACCCCATTGGGGAAACTTTTTCTTGCTCCAAACCGATGTCAGTAAAAGTTAACAATTGTATTTCTTATGAGAAGCAAATACCGCATAAGGATTTTCACTCTTACTGTATTCTTTGCCTAGGCCCTTACCACGACGTCACTAGTTGTCGGTTTTGTGCTAGATTCAACAAATGCACTATTAAGCATCGGTTTGATTTTGCATTGCATTACTTTGACCGTAGGTTTAATTACATAATGCCGTCGGAACAACCGACAACCGGAATTCATAAAAAGCGCAAAGACAAGGAAAAGGACAGGCATCCGAGACCCAAAACCGACGACAAAACCTTTTCCAGGCCAGTCGCCGGTTCACCGGTGCTCAGTGAGGCACTTTCGCAGCCCCTGACTCCCGCTGCCTCAGAGCCACAGGCCGCCTCCGACTCCCACGTGGAGACATCTAGGCCTCTGGAAACTCAAGGTATTGGGCATACGGAAACTATTCCCTTAGATGGGTCCGGAGCCGCCTAGCAGGCATTGGCTTCTGAGGGTGTTTTCAGATCTACACAGCTTACTATCAAGTCAACTACAGCAGCTAAAGCAAAGTCTAAAACATCATTACAGACAAAGAAACAAGTACAGCATTCTCCTGGACAGTCATCCATGCCTAAGAAACACATGCTCAAAATGGCTGAAGACTTAATTACTTTGATCAGGGGTTCCCATCCCCCTCCTGATAAAAGGCCTAGGCAGGATACAGACTATGAATCCTCTGACCAGGTTTCTATTTCCTCTGATTCCTCTTCAGATCATGGATACACTCTTCCTCCCTATGAGGATTCTGATGCTGAAGAGTCTATCCCTTCAGCCTCTCCTCCTGAGGATTACTCTTTTTGGGAAACCTTGCACACCATGAGGGAGCATTAACATTGGGAAAGCCAGGATTATTCAGAATCAAAGAAAATGCTCAAATATTTTCTTTTATTACCTCAGCACAGGCCTCTTGCTATTCCCCCTGTGTTAGATATTGTTGATGATGTCTTTTCTGAATCTAGTTTGTCTCCTGATTCTGTACCCCCAGCACCAGTCAAGCCAGACAAGTACTACAGGGTCCCAGACTCTCATAAATGTCTTTATAAAAACCCTGCTGCTGACCCAGAAACTATTTCTCAGGTTCCCAAAGGGGTGAAGGCTTCCACTGCAAAAAACCCAGTGCCCTCTGACAGGGATTTCAGAACACTGGATAGATGGGGGAAACAAAGTTTACACTTCTGCAACTTTAGCAGTAAGGGCTTTGAACTGCCAGTTTCATATGCTGAAATACCAACAATATTTAATGTCTTTGTTAAAACAGAAAATGTTTGCAAGTTCAGAATGTCCTGACAATAAGGAAATGCAAGATTTATTGCATGCAGCTGAACAAGTGGGAAACATACTCTGCAATGTGGCTTTGATTCATTAGAGGCTTCTTGTAGAGCCGCAGTTACAGGATCTGTCATTTGAAGGCATGCCTGGCTTAAAGAACAAAGTTTACCTGATCATGTTAAAGCTAAATTACTGGATGCTCCTTTACAGCATGATACCTTGTTTGGTGTTAAGGCAGAAGAGGTGTTAATAGAAAATGGAGGATAAGGCAAAATCTATGCAGACAGTAAAGGATTTCTTACAGGTACAGCCTCCTAGATTTAGCAGAAATTGGCCTTCTAAAAATTGGTCCTTTCCTGTGACAGACAGGCCTCAAAGAGGCAGATACAGATGCCCAAGAGACAGATCTCAGCAACAAGGCTCTTACAGACCTAGACAATGGGGTGCTTCTACCCCCAAGGAAGGAGAAGACAAGTCACAACCCTACAGGAAACAGTCCCAATGACTTCCCCTTTCAAAAGCCAAGCACTTATCTCTTGGCAGCACCTTTAGGGGGAAAGCTAGCACTTTTCCCACAAAATTGGCACATTATCACCCAGGAGAAATGGGTACTAAATATTGTCTCTCAGGGCTACAGGTTCCACTTTCACACCCTTCCAAGGTCAAAAGGAATGCCAGACCTGCCACAAAACCAATGGGCAGAGGCACAAAAACAGATTACAGCTCTCATGGACATGAGAGCTATTCAAAAAGTACCTCAGCAAGAACAGGGACAAGGATTTTACTCAAGACTTTTCTTGGTTCCCAGAAAGGACAAAGCCTGGAGACCCATTCTGAATCTGTCTATTCTAAACACCTTCCTGGATGTTCCAAAATTCAAGATGTTGACACTGCAGCAACTTCTACCCATGCTGGGCAAAAAGGCTTGGCTTGTTACTTTGAACCTCAAAGAGGCATACCTGCATGTCCCAATCAGACAAAATTGCAGAAGATACCTCAGATTCATAGCTGGCACAATGCATTACCAATTCTCTGCATTGTCCTTTGGCTTATCTACTGCGCCCAGGGTCTTCACAAAGTATCTGGCACCAGTAATTGCATTTTGCAGACAAAAAGGAATTCAAATGTATCCCTATTTGGACGACTGCCTTATTCAAGCAGAGAGCAAGGACATTCTTCTAAAGCATCTGGCATTTGTAAAAAGATTACTAGTTGGCCTAGGGTACACAGTAAACGAAAATAAATCAAAACTAATGCCCTCTCAAGAAATAATATTCCTGGGTGCAAGCTTGAATACAACTACCCAGATGGCTTATCTCACGCCAGACAAGCAAAGGCAACTAACAAATTACTTTCAAATTATGGCAAAAAAAACCCGGCTACCTGCCAGAAAAATTCTGCAGGCTTTGGGGTTCAAGGCATCCTGCATCCTACTAATTCCATATGAAAAACTGCATATGAGGAAGTTACAATGGTATCTAAAAAATGTTTGGACTCAACATTGCCACAGCCTGGAAGCAACAATAACTATTATTCCCTGCCTGCAACAGGAGTTTCGATGGTGGGCACTGGCATGTCACCAGAACAAGGGACAGCCTTTCACTTTACCAACAGCCAGGCAAACACTGACAACAGATGCATCGGATTATGCCTTGGGGGGGGGGGGGTGCGCACATGGCAGGAAAATGTATTCAAGGCAAATGGTCTGCAGAACAAATGCATCTTCACATCAATCAAAAAGAGATGCTAGCTGTACAGAATGACCTGACAGCCTTCAAGGACTTACTGCATCCAGGACAACTACTACTAAAGAATGACAACACCACAGTAATGTGGTACATAAACAAGCAAGGGGGCACGCACTCATACCCTCTTTGCAGACAAGCTATGACTTTGTGGAACACAGCACTGACCTGTCAAGTTCATCAGAAACACAATTCCTGCCAGGAAAGAAAAATACTCTGGCAGACGATCTAAGCAGAAACCTCATGGATCTTCACGAGTGGAAACTAAATCCACAGGTGTTCAACATGATGATAAAGAAATGGGGATGCCTGGACATAGATCTTTTTGCCTCCCCTCTCAACTGCCAACTTCAAAAATTCTGCACAAGGACTTATCACACACAAGCATGGAAAGTGGATGCTCTCTCATTCAGCTAGAGAAACCTAAAAGTTTATGCCTTCCCACCACTGCCTCTCCTTTCCAAGGTGGTCCTAAAAATCAGACAAGAGAGGCCAAAAATGATATTGATTGCCCCAGACTGGCCACGCCAGCACTGGTACCCAGTCTTAAAGAACTTGGCTCAAGGCCTAGCCTGGACTTTACCTCAAATCCCTCAACTTCTGACTCAACAAAACAATCAGATCCTGCACAGCCAACTCAGAACCTTAAATCTGGCTGCATGGCAGATACCATAGACAGTCAGACCACACCTCTCTCTAAAGCTGTTATGGATGTCATTCTGGAGTCCAGGAGGCCCAGCACCAGGAACTCTTATGCAGACAAATGGAAGAGATTCTGCCACTGGAACCAGGCACAAGGCTTTGACCCACTTGTACCAAATATCCATCAGATTTTACAATACCTAACTGAGATGTTGGGCAAAGGCCTATCCTTTTCATCTATTAAGATCCATGTCTCCGCCATTTCGGCTCATTATACCACAGAACCTCCTATTTTCTCTCATCCACTACTAAGACAATACCTCAGAGGGGCTAAAAACATAAGACCCCCCCCCCCACGGAGAGCACCGACACCTACTTGGGACCTCAACTTTGTCTTGGAGAAATTCACTTTGCCTCCTTTTGAGCCAGCCAATAGAGCTGATATAAAATTCTTATCATGGAAAACTGCTCTGCTCCTAGCAATAACTTCTGCATGAAGAGTCTCAGAGCTACAGACTTTAATGGCAGTGGAACCTTTTATCATTTTTCATCACGACAGGGTTTCTCTAAGGACGAACCCATCATTTATGCCAAAAGTGGTATCCAGTGTGGCTCTTAACCAAACCATTCATCTGCCAACATTCTATCCAAATCCCCAGAATAAAGGGGAGTGACTTCTACACACTTTGGACATACACAGGCAGTTACGCTTCTACTTGGATAAAACAAAAACATTCAGAAAAACTGAGCAACTGTTTGTAGCTTATGCTGCAGGATCACAAGGAAAGGCTATCTCAAAGCAGACTATTTCTAAGTGGATAGGACACTGTATTTGCTTCTGCTATGCACAACATGGAAAGCCAGTGCCTAACAACATTAGACCACACTCTACCAGGGCAGCTGCCACGTCAGCAGCCTTCCTCAGAGGAGTACCAACCAAGGACATTTTGGAAGCTGCAACTTGGAGTTCAGTGCACACTTTTACCAAGCATTACCACTTGCCTCTTTACTCTAAATCAAGAGCAGGCTTTGCCACTGCAGGCCTCATAGCCACTCCTAATCCTATTTAGACCCAGCCACCCTACCTCAGCTTTGGGATTCTACCCAAGTGTAATGACTGCAACAGTGAAACACGATGAACATAGTACAATTCTGTACCTACCATAAATGTAGATGTTCGAGTGTATTCACTGTTGCAGTCCAGGTTACCCACCCTCCATCCCCACTTTGCTGGGACTTTTCTCTACCTTTCTATCCTATACAACCTTTGTGGTGTGTTTGCTTGTAGCTGAAGGTATTGTTTATATTTTGCTGTATGTCTTTATTAGTGATATGTATTGCCTACCTATTTGGGGGCACCTGGCATCTGGGGCAAGAAACACTGAAGAAAATGGTGTCGGTTGCATCTTATATACCCCTGGCACACTGACGTCAGGGAAGAGGCGACAACAACCGACGTCAGACCAAGACTTTGGAACTCGGGCCAACTGCGGGTCGCCTGCCAGCAGGATAACCCAAGTGTAATGACTGCAACAGTGAATACACTCGAACATCTACATTTATGGTAGGTACACAACTGTACTTTCTGAACACATTTTCCAAGTCATCTTTGACTGGAAAAGGCCCTTCTGCAGCCTTGTGAGAGAAGTGTGCTGAATAGAACTGTGATGATATGGGCAAGTACCAGCATAGCCAGCTGGAGTTTTGTAAAGAATGCTGTGCCCTTTGAATATTAAACTGATTTATACAAGATGCTTGTGTTACAAATGTATTAGAACTGTATGTCATTTGTATATTAAACCGATTTGTACCGATGCTTGTACTGAAAATGTATTTGTTAGGTTTGCTTTTGTTAAAATGTATCAACAGTACACCCTGCTGAAATGAAAATAAATGTACATGTATTATTGTAACTGAATTAAATGTATATGTTTTAATAGAGGATACTGGGGCAGCAATGGTTAACCAGCTAGCTTGTTTTAAGAAAAATAGGGGAAATGTAAAAATGAGCTGTTAAAACATTAAAATTGCAACCCACAGTGCTGTATAGGGCCAGAAATGCTAGCTCTGGGAAACCGCCTTTGTTCATTAGCTCAGTAAAAAGGGGGAAGCCCCAGGCACTGCCATAGACATTTAGATATGTATTGTAGCCATGTATTCTAAATTCTTGTCTCAGCTTCAAAGGGGAATACTGTGAGAACCTAGAGTCAGGTGACCAGATGAGGTCATTCTGACAGCCCTCTTGTAAATTACATTTTAGATATTACAGAGAGACATCTAAGAATATTGAGTACTCTGTTTTGGGAAACCTGACTAGAAAGACCCTCACCCTCAGCATCTTGCCTTGCAATACTAAGTAACTTAACTAGACAACAGTAATTATTTTAGATTCAGTCAGAAATATAGTGAAGCTTAGTTTGGAGAGTGTTTCTCTTTATTTGTATGAGTCTGTTCATCAGTGTTAATTTCAATATTTTCTTTGATTTGAACTTTGTGGTTTACTGTAAATATATATTCAATATTTCATGTTATTTATTATTTATTATTAAATATATATTTAAAACTTTTATTGTGGCTAGTCCTTGTAGAATGTATCTATCCTTTGAAAGTACTTACATTTATTTGGTTACACTGTGTGGGCTACTCCAAAAGGCCTAGCTGTCCAGGTCAACTACTGTTATTTGTATTAATATTAACTTCACTTACATAATTGGATACCCTTTTAAGAGCCTTATATTAACTGACTGGTGGCAGTGAGTCTACCTTATCGTCTGGGCAAAGTTGGTAGAGCAGGTAGTCTATGCCAGCCTTTCCCAGGTGTGTGTGTGTGAAAATTAAATCTTAGAGAGTGTATGCGTCACCTGCTTGGGGCAAGGACACAAAGCACTGGGTTCACAGAGAGGGTGCTGGAGGACTTGGCTTGGACATTCGACTGAGGACCTAGTCCTACTGCTATACCAGTGGGATGTCTTATTGGGGATCTGGAGGGAGACAGGTATAGGGACATCCAGACCCAGAGCTGAGTGTGCTCCCTGTATGCTCTTAAGGGAAATTGTACTTAATGCAGAGAGGTCTGCATCGGGAAATACTGAGTGTATCCACTTGTATTCCAAGTGCGCGTCCCTCTCCAGTGTCAGTAGTGAGTATTCAGGCTCCTTGATTACTGGCCCTGCGTGGGGACGTTACAGGTATCTGTCTGGTGGAGGATGATTGGTCTAGGGCTTGGAGTAAGCACCCTCATTGTTTTTTTTTTTAAGTTTTTTTATGAGTTCTTAACTTATGGTATTTAAGCCCTGCATTTGAGAGGGTTTTTGCTTATCTGTGTATTGTGCAGCACCATACATTGCTGTGCAGTTGTGCTCTATAGCTGGACAGATAATTTCAACAATTGTTCCCTTAGATACAGCTGTAGTACATTAGTGTATTCCTTATCTTTAGTACATCTCCAATCTAAGAAGTATTGTTAGTGAGCTGTAATCTGTTAAACCACCAGCCAAAAATCCCATCAGAAATACTGATCTGGAGCGCACCTCCTAGATCACTCCAGAAAGCACCCCCTTTGTGATAATAGTTTGTCAAACCAGGCAGTATGGACAGTTGGACTACCCTTGTTTCTCCTGCCAGCCCTTTTGACTTGGGTCTCCTGAGGCAGTGTAGCAACCGCCTCATGTACACTGACAACCATCTACTAATAATTCACTGTAGTACAGAGTGCGAGAGATGTGTCTAGACCAAGAATCTTGAATCCCTGCTCTCTCACACTTGAAACAGTAACACTGAAGAGGTTGTCAATTCACCCACAACTACTCATGCACATAGTACCACTACTCATACATATTGAACACATTCAACACATAAATTAATATACTCGGAGGTTCTCTCAAAAAACTTACTGAAACACCATAGAGCTCCAAAACAAAAGACTGCTACAATTAACACAGTTTCCACAGCACCTAAGATAAAGCAACACCAGCATCTCCCCTACCAAGTCCTTAAGATATAACACTCAAAAAACATTTTTTTTTGTCATTGGAGACTCCATAATAAGATACAGGGATGTCCCACCCACCAGGTTAGATAAGGAGAAAGTCATGGTTGGCTGCCTGTCCGGTGCCAGGATTTGCTAGATCACGCTTGAACTCTGGTCTGTCAGCAACAAATACCATTATGACTGTCATAGCTCATACTGGAGTGAACGACCTGAGAAATACCTCACTGGACTATATGAATAGAAGCATGATTGAACGGAGTATGTGTCCCAGGGAGGTATGTCCCTAGCCTTTAGCAGCATATTACCCTCACCTGGAATGATGCCATAGTATAAACAAAAAAATAATCAATTTCAGTAACTGGCTTAGTTTTTGGTATCATTCAAAGGGGATCCGGTTTCTATCAGCCTGAAATGACATGGTCGACAAACCGCACTGCTTTGCCAGAGGTAGTTTGCACCTTGCACTGCTAGGCTTTCAGCTGCTGGCAAAGACTCTTGTCAGCCCTATAGTGTTTTTTTTTTTTTTTTTTTTTAGGCAAGGTCTCAGAAAAAAATTGTTGACATGAAAATTGCCAGGCATAATAAAATAAGGCTTATGCTGCTAAACGCTAGCATCTTAAACCAAAAACTGCACACTCTGGAAGCACTTCTGTCACTGGAGGCTGTAGATGTCTGCAGAGTCACAGAAACCTGGTTCAAGGCCTCAGAGAGTACCCAACTGTGCAAGGCTACAATGCCTTCCACAACTTCAAACAAACATGTGAGAACCAAAGGAGGTGGTGCTTCTATCTGTATTAGAGATAAATTCACGTCCTGATTAGACTGGACAACTCCATGGAGTTACTCTAAATTCAGATTACTGTGAGTAAGACCCTCATTCAAGTCATAACTATTTATAGATCCCTGTCACGGATCACAATGTGCACATGGCCTACTTGACTAAACTGGAGTCAATCCATATAGTGCCAAACACTCTGGTCATGGGGATTTTCAATTATCATACTATCAACTGGAAAACCTACTCTAGCCCTTACTCACTAGTGCAAAAGTTCGTTGACTTTCTTAACTCAAATGACCTGGAACAAATTGTTCAGACCCCACCAAGAGGAACAAACATACTAGATTTCGTCCTCACTCTCATGCAAACAGATGCACCACAGCAACTGTCGGACCCTAATTAGTTAAATCTGACCACAAGTCAGTCGCCTCTGAATTGGCACCAGAACTCACAAAGGGGGAAGTTGGACTGAAAAACTTCACCAAAGCAAACTATACCCTGCTAGGGGAAGGTATAAATGCATTCAAAGCCCCACCCCCAGCTGACAGTGGTAACTACACCAAAGCGCACAATAATGCCCTGTACAGTCACTTGCATAATTGCATAGACTCAGCTGTTCCAGAGGGAATCAAAGCCAAAGCCCCAACTAAAAAAAAAGCAGCCCTGGTGGACATCCAGCATCAACAAACTTTACAACAAATTGAAAAAGTTGCTGTCTTAAGAAAGCTACGGCAAGACCCTAAGAATGGAAAAGCATCCTCTTTAGCCTCAACAGGCAAATAAGACAACATGCCAAATCATCTCAGAGAGTAACTTTGAGAAAAACATAGCAGTCACAGCTAAGGATAACCATAAGGCCTTTTACAGCTATGTATGTAGCCCAAAAGGTAAGACCCAAGTATGTGCTGAACTAGTGACTAACTGTATCAAATACACCTATCCCACAGAGATAACAAACCTGCTAGCAGACATATTTGGTGAAAAGTTCACTCCCTTTTCTGCTCCAAACTCATCACAACCTTGCCCCCAACTCCCTCCCCCCACCCTTCTCAGAAATTCAGGCCAAAAGTAAGGGGTTGTGGCTGACCAAATTTGCAGAAGACTGCAAATTGGGTGCAATTATTGAATCCCTAAATGATGTCCATATACTTCCAGAGAGTCTTACGGAGGCCAACGACTGGTGTCTTAGTCATGGTCTCAAACTGAATGGAAAGAAACGCATCATCATTCCCTTCGGTAAAAACAATGTCCCTTCACACTATCAAATTAACAACAATACCCTGTGTACCTACAAAGTGGTAAAATATCTGGGATTACAAGTAGACTGCACCCTTAACTTTGACCACAATGTATCTACTGTAGTAAGGAGGGCTTTCTACTTAGCACAATTGATTATCAAAGGCAGTAATCAGGCCCATAACTGAGTATAACTCCTTTTTCGGGATGTACCATAAAAAACACCTGCAGCAATTGGAGAGACCTCAGAGGTTTCTAACTAAGAAGATCAAGACACTCCAGCACGTGCCTTACACAGACCAACTGAAGTCCCTGTCATTATACTCAGTATCATATAGACTTCTTAGGGGAGACTTATGCTTGACTTACTGAGCAATCTCCAACCCAAACCTAATGAATTTGCTGCGTATCTGTAAATCAACTGGACTAGTGCTACCCGTTCTAGGGAGCTAAATATGGCCTGCGACTTGAACAGGACATACTGGAGGGACAGATTTGTCTCCCAGTGACTGCTGCATCTTTGGAAAAGGCTCCCAGTTCATGTGAAGCAGAGCACCTCTATGGCACTGTGCAAAAGGAACCTAGATAAGTGGATGAGGCACTGTAAATTCTTACCAGGGTAGCACCCACAACTTTCCTGGACATAAGCAGTCATTACCAAGTACAGTTCTGTGCATTGACTAGAGTATCAATTGTATTACATTGGGATGAAACGGCTAGGCTTGAAATGACCTCCGGGTTGATAGCCTGGTAACCTCTTGTGATCCTATGAAGAATGATAGCTGCTCTATAAGACCATTTTTGAACATGTAGATAGACATAAAAGATGGAAGGCATCACAAAATGAAATACTAGTACACGAGACATGACATGTAGCCCAGAATGTATGAAAAATGCATAAGCAGAATAGAATTAATGCCTGCCACATTATTAATAAAATACATATTGTGTATCTGTGTCCTATTCTTTTGCATGTATCGGATTGAAAAAGAGTTGTATATTTGCAGAACGTCTGTGCAATGTCATCAGTAAACACAATGTCATTCTACCTGAGACTGCACCATCTGGAATTTTTATCATTGTGAAATGTTAATGTTATAGTGCACATTTAATTCTCTTGCTTTGGAATTTTATAGAGCAGCCCTTTATTGATTGCACAGTATGTAAAAATGAAAATATGGTAATTTTTTTATGTACATAATTATAATAATAATAAAACAACTAGAATCATGTCAGACAGTCAGCACTTATGTTTAAGATTCAGTAACTTGTTATTAGCATGGAAATCTGCGTATCGAAAACATCTATTAAATCTTGCTACCAAAAATTAATTTACTATTGACAGAATCTTGGGACTTTCCAAGGGCTGCTACTGATTTTCAGCTTAACTTCAACTCTCCTAGTCACAAAAAAGAAACTGAAAGACAAGGGCCAAGAACTCTGTCACTTTTAGTACATTCAGTTATTGGCTAGTAAGTACACTACCTGCATGTCAGCAAAGCAGAAGCTAACAGAGCCTGAAAGAAAATCAACTGTAAAAGCTGAAAAGAAAACACTGACTGGGAAGAATCCTGCCGTTCACACTCCAGCTTTGGTACAAAACATGGCTTCCAGTAATCTAGAGGAAACATAAGTCAAATGTGTTTAGAACTGATTAAAATAAATGAAACACAGGAGGAGTATATCAATCAGGGGTGCCACCTTTTGCTGTCTGAAACTGAACAGAGGCCACACACCCTGGCACCACCCCTATTTCCACATGTCCCATCCTGTTTCCCTTTACCACCCTCTCTAACCAAATCCATGCCCATGTTGTGACATAATTTGCCATGTCAGGGGAGGCTGGATGGCTTATTTTTCCTGATTGCATTGCATTAGTGTTGCTTTTATTTTTAAAAGTGTTTTGGCATCTGAATTTTAAGAAACACTGGTGTTTGTTTGTTTTTTAAATAGAATACAATACCAGAGTTTTTGTAGTGTTTTCCTGATTACTGGATAATCATTCTGATTTCCAGTAGTCTGGAAAATATGGATAGATGGCAAGGCTAATATCAACTCAAATAACAAAAGACTGGAAAAATGGAAGAACCTTTAAACAGATATTCAGACGTGCTGATAAAACTGCAAAAATCTAGATCAAACTGAAGAAAAGGCTGGCTGAGTATGAGGCTGCTCAAGAATAAATGTTTAAAAAAATGGTGGAATTGGAGGACAGAGCAAGTAGGGAAAATCTGAGATTTTCTGCTGAGGCAGCGAAACTGGAATGATTACTGATTAACTTCATGAAGCCTTAAATAAGCACCTGGACTGGTATTCCACAGCAGGAACTAACTGAAAGGGCACACCATGTATATGCTCCAAATCTGGTCTTGAGAAAGCCATTCTGTATTAGTAAAGATGTTAACCTACCAACAGAAAGACTTGATCCTGACAAAACTGTGGCAAAAAGGGCAAGGTATTAAAAGTTGTACACAGCAGATTGTGGAGTTTGTGGAAAATGGTTATTCACTGTACAATAGGCAGAAGAGAAACAAATTTATTCCAGCAATCCGGGAATAACGAGAGGAACATGTGAGATTCAAGCAATTCTATCCAGCTATTTTTAGAATATTTTTTCCTGGAGAAGCAAAGTCATTTTTGATGCAGACCAGGCTAAGGAGTAAATACAAAAGTTAGTCCAACAGAAAGTGAGCATCAAGCAGAAGGGGAGTCTACTTCTCATTCTTCTGATGATAAAGCACATGAAGAGACTTTTCCAGTGAAGCCTTTTCTCTTGTTTGAAAGGAAAATGTTTGAGAGACAGAGAAAAGTACAGGAGTTGACTTGAAGAATCAAGAGCACCTTGGACTTGGACTGAAGTCTGGGGTTGGAAGATTGAGATGAACAGGAAGAAGATCAGCAACACAGAAATTAGTGAATAAATGTGAGACTCCAAAGCATCAAGATCAATCACATTTCTGAAATATGGCTGTATAACAAAAAGTAGAAAGAGTGGACCAGGGCTATATAAGATGCAGCCAACGCCATTTTCTTCAGTCTTTCTTGCCGAGTGGTGCCCGAAGCAAAAGCAGTTCACAAGTGCCGGTCGTCCGACTCCTGAGATTTTCATTCGAATTTCAGAACCAAAGTCTTCTATAAATCTAAGTACCCCATTGGGGAAACTTTTTCTTGCCTCAGACTAATGTCAGTAAAAGTTAATAATTGTATTTCTTGTGGGAAGCAAATACCTCATAAGGATTTTCATTCTTACTGTATAGTTTAACAAGCGCACTATTAAACGTCTGTTTGATTTTGCCCGACATTATTTCGGCAGAAAATTCAATTATACCATGCCGTCGGAGCAACCGACCACCGGGATTCACAAAAAGCGCAAAGATAAGGACAGGCATCCGAAGCCCAAAACTGACGACAAGGCCTCTTATAGGCCAGTCACCGGTTCTCCGGTTTTCAGCGAGGTGCTTTCGCAGCCCCTGATGACTGCTTCTTTTGAACCACAGGCTGCCTCCGACTCCCACGTGGAGATGGCTGGGCCTTCGGATTCTCAAAATTTAGGGCCTACCGAGACTATCCCTTCAGAGGGATCCAGAGCAGCTGAACAACCCTCAGCTTCAGAGGGTGTATTCAGACCTACTCAACTAACCATCAAATCTTCTGCCAAGATTAAAACCCTTTTAAAAGTAAAGAAGCAAGTTCAACATTCACCAGGACAGGCCATGCTTAAGAAACAGATGCTCAAAATGGCCAAAGACTTTATTACTCTGATCAGAGGTTCCCATCCCCCTCCTGATAAAAGGCCTAGACAGGATGCAGACTATGATTCATCTGACCAGGTGTCCATTTCTTCGGATTCCTCATCAGATCAGGGATACTCTTTACCCCCCTATGAGGACTCTGATGCTGAAGATTCAGTTCCTTCAGCCTCTCCTCCAGGGGACTACTCTCTTGGGGAGACTTTACATACCATGAGGGAGCATTTCCACTGGGAGGGCTAGGATTTCTCAGAATCCAAGAAAAGGCTCCGAGAGTTCCTTTTACTGCCTCAACGCAGACCCCTTGCTATTCCGCCAGTGTTACCCATTGTGGATGATGTGCACTCTGAATCCAGTTTAAAATTCCAATTCTTTGCCTCCTGCTCCAGTCAAACCAGACGGATACTACAGAGTCCCTGACTCTCTCAAATTTCTTTACAAAAGTCCTGTTGCTGACCCTGAAACTATTTCCCAGGGTCCCAAAGGGGTAAAGGCCTCTAAAGCCAAAAATCCAGTTCCCTCTGACAGGGATTCTAGAGCATTAGAAAGATGGGGGAGAAAGTATACACATCTGCAACTTTAGCAATGAGGGCCTTAAATTGCCAGTTTCACATGCTTAAATATCAGCAATACTTACTGTCTCAATTACAACAAAAAATGCTTACAAATTCAGATCTTCCTGACTATAAGGAAATGCAGGATTTATTGCATGCAGCAGAACAAGTGGGCAAACCTACTTTGCAATGTGGTTTTGATTAATTAGAGGCCTCTTGTAGAGCAGCAGTTACAGGGTCTGTCATTCGAAGGCATGCTTGGTTAAAAGAACAAAGTTTACCTGATCATGTTAAAGCAAAATTATTGGATGCACCTTTGCAGCAGGATGTTTTATTTGGCGATAAGGCAGAAGAGGTATTAAAGAAAATGGAGGATAAGGCAAAATCTATGCAAACAGTGAAGGGTTTTTTTACAGGTTCAGCCTCCTCAGTTTAGATGAAATTGGCCAACAAAAAATTGGTCCTTTCCAGTTACAGACAGACCTCAAAGGGGCAGATACAGACGTCCAAGAGGCAGAGGTCAGCCACAAGGTTCTTACAGGCCTCGACAATGGGGTGCATCAACCCAGAAAGGAGGAGAAGACAGGCCACAACCTTTTAGGAAACAGTCTCAATGACTTCCCCCTTCAGCTGCCAACCACTTCTCTTGGCAGCTCCCTTGGGGGGAAAACTAGCACTTTTTTCGCACAATTGGCATATTATCACCCAAGGCAAATGCGTTCTAAATATTGCATCTCAAGGTTACAGGTTCCACTTTCACACATTGCCAAGGCTAAAAGGAATGCCAAACCTGCCACCAAATCAGTGGGCAGAGGCCCAAAAACAAATTACAGCACTCATGGACATGAAAGCTATTCAAAAGGTACCAACACAAGAGCAAGGACAAGGATTTTACTCAAGACTCTTTCTGGTCCCCAGAAAGGACAAAGCTTGGAGGCCCATTCTGGATCTTTCTTCTCTAAATACTTACCTGGATGTTCCCAAATTCAAAATGTTGACACTACAGCAGCTTCTTCCCATGCTGGGCAAGAAGGCTTGGCTAGTAACGTTGGATCTCAAGGAGGCATACCTGCATTTCCCTATCAGACAAAATTGCAGAAGATACCTCAGATTCTTAGCAGTTTCAAACGCATTACCAATTCTCTGCACTGCCCTTTGGCTTATCTACTGCGCCCAGAGTCTTCACAAAATGCCTGGCACCAGTAATTGCATTTTGCAGACAAAGGAGAATTCAGATATACCCATACTTGGATGACTGCCTTATTCAAGCAGAAAGCAAGGACATTCTTCTAAAGCATCTGGCGTTTGTAAAAAGCTTGCTAAGTTGCCTAGGGTACACAGTAAACGAAAAGAATTCAAAGCTAGTGCCCTCACAAGAGATAATATTCCTGGGTGCCAGCTTAAATACAATGGCCCAGATGGCTTATCTCATGCCAGACAAACAAAGACAACTGACTCAATACTTTCAATTGATGGCAACAAAAACCCAACTCCCTGCAAGAAAAGTTCTGCAGGCCTTGGGGTTCATGGCACCTTGCATACTACTAATTCCATATGCCAGACTGCATATGATGAAGTTACAATGGTATCTGAAAAGTGTATGGACTCAGCACTGCCACAGTTTGGAAGCAATAATACCACTCATCCCCTGCCTTTAACAGGAGTTTCAATGGTGGGGACAGGCATGTCACCACAACAAGGGACAGCCTTTTACTTTAGCCACAGCCAGGCAGACAATAACAACAGATGCATCTGACTACACCTGGGGAGCACACATGGCTGGACAATGTATCCAGAGCAAGTGGACCACAGACCAAATGCATCTCCACATCAATCAAAAAGAGATGCTAGCTGTACAAAATGCCCTGACAGCTTTCAAGGACCTTCTACATCCAGGACAATTGCTACTAAAGACGGAAAACACCACAGTTATGTGGTACATAAACAAGCAAGGGGGCACACATTCCTACCCCCTATGCAGACAAGCAATGACTTTGTGGAATACAGCACTGACCTATCAAGTTCAACTGCAAGCACAATTCCTGCCAGGAAAGAAAAATACACTGGCAGATGATTTAAGCAGAAACATCATGGATCCTCACGAGTGGAAACTAAATCCACAAGTATTCACAATGATAACTCAGAAATGGGGAAACCCAGACATAGATCTTTTTGCCTCCCCTCTGAACTGCCAACTACAGAAATTCTGCACAAGGTCTTACCACACACAAGCGTGGAAAGTGGACGCCCTGTCATTCAGTTGGAAAAAGCTAAAAGTTTATGCCTTCCCACCACTGCCTCTCCTAGCAAAGGTACTCCTAAAAGCCAGACTAGAGAGGCCACAAATGATCCTCATTGCTCTGGACAGGCCACGACAGCACTGGTATCCAATTTTAAGGAACATGGCTCAAGGCCCAGCATGGATTTTACCTCAAATACCTCATCTTCTGACTCAGCAAAACAATCAGATCCTGCACAGCCAGCTCAAAACCTTAAATCTGGCTGCATGGCAGATTACTTAACCAAACAGTCAACACTCCTCACTCCTCTCTAAAGCTGTTATGGATGTCATTTTGGAGGCCAGGAGGCCCAGTCCAGGAAATCTTATTCAGAAAAATGGAAAAGATTCTGCGCCTGGAACCAGGCGCAAGGCCTTAATCCTCTTGCCCCAAATATTCCTCAGATATTACAATACTTAACTGAGATGCTGGACAAAGGCCTTTCATTTTCATCTATTAAGATCCACGCCTCTGCTATTTCAGCTCATTACAACACGGATCCTCCTATTGTTTCACATCCATTACTAAGACAATACCTCAGAGGGGCTAAAAACATAAGACCGCCCCGGAGAGCACCAACACCAACTTGGGACCTCAACTTTGTTTTGGAAAAGCTTACGCTACCACCTTTTGAGCCAGCCATTTCAGCATAATTAAAAATTTTTGTCATGGAAAACTGCTCCATGGCTGGCAATAACTTCAGCACGGAGAGTCTCAGAGTTACAGGCACTAATGGCATTGGAACCTTTCATCATTTTTCATCAAGACGGTTTCCTTAAGAACAAACCCTACCTTTATGCCAAAGGTGGTATCCAGTGTGGCTCTTAACCAAACCATTCACTTGCCCACTTTTTATCCAAATCCCCAGAATAAAGGGAGAGACTTCTTCCTTCATTGGACATACACAGGCAGTTACGTTTCTACTTGGACAAAACAAAAGCTTTCAGGAAAACTGAACAATTGTTTGTATCATATGCTGCAGGATCACAGGGAAAGGCGATTTCAAAACAGACCATTTCAAAGTGGATAGGACACTGTATCTGTTTCTGCTACACACAACATGGAAAAACTGTGCCTAGTAACATTAGGCCTTATTCTACCAGGGTGACAGCCACTTCAGCAGCCTTTCTTAGTGGAGTACCAATCAAGGATATTTTGGAAGCTGCAACTTGGAGTTCAGTGCACACCTTTACCAAGCATTACCACTTACCTCTATACTCCAAATCCAGAGCTGGCTTTGCCACTGCAGTTCTGCAGGGCCTCATAGCCACTCCTAATCCTATATAGACCCAGCCGCCCAACCTCAGCTTTGGGATTCAACCCAAGTGTAATGACTGCAACAGTGAAACACGAACATAGTACAGTTTTGTACCTACCATAAATGTAGATGTTCAAGTGTATTCACTGCTGCAGTCCAGGTTACCCTCCCTCCAACCCCACTTTCTTAGCTGGGACTTATCTATACCTCTATATCCTATACAACCTATGTGGTGTATTTGCTTGTAGCTAAAGGTATTGTTTCATATTTTTTTATGTATGTGTCATTAGCAATATGTATTGCCTACCTATTTGGGGGCACCTGACATCTGGCAGGGCCGGTGTTAGCATTTTTGGGGCCCCCAGCAGATGTCAAGTTGGGGGCCCCCTAGGCACTTCCAGTCTACATATTACCCTATCGCTGATACCCCTCCTAAGCAACCTTTTAGTTCATGCTGCAGACTGACCGATCTGTAGCTATAGTGCTCTTAATTACAACAGGCCTGTGTACCACACTATGTTGGCCCATCTCACAAAGGGACATTTACAGTTACTGGAATTTAGTTGCACCAGTGATACATTGCAGGAATGCTATGTACAGGTCTGGACTTAGGGGAAATGGTGCCCTAGGCCTACTGAGACACACAGACACTGACACACACACACACACCCTCCAGTCCCCCCGATCTCTCCCCACCCACCATCTTGGGCTTTCCATGCTATGCACTTTACTTTCTTCTTCCTTTTCTCAAATTTTGCTTTATTCTTTAACTTTTTCAAGAAGCCGTATCTTCCTATATGCTCTGACATGCATTTAAAAGTTTTGTTTTCTTTTACATAACCTTTTCATCCAATGATAGCTTGAACAGAAAGTTTGATTAAGGAAAGAAATTGTGTTGCTGTTCAGCTTCAGTTTTCCTTGCATCCTTTCAACACCTTTCATGACCATGCCAGTGCAGTAGTAATCATTTAGGAAATAACTCAAATAAGCCAGGGCCCAGGAGGCCATAGGGTTATACATGAAATATATTTAGAGCACTTTCCCAACTTTTTAATTGAGGTTGTACTAAAGACTTACGGTTCAAAGATGACAAAATAGTAACTCACGATAAACTAACAAGTCAGTTGTTGTCTGGATACACAGGTCCTATCTTGGAACTGCCTTCCTCCCTAACCCCCCAAAAAAGACTGCTTATGCATCCCTCTGGTGTTAGACTGGGATGAAAGCAGAGATTCAAATTTCTACAGTCATGTATTTCAAGTGAATGCTGACATACTTATACATACTTATACATAGCATGCCTCCTTGTTCCTCAACCCAAACTGTCAAAGGTAGCTATCTGCAGAAATGCTTGAAGTGCGATTGTGAGGAAAGTGAAAAAAAATAACTTTGTTGCTCCTAGACAGTACACTGCCCCTGAACAATCTATATTAACCTTCTTTCTACACCTCTGAGGTCTGTCAGAAAAGTAAAAGAAAAGAATGAACACACTGTCCTCAGCCCAAACACAAGCTATAATAACCTGATGTGCACATATCTAAGATTTGACTGTGAAGACAATTAAAGAAGTAATAATCACACACTCCACCCTCCACACGCACACACACACAACCTACAGCAGTTCTCTGTACACATATCTGAGCAGAGTTAGTTTTAGAATGAACAGACCATTATCAGATTTATCCTAATAGGGTCATATCAAACCCCTGTTCAGGTTAAAGTGTGTAATCAGAAAATTAATACATTTTTCCTACTCATTTTCCCAACCCAGCAACAGCCTCCACACAGTCAAGGATGATTAAGCGAGCCCCATGTTTCCATTTATACAGTCTGGGGAGTGGGAGCTCCCAGAGTTTTAGAAGATATACTTTATTCATTACTTTTGAAATATAATTACTTGTTAGCTACATTTTAACTGATACACAGAAGAATGTTGTGTTCTGGCATTACTGGGTGTGTATACAGATAAAAATCATTGACATTTTTTACATGCACACACACACACACGCATGCACACACACACACACACACACACACACACACACACACACACACACACACACATGCATAAGCCATAGCAATACTAGTTTTGTACTTAGGTTCATAGGTTCATACCAGGCTATCTGCCCTAGGGCATTTATAAGCCTAGCCAGAGTGTGTTTGGCTTTCGCCACCCATTTTAAATTAATTTTGCTATGCCCTTTTTTGAGGTTAGTATACTGTGCCTCTGCCTAACAGTGACACAGAAGTGATACCCGGGGTATAGGTTCATAGGTTCATATTTCAGCAAATAGCAATACACTGTGCAACACTGGTATTGTCACACCAGATCAGTGACTACCGTTGAGCATTCGTCAAGCAGCAGCGGGGTAAGTCATTTTTATTTAACTTCCCTGATTTTTCTCATAGTTTTGCAATATCTCTTGTAAAACGTTTGATTTGCTTGTAAATCATTCAGGATTAGACAGTCAATAAATCCAGACATCAGAGTTTTATACTTATTTGCCCAATAAATGAAAGCTGATGAAAAAGCTGTTATACTATTAACTTTTTAATTGAATTAGTGTAATAAGTAACCGGAACCAAAAATGACTAGGAAGGCAAAACTGACAAACCGCTAGTAAAAAAAGATGAGAATGCAGGATACCAGGTGAAATAAATCCAGAATAGCGTAAATGGTAAAAAATCCAAGCCCGTTTATTTCCACACAATCACGTTAAACACTCCAAGCGTTTTTCGTCCCAGCAGTGCCGGAACTTCATCAGACAACAACTTCCTTTCTTACTATCGCTTTTATACTAATTAATAGTTGTATGTGATTAATTAATGGATGCAACGTCATTGCCACATTAAATTCAAGCGCAAAATGAAGGTTAAAACACAAAGATGTTGAACATTTAACAATGAAGAACAAACAGTTATAAAAAAATAATGAATAAAGTATTGTATACTGAACAAAAAAATAAAACCTATATGCTTTCTGTGTATAGTATTACATTCTTAAAGCGCACACAACAAATGTAGTAGTTACTGTAGTTTGTGTATGTTTTGCGCTTGTGGCTAACTATAAGGTTTACTTCATACAGTACCCGCATTCATGTGTTGTTCCGTTAAACATTAATTAATAACAGAGTTTAACCTCAATGTGCAGTATATGAGAAATAAAGAATAAAGATAGTATTAAATATTAAATATGGAAATTATCTAGTTGTTATGTGTGAATAATAATACCCACCTGATTAAAAAATTTAATTCAGTTACCCAGTTATTTCCTAACCAAGTGACAACCAAATCCTTTAATATATCTAAGAAAAACAAACCATATAATTTCATCTTAGCAAAATATATCATAATGTTATTTTCTATTTACTTAAAAAATATATATAAAACATGTCTATATAATAAATCAAAAAGTTATATCTGTAAAGTATACCAATATAAAAATGTGTATGTACATATTATAATCCATAATCTAATTCTAATATATTTAAAAAAGTTTTTTAATTTATTTTACTTTATAAAAACCTATTTTGTAACTGTCTTGTTTAAATTTTCAGTTACACAAAATGTTCATTACTACTAATGTATATACTCTATAAGCCAGAAATTTTATAAACATTTCCATACTGAGTGTTATGGCCCTCATCTAAGTAAACTTTTAATTTTAAGAATACATGCTATAGAGAGGAATTCATTCAGGCCTGGATAAGTACAAGCCATTAATTTATTTGCCATTTAAGTTCACTTCTCTCTAGTGTAATAAGTTGAACATGTTCATGATTTTGAGCCTTTATTCTGCTATTATAGGTATTGCAATGTATACTTCTGCAAAGAAGTTGAAAGTTGCGGTAGCTGGTGTTCTGTCAGTGTTTATAAAACTCTCTGAAAAAGAAAACCATCCCTGAAGATCATAAGCGTCAGATTTTCTTAAAGTCCAAGGTTTGCACTGATCTGAGTCACTCTGGACTGCTGATCTCTCTAGTGCTTACCTTGCTTATGTTCATTATCAGATTCATCCTAATGGGGTTATATCACAGATCTGTTCACGCTAAAGAGCATAATCAGGAAATTAATATATTTTTTCTCCTCATTTTTCCTCAGCAAGCAGCAACTTTTTTGGCGGCCCTACACACAGTCAAGGATGACTAAGGGGGCCCCCTTGCAACCACGGGTCTTGCAAGTACCTAAAGCTGGCTCGATTATTAGTTTTACTGGAGTGAATGCCCCTTAACAGGGTTTAACTAAGGAAGGGGCACTATGTAAGTGGTAAAATGTTTAATGGAATTGTGAAGCTTGTTGCTTAATAAAATACTATTACTATAACCAGAGATTTCTTAGAATTTTAAAGGAGATATAAATGCAGCTTATTACCCATCTAGCTTATTAAGTACACAAAACTGTTGTTCTGGCTTTTGTTGGTTTGATAGACCCTGTTGCAAAATATCATGGTAAAGCAACTTGCTGTGGTTGGGGGCCCCCCAGGAACAGGGGACCCCCAGCGACCGCAGGGTTCGTTGGTGCCTAAAACCGGCTGTGCATCTGGGGCAAGAAAAACTGAAGAAAATGGCGTTGGCTGCATCTTATATACCCCCGGCGCACTGACGTCAGGGAAGAAGCGACAGCAACCAACGCCGGACCAAGACTTTGGAACTCTGGCCAACTACGAGACCGCTTGACGGCAGGATAACCCAAGTGTAATGACTGCAGCAGTGAATACATCTACATTTATGGTAGGTACAAAGCTGTATTTTCTTCGTGTTTCACTGTTGTAGTCATTACATTTCAGTAATCTGCTTGCAGGTTGCCCTCAGTCAGCCTGATTAACAAAGTCTTGGGTCCTGCGTCGGTTGCTGTCCCTTCTTCCATGACGTCAGGTCATCGGGGGTATAAAACATGCAGCTGATGCCATTACATCAGTTTTTCTTGCCCCAGATGTCAGGTGCCCCCCTAATGGAAAGCAATTAAACATAAAAGAACAAAGATATACCTCCAACAAAAAAGCAAATACACCAAAAAGGCTTTTAAGCATAGTAAAGGAAAGTAGAGGTATAGGCAAAAGAAGTTTGGGGGTAGGAGGGAGGGTAACCAGGACTGCAACAGTGAATACACTCGAACATCTACATTTATGGTACATGTACACAACTTTACTTTTTCTCCACATCTTCTGCCTGTGATCATGAGTGCAATGCCTGAGCCCAAGGGGCTAGATTGGTGAGAATGAGAGAAGCATGTGGTATGTATGCAGCAGAAGAGTAGTGTTATTGTAGCATTAAAAGTTAGCTTTTTTGGTATTTTATATTGTTGTATCAAATTGAGCATGCATATCTCAACTGTAAAAGTAAGTATGCATGCATTAGTCTGTAGCATAAACCAAGAGTATAATATTAGACTGTAGTCAGAGGTTGAGGGTTCAAATACCACACTTTACAACTATACAATACTGTTATTTCTTCAATAATATTTTAAATTAAAACCTCTATACCAGTGGCACAAATGCCCTGCTGTAAACTGTAATCTGCATAATTGGAACACTCATATGTGCAATATATGCACATTTCAAGAATTACTTGCTGCAATCTGTAGTATAGTGTGCATCTGTTAAGAAGTGGTAGTCTTAAAATGTAAATGTTAACATAATAGAGTCAGAATATTGTATTAATGCATTGTATATCACATATTAAGATACTAATCGTATCTCTTTAATCTGTCACCCCAATCCTTATCTCTTTTTTTATTTCATATTGTTGTTAAAAAATATTTTCTTATTTATTTTCTTTTACGAATTTTTTTTGTTTACTTTATTTAAAAAGTTTTTATTTTATTTTTATTTTATTTTAGATTATTTTGTTATCTTCTTTTTTTAATTTTCTTATTTGTCATCAAAATGTGTTCAAGTCATCCATGTGTACCACATCACTATATGCTCCACAGCCCAGCCCAACTGGATCCACTTGCTCCCCCCCCCCCCACTGGCTCCAGCACCGATGCTCATCACGTCTGGGAGCCAACCTGACACCACTGCCTCTGTCCAGTGGTACCCTCTGGAAGCAGTGGCAGAGGTGGTGATGTTATCACCTACACCGAGTTGCCAGGGATGGTGCATAGGGTTGTTCGCCTACACCAGCTGGAGAAGCTGCTCTCCCTCATTTTGTGTAGTACTAGGAGGAAGAGAAGATGTCAAGCACTTTAACCATTGGCGGAGTGAGGTGACTGTGATGACAGTCCAGTGGGTGAGGATTTGATACTGTTACCCAGCTTAATGACCATGGGCTAGGGATGTCCCCCCACCCTCACCCTAATCATGGTTCCCCCGACCTTTTGTGTCCATCACCATCCCTGTTTTTGTCTTGTCTGTCTGCAGTTGTTTCCTCGTCTACCCAACTTACCTGATTCAGACATACCCAAGTCCCTCCTCCAACTTTCCTGTCTCTCTGAAATACAAATTAAATGGGTACCTGTTCCACAAAAAAAAAAATCATCCTTTACATAGCTGTCCATTTCACACAGGTGTCTTCTAGACACACTTGATTTGGTCCAGTTGGCTGTACAACATGATTGCATTGTAGTCACCCCTCTCTCTGGAGGTGACAGTCCAAATTCAGTTAATATTTTGCACATATTTTCAGTTTATATTGTTGAAGAAATGGATAGCTGTGGTGCTTTACTACCGCCCTCCTGCACATTTCTGTATTGCTTTCCCTTTATTTTCCCCCTGCTTTCTACCCATTTTACCACTTTCATATATACCCCATTTTTATACCTTAAATCTGGTCAAAAAATAGAATCACACGGAACACACATAAGTAGCAGAAAAAGCAAAGGATCCCATCACTTTTTGGCCTCTGTGTTTGGGTGGCATTTGGCATCGCACAGCAATGCCAAGCAGCAGTGAGTGATGTTACAGTGCTGCAGTTATCTCCACTTAAACCCGCTGTACTATGCCAACACACAACAACACATGTATGAAAAATGAATGTGATTGCATTATATTATTTATTTATGTAAAAGTTTTACATACACGTGGATTCAAACCATGTTTCATCTGGACTCAAAAAGAAATGTGTCAGTGCATTTACACCTGCTGCCACACAGTCAGTTAAGCAGAAAGTGTGTTTCATAGACTCAGTACTAACTATCTGAGTTTAGGAATGCGGCTTGCATTTACACACTACAAAACTGCACACTAACAGATACCTTTATCAACGCAGCTTGTGTTTGTGCATTGCTTAACTATGCACAAACAGAGAAAAAAATGGAAATGTGTATCTCACATACACCAACACTTTGCCAACCACTGAGTAAACTTGCTGCTCTCTTCAATATGGACAAGTAAATATTATGTAATAGTGTTGTTTACTGTCCATTTCCTGTTTATGACATGAAATTACATGTGGAAACATAAACTAAAGGCCCTGTCTAACAATATGTCACATATTTACAGTACAGCCATGTGTTGCCTCCCCACAAACACTGCAACTCTGGTGTCTCAGTGCTTTTTTCACATATATCAACTACACTACATAACCTAGTAACACGAAGAACTAGAACTATTGACCCATAAGCCTAAACAGCCTTATCTACAAGTTTGTGGAAGGAATCATCATGGACCTTAACCACGGGGACATAAGTGATCTTCCACACACTTGACCCCATTTCGATTCTGTCAGGGGTAGCCGTTGGTTATTAAACCTCATGGACTTCTTTGATAATGACCCCAAACATCCAGATAAGAGATAACAGGACATACGGCCTATGCTGATATATCCAAGTCCTTTGACAATATCCCCCTTTCAGATATCATAGAGAAACTCTCCCATCTAGTGATTAACTCATACATTACTATATGGATAGCAATTGGCTCACTAAAAGAACGCACACTGTCAAAATTGGGCAGTGCAACTCCACCACTAGACCACTTACCAGTGGTATACCACAAAGATCTGTGCCTCAACTGTTTGGAAACTATTTCTGTGAAGCCCAGACAGAGGTAAATGGCCTGTGGCTTACCAAGTTTGCAGATGACTGTCAACTGGGTGCACTGTTATTCAGTTCCCCAACAATGTTAACATATTACAGAAAGGGCTGATACAGACAAATGATTGGTGCTAAACCCACTGACTGAACCTTAAAGCAAAAAATGCCTCATTGTCCCCTTTGGCAATGAAGTACACCTGCTAATTAAGATTTACATAGCACCCCTGAAAGAACACAATGTTGCGAGACTTAGTAAGACATGTTGATAGCAATCTGCACTTCAATTACTATGTGTCCATAGTGATGAGACGCACATTCTTCATTGAACACCTTACAAATAAGGGCATCACATGCAAGACCAGTGAGGTCATAGCTCCGCTGTACTTGACCCTTTTCAGACCAGTAATTGAGTACAGTGCTCCCTTCTGTCTGTACCACACCAGACATCTGCAGCAACTGGAGAAAACACAGAGGTTTGTGACTGGGAGAATCCAGGGCCTCCAAGACATGACATTCATGGAAACACGGAAAGACCTGTCACTGTACTCAGTATCATGCAGGCTGCTGAGAACAGACATATGCTTGGCCTAAAGAGCAGTCTCAGACCCTGCCCAGCTGGAAATGCTGGACATCTGCAAATCAAATGGGTCAAGAATAACTTGGTCCAGAGATGTCAACTTAGCCTGTGACATAAACAGAATATGTTGTGACAGATATATCTACCAGCTATTGCTACTCCTCTGTAGTAGGTTCCCAGTGCATGTGAAGCAGTGCGTCTCAGTGACCCTGTTCAAGCGCAACCTTCATAACTGGATGGATGATTGTAAATTCACCCCTGAAATGGCACCTATGTCCCTCATGGGCAGGGGCAGTCTGTGTTTGAAAACAAAATCACTCTGCTAACAAAATCCATCTAACTATGTTCAGTATGAGTGACAGAACCCACAGGGTCAGAGTTGCTGGCGCCATGTCAGACTCAAAGCCTGTCACAAGTGGTGTACCACAGGGCTCAGTCCTGGGCCCACTCTTGTTTGGCATCTACTTTTCCGAAGTACAAGCAAACACAGGAGGGTTATGGCTGACAAAGTTTGCAGATGACTGCAAACTGGGCGCCATAGTAGAAAACACATCTGACACAGATATCCTTCAGAAGGGTCTCACAGAAACGGATAACTGGTGCCAGAGCCATGGCCTAAAGTTAAATGCCAAAAAATGCATAGTCATACCCTTCGCAAAAAACAAGGTTACCCCTAGCTACCAAATAGGTGGCAATCCACTGAGCACAGAAGAAGTTATCAGGGACCTGGGGACCCAGGTTGATAGTAGTCTGTCATTCGACACCCATGTAGCTAAAGTAGTTAGGAAGACCTTCTACATTGCCCACCTTATCATGAAGGGATTCTCATCTAGATCAAGGGAGGTCATAGTCTCCCTATACTCATCACTCATGAGACCAATGATTGAGTACAATGCCCCATTCGGAATGTATCTGACCCGACACTTGCAGCAGCTGGAGAGGCCACAAAAGTTCCTCACCAAAAGGATAAAGGGTCTCAAACATCTGTCCTATGCTGCCCGACTGAAAGAACTCCAGCTCTATTCAGTCGCACCGCTTGCTCAGAGGTGACCTTTGCCTAACATACAAGGCCATGTCAAACCCAGATTTGATGAATATGCTTCACCTCAAAAAATCTAGATCCGTCAGAGTCACAAGGGCGGGAGACTTAAACCTCGACACGGCTATTAACAGGACGTGCTGGAGGGATAGATTCATCACCCAAAGACTCCCTATGCTGTGGAATAAAATCCCGGTATATGTGAGGCAGAGCACCTCGCTGGCCTTGTTCAAGAGAAATCTTGACCAATGGATGGGAGATCACAGATATACCCCAGGGATTACCTCAGTGTCACTGCTCAACAGAGGCACAGCAAAATAATGGGTATAGTTCCCCATACTAAAGGGGTGGCGTAAGCCACAAAACTATGGGCTAGGCTTGTAAATGCCCTCGGGCAGATAGCCTAGTATGAACCTATGAACCTATGAACCTATGAACCAGTAAGGGTACTTCTGATCTTACACAGCAAGGCTTGTAAACACCCTAGGGCCATTAGCCTATTAACCTCCCATGAACCAATGCAGCCTTACTAATGTCTTCTCTCCAACATGCCCCACTGATGTCATCCATTGTACGTTGTCCTGCAACCTTGTAAAAGTCAGAATTGTGCCATGGTGCATGTGTAAAGTACTGAGTTCTGTAGTCTGTACACTAGATTGTACTAGATAGGTAGGGATTCTGTTCTCACCGCAGTCAACTGTGTGTATGTGTATCTAACCAGAAGAGTAGAACTGTGTATCCTGCAGTTATTCCAATCACATGGATTGTCAGTATTTTGATACTTGCACATGCCTACACATCATTTCATGAAGGCCTCCCAACATTTTCTCTCAAACATGCCCTGCTGATGTCATCCACTGTAAGTTATTCTGCAGCCTTGTAAAAGTCAGACGTATGCTGTGGCACTTGGGTAAAGTACTGAGTTCTGTAGTCTGGATACTTAGATGGGGGCCCTGTTCTCACTGCAGGCAACTGTGTGTGTCTAGCCAGAACAGCAGAAGTGTGTATCCTACAGTTACTAATTCAGTCCCATACATTGTCAGTATTTTGATACTTGCACATCCCTACACATCCATTTCATGCAGGCCTCCCAACATGTTCTCTCCAACATGCCCTGCTGATGTCATCCACTATAAGTTGTCCTGCAGCCTTGTAAAAGTCAGACTTGTGCCATGGCGCTTGCGTAAAATGCTGAGTCCTGTAGTCTGTTTTCTTAGGTAGGTGCTCTGTTCTCACTGCAGTCAACTGTATGCGTGCGTGCGTGTGTGTGTGTGTGTGTGTGTGTGTGTGTGTGTGTGTGTGTGTGTGTGTGTGTGTGTGTGTGTGTAGGTAGCCAGAAGAGCATAAGTGTGTATCCTACAGTTACTGCTCCAATCCCATGGATTGTCAGTATTTTGATACTTGCACATGCCTACACATCCATTTCATGCAGGCATTCCAACAACTTCTCTCTAACATGTCCTGCTAATGTTATCCACTACAAGTTCTCCTGCAGCCTTGTAAATGTCAGACTTGTGTCATGGCGCTTGTGTAAAGTACTGAGTTCTGTAGTCTGTGTACTTAGGAAGGAGTTTTTTCTCACTGCAGGCAGCTGTGTGTGGGTGTGTGTCTGTGCGTGTCTAGCCAGAAGAGCAGAAGTGTGTATCCTGCAGTTACTGCTCCAATCCCATGGATTGTCAGTATTTTGATACTTGTGAAAACAAGCAGTTCAGAACCACAAATGTAATAAAATGAACTTTAATCACAAGTAAACATTTGCAAAAATGCTTCTTTCAGGTGTAAAACTCATTTTAAGATAAAATCACATATTTATACACATGATAATAAGAACATGTAAAATATTTGAATAATTAAGATCAAATGATAAATCAGTTGACTAAAAAGTTAAAAAAAAACAGTCATTTTACTTTATTTTCTAGTTCTTTAAGAACTGGTTTAATACTGAATGCCTCATTTAATCCTGGTGGATACTGTGCCCTAAAACACAAATTCCACTTACGTTTCTCTTTTTCAGTTAAATTCTGTATGTCCCCTCTACTAATAAACTCAGGTAATACATACAAAATCTTAAATTTAAAAATGAGTTGTCCTGCAGCCTTGTAAAAGTCAGACTTGTGCAGTGGCACTTGGGTAAAGTACTGAACTCTGTTGTCTGTGTAGTGTGTGTGTGTGTGTGTGTGTGTGTGTGTGTGCGCGCGCGCACTTGCTTGCCATTAGAGGGAGTATTTTACACCCGCATGTGGGATACTGCTATTACTATCTTCCTCTTCCAGGACTCTAGTGATGTTATCAGCTATAAAGTGTTGTTTGACACTCTCCTCATCAGACTTATGCCGTGGAACTTGTGATAAATGCAGAGATCTCTAGTCTCTGAACTTGTTCTGTTCTCACTGCAGGCAACTAGTATAGGTTTGGATGTGGGTGTGCGTGTATATGTGTGTGTGTGTGTGTGTGTGTTTGTGGATGTGTGTGTCTAGCCAGAAGATCAGATGTTTGTATCTTGCAGTTACCACTCCAATCCCATGTATTGTCAGTATTTTGATACTTGATTTGAAAACAAGCAATCCGGATCCACAAGTGTAGTTAAATGAAGTTTAATTACAAGTAAACTTTCGCAAAAATGCTTCTTCAGGTGGAAAATTCATTGCAAGATAAAATCACATATTTATACACATAAGAACATACCAAATAATTATGATCAAATGATAAAACAATTAAAACGTTTAAAGAATCAGTCATGTTTACTTTATTTTGTAGTTCTTTAAAAACTGGTTTAATACTGAATGCTTCATTTAGTCCTGGCAAAGACTGTGCCCTGAAACACAAATTCCACTTACTTTCCTCTTTTTCAGTTAAATTCTGTATGTTCCCTGCCCTAATAAACACAGGTACTACATGTAAAATCATAAATTTAAAAATAAGTTGTCCTTCAGCCTTTTTAAAATTTAGACTTGTGCATTGGAGCTTGGATAAAGTACTGAGCTCTGTAATCTGTGTACTTAGGTAGAGGTTCTGTTTTTACTGCAACTGCAGGCAACTGGTGTATGTTTGTGTGTATATGTGCATGCACTTGCTTGCCATTAGAGGGAACATTTTACACCCGCTTATGATACTGCTATTACCATCCTCTGCCAAGACACTAGTGATGTTATCGGCTATAAAATGTTGTCTGATACTTTCCCAGTCAGACTTGTGCTGTGGTGCTTGTGATAAATGCACAGATCTCTATTCTCTGAACTTGAATAGGTTGGGGATATGTTCTCATTGCAGGCAACTAGTATGGGTTTGGGTGTGGGTGTGCGTGCGTGTGTGTGTGTGAGTGTGGGTGTCCGTGTCTAGCCAGAAGAGCAGAAGTGTGTATCCTGCAGTTACCACTCCAATCCCATTCATTGTCAGTATGTTGTACTTGTTTTGAAAATAAGCAGTCTGGAACCACAGTTGTAGTAAAATAAAGTTCAATTACAAGTAAACTTTCACAGATATGCTTCTTCAGGTGGAAAAATCATTGTAAGATAAAATCACATATTTATACACTTGATGATAAGAACATACCAAATAATTAAATAATTTTGATCAAATGGTAAAACAATTAAAACGTTTAAAGAAACAATCATGTTTACTTTATTTTGTAGTTCTTTAAGAACTGGTTTAATACTGAATTCTTCATTTAGACCTGGAGGAGACTGTGACCTACAACACAAATTCCACTTACTTTCCTCTTTTTCAGTTAAATTCTGTATGTTGTTGTTGTGTCTTTTGGCTTTTCCCAGTTAGGGGTCGCCACAGCGGAACTCCAGTCCGCTAATGATTGGCAGTAGATTTTTACGTGCAGAGTTGCCAGCCCTGACGCACAAGCTTCAACGAAGGTACACCCATTCATGCATGTCTCCACGCAGAAGATGCTCTAGCTGAGAATCGAACTGGAGAGCATCTTACTGTGAGGCGACAATGCTACCGCAGCACCACCACCGCAGTAGTTAAATTCTGTATATCTTCTCCCCCAATAAACTCTGGTACTACATATAAAATCATAAGTTTAAAAATAAGTTGTCCTTCACCCTTTTTAAAATTCAGACTTGTGTATTGGAGCTTGGGTAAAGTACTGAGCTCTGTAATCTGTGTACTTAGGTAGGGGTTCTGTTTTTACTGCAACTGCAGGCAAGTGTTGTATGTCTGTGTGTATATGTGCATGCACTTGCTTGCCATTAGAGGGAGCATTTTACACCCGCATATGATACTGCTATTACCATCCTCTGTCACGACACTAGTGATGTCATCAGCTATAAAATGTCTGATACTTTCCCAGTCAGACTTGTGCTGTGGTGCTTGTGATAAATGCAGAGATCTCTAGTCTCTGAACTTGTATGGGTATGGGGTTCTGTTCTCACTGCAGGCAACTAGTATGGGTTTGGGTGTGGGTATGTGTGTGTGTGTTTGTGTGTGTATGGGTGTGCATCTCTAGCCAGAAGAGCAGAAGTGTGTATCCTGCAGTTACCACTCCAATCCCATTCATTGTCAGTATTTTGTACTTGTTTTGAAAACAAGCAATCTGAAACCACAAGTGTAGTAAAATGAAGTTCAATTACAAGTAAACTTTCGCAGAAATGCTTCCTCAGGTGGAAAAGTTATTGTAAGATAAAATCACATATTTATACACTTGATGATAAGAACATACCAGATAATTAAATAATTATGATCAAATGATAAAACAATTAAAGCGTTTAAAGAAACAGTCATGTTTACTTTATTTTGTAGTTCTTTAAGAACTGGTTTAATACTGAATGCTTCATTTAGTCCTGGAGGAGACTGCGACCTAAAACACAAATTCCACTTACTTTCCTCTTTTTCAGTTAAATTCTGTGTGTCCCCTCCCTAATAAACTCCGGTACTACATATAAAATCATAAATTTAAAAATAAGTTGTCCTTCAGCCTTTTTAAAATTTAGACTTGTGCATTGGAGCTTGGATAAAGTACTGAGCTCTGTAATCTGTGTACTTAGATAGGTAGGGGTTCTGTTTTTACTGCAACTGCAGGCAACTGGTGTATGTTTGTGTGTATATGTGCATGCACTTGCTTGCCATTAAAGGGAGCATTTTACACCCATTTATGATACTGCTATTGCCATGCTCTGCCAAGATATTAGTGATGTCATCGGCTATAAAGTTTTGTCTGACACTTTCCCAGTCAGACTTGTGCTGTGACGCTTGTGATAAATGCAGAGATCTCTAGTCTGTGAACTTGTATAGGTAGGGATTCTGTTCTCACTGCAGGCAAGTGGTGTGTGTCTGTGTGTGTGTGTTTGCACACGCGCACTTGCTTGAAATTACGGAGAGCAGCCTTTTACACCAACATTAGGCACACTGTTATTGCCATATGCCTCACAAGGCACTGCTGACATCATCAGCTATATCTGATTTTGTGGATGCACAGTATTCCCAATAGGGTAGGGTCATAGATTCGGCTGGAGGCCAAGCAGAATTCACTTCATTCTATATGATACAGATTACCGTGACATGGATTTCAGTATATCCACATACATCATGACATGGTTTGTGGGCACTGTGTTTTCTTGCTGAGTAGCCCTTATAATCTCTCCAACTTCTGCATGTCTGTGGTGAGGCATATGCAAAAGAGAGGATTATACTCTGTTAGACTTTTGATGAGGTTCCAGTACAGTGCCATAATATAATCCTGAGCTTGGACTACGATGGCATGACTTATGATGTGCACAACATAGGCTTTCAATACTAGAACGAACACTTGGTGGTCAAAGTTCAGATTGCTATGTACATCTGTTCACAGTGCTTGCATCACTGATTTTCAGTATAGCTGGACTGTTGTCAGTGCTGTAATTAGCAGAGAATTTCACTTTGCAGAAGGTCAAAATAAAGAGACATTTCTGCATTTATTTGTACACCATGTGGCTTGGCAGCAATCATTTGTCTGTGTTATCTCCTCCTGTAGTATGTTGTCATCATAGTGGACTCAGTGATTGTACCCAGTATGCAAAATCAGTGAACCTAGTAAAACAAAGGCTGTGTACTCTATCCTGAACTGTTGAGACATAGATTCCAAACAATAAAGGGCCAAGCACAGATCTCTAGGGTACTCCAATAGTGACAGCTCTACTGGTACAGGTTGATCCACCAGCTTTCACAGTATGTGATTTGTAAATGAACCAGTTGATTACGCATGTAATGACATAAAGTTTAATCTCCATCTGGGAGAGTTTTTCAGTGATACCTGCATAGGGAATTGTGTTCAAATTTTATGCCATTTGAGGCTAGCCAGTATGCATTGTCTTATTTTCATCTGGGATTGTCACACAGAATCAGTGGGCTGTGACAACATCACAGATTGCCTATCATGTTACTCATTACATACACCTTCCTGACACAGTTGAATACTCAGTTCTACATACCCTCCACACAGACTATGTTCCTGTATAAGAGTGCACATCAACGTGCATCTGTCTGTGTTGGGGGACAGCACCCAATGCATGCATGTATGTATAGACACATCCTGAATCTCCTCATATATGAGGTAAACCAACATGTCATCATGGACCTTTTCTAACTGGACACTATTGATATCTCAGCTGTGTGTAACAGACCAGTGTGACTTGTTAAAGCTACTCCATGTCTGTTCCATCTGTTAGATGTCCTCAAAGAGGTTATTCAGGACACGCATGACAACAACACTATCATCCTTTTGAACTTGACAAGCCCAAGTCATTTGACACAAATCCACACTGAGATATTCACTCCACACTGTCAGAAGTGTCATATACACCTATATCACACGCCACTGCATCATGTATGTGGCTTCTAAATATGTTGACGTGTGAAGTGACCTATATCTCAGGTCCATTGATCAGGTCCATACATCAAGTCTGTCTGCTAGACCCATTCCATTCCATTACTTAAGTGATGGTGAATTAGGTTAAAGTGAGGATGCTTAGGGCATAAAGGAATTCATAGTGTTTATGGAGAATGTTGGTTTTGGTCTAACCTGTTGTTTGCTAAATTACTAGTATTTGATGTTACATTGGGGTAGTGGAAGCACTGGAAGGCACTGAAGAGTTTTTAGTTAAGGCAATATGCTGTCTGTGAAGTAGGTATTCAGTGAGGTAGCAATTTCCAGTGAAGAGCTGTTATGAGAAGGGCTAGGTTCCTTCTTTGAGCCCAGATGCAATAGATTTCGGGGGGGGGGGTAATTTCTGTGTTGAAGTTGTAGGTGGCTATGATGTATTTTTTTTTTTTTTATCTTGGTTAATTTTTTTGTACTCTGTGCAGTTCTCTATAAAGTTGCAGGTTATAGGGAGTTTCAAGTTTAAACTATTCTTTCCAACCTTTATCTCTGTTTGACATTGTAGTTTTTGTGAGAGTAGTGAGCGATGGTGTGGTTCATTTTCACTCTTTTTTTTTGTTATGGAATGGGACATGACAATTTAGAGTATTTAAGAATAAGGTATTAAAAGTACTGAGTGCCTCGTTGAGTGGAAGAGTTTTTTTTAGAGTAGACCAATTAATGGCTTTCAATGTTTTGATGAATTTGAAAGGTTTCTGGATGTTTTAGGTTGATGGGTGGTATTTCTATGAGTTTAGACTGGAAGGTGGTCACTAAATGCATTTGGATTGGTTTCAGAGGTTGTAAACATAGGTTAGTATTTTGTCTTGTTTGTTCCTGTCCACCAACCCATTAAAGTTTCAGATTTAATTCAAATTGTAATGTGGTAAAGATAATCTGTTATTCTACTTACAGATATCCTTTGTCTATTACCAGTGTATAGTCCTTTGTAGTCTGTTTTTGTTATTTTTGAGTCAGTTTATATTTTTTGTGATACTGTCTCAAACATTTTCAGTGGAACAACACAATTCTGTTTCTATACAAAAAATAAACAATAAATTTTATACATATTTTTGAAAACAACATGTAGGTAATGTTTTGTTTAAAAAAAGGCAGTCTTTTCTAATAAGACTCAAACCCCTGTTCATTGATTTGGATTGGAAAATGCCTGTTAAAAATCACTAATCTGTTTTGCCTGCAGCTAACAAATTAAATCGCTTATTTCCGAATCTGTTTCTCTGACTTTGTGCTATTAGACAGCCAAGTCCTTAAGTTATTTCAGATTCTGTAGCTATTTTCAAAATATCAGTTCTGATAACTGTTCAGAGAAAACAGCTTCATCCTCTTGTAGCTTGTGGTCCACATTCCACTAGGACTGGAGGCAAAACAGGTTATTCTGCAGACTGAAAATCTCACATTCTGAAGCCTGATATCAAATGTTACTAACTAAACAGCAAACAATATGAGATGGTTATTTTTTCAAAGGTACTTACTGATTTCACTGTTTTTTTAACCTCTTCCAATTTGCACCTTACATTGTAGTCACACCAGACATCTTTTCTCATGCATATGTTCCTCCAGCAGAGTTTTTTTGCATTGTTATTTTGTTACTTTGTCAGCATACTTGCCTGTCTTACTTTTTCAGTCCTAGTCTTAATGCAAGCATTACCTGTGTGTATTCATTATTGCCTGTTTGTTTTTTTCATTCATTTCTTTACTTCTTTTTTCTCCTCCCTTCCTTCTTTGGACCACTTTTTTTTGGCATTTACTTCTCGGAAGTCAAGGCCAATGTCAGTGGTCTCTGGCTGACGAAATTTGCAGATGATTGAAAATTAGGAGCTGTTATTGAATCCCACACTGACACAAATGTTCTGCCGGAGGGGCTGAAACAGAACTGGTGTCAGTCATGGACTAACACTGAATGTCAAAAATTTCGTAATAGTATCATTCGGGAAGTCATCCACCCCAGTCACTATCATATTGACAACACATCCCTTAGAGTTGACCCAGTAGTCAGGGACTTAGGGACAAGCATAGTTAGTAATCTAGCCTTTCAGCATCACATGTCTATAGTAGTCAGGAAATCATAATATGTTGGGCAACTTATAAACAAAGGTATGGCATCTAAGTCCAAGGAAGTCATTGTTCCACTGTATTTGGCACTCATCAGACCTATCATTGAGTACAATGTACCCTTTGGTATGTACCTAACCAGGCATATCCAACAATTGGAATGTCCACAGAGGTTCCTCACTAAAAGAATACAGGGCTTGAGTAAAATGTCCTATGCAGACTGCCCCAAGTCTCTATCCCTGTATTCTGTCTCCTACAGGCTTTTGAGGGAGATCTGTGCCTGACATACAAGGCATTGTCAGACCCCACTCTGATGGACAGCCTGCATATCTGCAAAACAAACAGCACCCAAATTACCCGTTCTAAGGAGTTGAACCTTGCCTGTGATATAAATAGGACCTGCTGGAGAGACAGGTATGTATCCCAGATTACCCCGTCTCTGGAGCAGGCTCCCCATCCATGTAAAGCAGAGTTCCTCCCTAACCCAATTCAAGTGCAACTTGGAAATTTGGATGGGGAACAGGAAATTCATCCCTGGTTTGGCACTTAAATCTTTAATGAACACAGGCAATCTGTAAATGTTTCATCTCCCAGGTTCTAGCTTGTAAATGTTTCATCTCCCAAGCCCCTGCTTACACTTATCAAGGGTATCAGAACTTGTCAGAGATTTGGGATGCATGGCTATGCGTAAAAAGGCCATTGTGGTCATTAGCCTAGTAAACACCAATGTACCTTCCTCCAGTGTCATAGAGCCTCTACTGAAAGCAGCATAACCTAGTATGCAGTTTGAAAACAAATAGGTTTACAACATTTGGTATCTTAGAGTCCTTTTTCATTCATTTCATTTAATTATGCCTTTTTTCTCCCACTATCGTAGAACCTTTATTGGAAAAAAAATAACAGTTTGCAATTTGAAAAAAAAAAATGGATTTACCAGATTGCATATAACAACACCCCACCCTCTAGTTAAATAAAACTTTTATTTTCGTGTAAAGTTTTAAGTACAATGCTTTTATTTTAAATCTGTATTAATAATATAATTATTTTCTGTGTGGTACTTGGTGGCTTCCATGGTTTTAAAGTGTTATTCTGATTGCAAATTCCATTTCAGTTGTATCAAACATTCATGTCTGTATAGACATATATCAAGTTTAAGTACTGTAGTTAGTGTTCCCAGTGGATTGTTTCTTATGTAATCTGTCTCTTTTTTTAATTCTTTAATTTCCTTTGTTTTAGCCATCATTTTCTTTTGTGAAACATGACAGGGCTTCATAGGGAATCTCTGTCAACTGAACTGTTCATAATTTGCATTTTTGGAATTTTTGACTGGCTACTTAATCCTTCTTTTCCCTCTTCCAAGTCATCTTTTATTTTTGTTATTTCATCATTACCTGTCAAGCGTCTGTGTAGTTTTTTTAGACCAGGTGGGTAGAAGACTCCAAATAATGAAGCTGTATTAACTTGAAATAAAATTTCATTTCTAGTTTTTCCTATTTAGTTTGCTCCTACCCTTTACTAAAGATCTCAATTCCAATTGTTTGATCTCTGTTACACTTCTTCTAATATATTTGGTTTAGATTTTGATTTCCATAGTGTAGTAATTGCATTTTTGGCAGCCATCATAATTAGACACAGCAAGGCCTTACCATATCTAGGCAATTCCAATTCTGTATCATAGCTTAGAAGAATCATCTCCCTTGTCAAGCCAGTCTGCCTACCCAGCATCTCTGATAGTCCATCCTGCTGGGAATCCTTAAAGTCCACAAACTCACTGCACTTCCAGAAAATATGGTCCCAGTTACCTCTTTCTTCCCGGTCACACCTCTAACATTTGCTGTCTACTTGAGGAAAAAATGTCTGGAGTCTACTTGAAGTATAACGTTATCTATGTAAATATTTCCAAGCAAAAATCCTAAATCTTCTAGATTTTGTTGCATATTTGGAAAACATATATATATATATATATATATATATATATATATATATATATATATATATATATCCTCCCATTGTTTCTTTGTGAATTGCTTATCCAGTCTCTCTTCCCAATCCTTTCTAACCTCCTGTGATTGATTCTTACAGTTATGCAATATTTTATATGCTGCACTAATTATTCTTTTTTTTAATGGCAGCTTCTGTTCTACAGTCTACTAAAACTCTACTAGTGCTGGTCCTTCATTTAGCCCCCCCCCCCCCGCCATTTATTTCTCTTTGCTTATACTCTGACATCAATCCTTGATAGGGAAGGCAATCTCTAACCTGCAGTACAAATACATTCTTGGTGTCTTCCTACTCTAGCATATTTCCCTCTCTAGTTATTTGTTCCCAATACCTTGGTTCTTTTGCCAGTTTTCTCCAATAAATTCCAATTTTATCTTGCCTATTGTCTATATCCTTAATTGCAGTCATCCCTATCAGCAGAATCTCCTTCCCCATTCCTTTGTTGGCTTAGTTTTTAGGATACTTTCTGTTACTTTATGGATATAATATTCTGTATGGTTATTGTCATTCTCCTTAAAGGCCTGCATCCAAAATCCCAGTCTCTCTTTGTTTCTTGAGCACCTCCCCATTTCATCATCATCCCTTTCCATTGAATTATAGTTTTCTGCTTGTGCTGTACATAGGAATCTTATCTATGTAGCTCTGAAATACCCCATTCAAATTGGGTAATCCCAATTCACCTTGTTTTACTAGAAGAATTTGCTTATCCAAGTTGACGCTTGCCATCTTCCCCTCCCAGATAAAGTTAGTTCTTTATTAATTCCTATCCACGACTTCTCCTCTGGTTCATAAAAATATGCCTGACCTGTGCATAATCCTAATAGGGCTAAAAATATTTTAACTGCTTTTATCTTATTATCCATTTAACAAAACTTCCATTGTCTCAGTTTTTGTATTATCTTTTGTTTAGTCTCTTCCCACATATCCTTAGCTGCCACACCAGAATCATTTTTAATCCATACTCCTAAATACTTTATTTTATCATTTCCAATAAATTTGGATATTGCTGAACCAATTCATATATCAGTGCATAATTTACCACTATTGCCTTTGTTTTAGCTTCATTAATTTTGTACCCCAGAAATATCTGAAACTGTCTCAAAATGTTCTACAGCACTGTGATGTCTCTTTCTGGTTTTGTCAGGTATAAAATAATATCATCTGCAAATGGAGCCAGCTTTCCCTGGCTACCATACCAGTTATATCCTTGAATTTCTGAGTCCCTTATTTTCTTTGCCAGTGGTTCTAAATATAATGCACATAAAGTGGAAGGAGGACACCCCTGCCTGGTTCTTCTGCTCAAGCAGAAATTATCAGAGAGGACTGTGATGTCTTCTTAAATTTTTGCCTCTGATCCCTCATATAGCCTCCTAATCAACCTTATAATTTTTTTTCAGGAAATGCACATGCTTCCATTGCATGTTAATAAAGTCCCAGCTTACTCTATCAAATGCTTTCTCTGCATCAAGACCCACCAACAACAATGGTATTTTCTTACATTTTGCTTCCCTCTGGATCATCATTGTTCTGTTAATGTTGTCAAATATTTGCCTCCCCTCCACAAAACTACATTGGTCCATATCTATCAATTTTGGCATTACTTTTGCCATTCTTTTAGCCATTATAGACATGAACACTTTATAATCATGGTTTGGTTTTGAAATCTGCCTGTATGAAGCTGGATCTGATGGATATTTACCCTTTTTAGATATTACAGTTACCACCTATTTCTTCCAGGATGTTGGCACTTCTCTTAAAATACTGTTAAACAAAACCATCCGGATGTTTATCAGCTTTTTCCCTCCTAGCTTCCAAACAGAAACAGGAATACCATCTCTTCCTGGGGACTTTCCTGTAGACTGGTTGTACATCACAGTTTTTATCTCATCTGCTATCCTAACCGTTAGTAATTAAGCCTCATCTACCTCTAACCTTGGCATATTTAATTCTTCCATAAACAGTTCCATTTGTGTATTTTCTTGATTTCCATATTTATCTGCTTCATACAGACCTCCAAAGAATTTCCAAAATATTTTTAATGCCTCCACAGGATCTCTTTTTACCTTCCTTGTTATATGCTCCTAAGCTTGGTGACAACATTTCTACTTTCTGTTGCCTGAGTTGTGCTAAAAGTGTTTGTGCTCTAGTGCTATTATCAAAATACAGTTGCTTAACAGCAATATTTCTAAACTTATGTAAATTATTGAGGTAATCCATTATTTTCTGCTTAACATTCTGGAGTTGATTCTCTTCTTGTTCTGTGAGATTCCCCCTGTTCTACAGTACTTCAACATTTGAAAGTTCCTCCAGATAATTATTGTTACTTCTTAACCATAACTCCTTTTCTTTGTTTCCACCCTGTTTTTAAACTCCACCTTAATTTTATCCCACTCCCTAGCTATGTTTTCAGAAGTTTCAGCAGATAGGTGGGAAAATGCCTGTGTATCATTTTTATTTCATTGCCGTGTTTTTGTTTCAGTTATTATTGGCCTATGATCTGAAATAGTTATTGTGTCTATATTTAGACCTTCAATTAATTGCACATGTTCCTGTGAACTGTAAATTCGGTCTAGCTTAGCCCAGATTTTATATCTTGGGGAAAAATATGAAAATTCACTCTGAACTCCTGTTACTGAATTCACATCCTCCATGCCAAATATTTTTATAAATTTCTTCTAAAATCTATCCTCCTTTGTTATACTTTCCCTCTGGGTCCCCAAGACATATCTTCACTGCTATAAATCAAATTCCAGTACCCAGCTATAAGTAATGTTCCTTGCTGAAAACTGATGATTTCTCACAGAATTTTCTTAAGCTCCATTATAACAGTTTTAGGTGGAATATAAATACATTTAGAACACAAATTGGACCAGCACATGAAGGATTGTACGAAGATTTATTATTAAATCAAATTGTAATGGTGTAAGCCATTACAAAAAACAAAAAGCAGACCGGTTTCGGCTCCAAAGAGCCTTTCTCAATGCTACAATAATTAATTAGTAAAAGTTTTACACCATATCCACTTAGGTGTATATATACTAGAGTCCTTAAAGGGACATACACATCTGTAACAAACATAAAGATAGATGAACTCTTTTATATTCATAATTTTTCTATCACCTTAACATAAAAAAGCAAGTGATACTAAATACCTACATGTAAATATATATGGTGTATAATAATAAACCATACATATTACTATCCTACTATCAAGATACAGAAATATGTAAAAGATAACAAAATACATTCAATTGGAACACTATTATTCAGATTCGTTTAGTCCAGGCCTAAAGAGTCCACCCAGTTTGATAATCCACAAATTTTCCATGGAATTAAGTTTGGTATGCCACCCTGCTTTGAAACTTCTATGTAGTGTAATCCTGTTAATAATGGTAAATTTAAAAACAGCAGATGGGTGATCAGTAACGTGCTTATATAGTGCATTAGTTAGTCGTTTATTCCTAATAGCACTCATATGCTCCCCTATCCTAAATTTTACCGGCCTAGATGTCTGGCCAATATAGAAGGCAGAGCAAGTACACGTTGCTAAGTAGACCACCCAATCTGAACTGCAATTAGCAAAAATTCTGATGTTGAACACATGAGAAGTATTTTTACTCGTAAACTCAGTTGATGTCCTTCAAGAATGCAACTGCAGTCATAACATGTGGGTTGTCCTGCCTCAGGCAGCCCTCGGTCGGCCGGATTCCAAAGTCTGGGTCCGACGTCGGCTGATGTCGCATTTCTCTCCGACGTCAGAGCGGCTGGAGTACATAAGCATCAGCCGACGCCATTTTCTTCAGTCTTTCTTGCCGCGCGGTGCCCGAAGCAGAAGCAGTTCGCAAGTGCCGGTCGGTCAGCTCCTGTATTCTACGATACCGAAGTCATCAAAAAAGCTAAGTACCCCGTTGGGGACCTTTTCTTGCCTCAGCCGATGTCAGAAATTACTGAAAAAGTTAACAATTGTCTTTTTTGTGGTAAACAAATACCTCATAAGGATTTCCACTCTTACTGCCTCCCTTGCCTGAACCCAGACCACGACGTCTCGGACTGTGTAGCCTGTGCTCACTTCAACAAGCGCACTCTCAGGCACCGGGCGGAGTTCGCTGAAGATTTTTTCGGCGATAAATTTGCCTACACCATGCCGTTGGATCTTCCGACATCGCAAACTCCCAAAAAGCGAAAAGACCGGGACCGACATCCTCGGCCCGCGTCTACCACCGACTCCACGCCAAAACCTAGCACGAGTGCTCCGGTTCCCTCTGAGACGGTCTCTCCACCGCTCCGAACCGAAGACACCGCATTACCGACTACTCCGATTCCAGACATTACTCCGACGCCAGTTATAGACTTTCCTCCGGATACCGAAACCGAGGAAATGCCCGAGACCATTGCTGTAGAGAAGGTCACTCCTACATGTGGAGCTGCCAGGCCTCCTATGGCCATGTCTATTAAGGCCTACACTAGGGCTAAGGCAGCCAGCAAAACAAAGCATATTACTTCTAAATCCTTACCTCAGCCGACTCCGGAGACACAAATTATGTCCATGGCTGCTGATTTAATTTCCATGATTAGAGGTTCACAGGCCCATCCTGAGAGAGCATCACAGCCTCCTCCTGATAAAAGGCCCCGGGTTGACCCCTCTGACCCTACTCCTTCAGATGAAGACTCTGAGGGCTCTGTCCACTCTGATAGCCAGGAAGAGCTCTTCCAGACCTATGAGGACTCGGATGCAGAAGATTCCATCCCTTGGCCTCCCTCCTGAGGATATTTCTTTTGGGGAAGTTCTGCACACCATGAGGGAACATTTCAAGTGGCAGGGTCAGGAATATTCTGATTCTAGGAAATGCCTTAGGACTTTCCTTAAGAAGCCTCAGCACAGGCCCTTAGCTATTCCTCCTGTACTTGATGTTCTGGATGATTTGTATTCTGACTCTAGTGCTACCCCTGATTCTCTTCCTCCTGCTCCAGCCAAGCCAGACAGGTATTACAGGGTCCCAGAAACTCATTCCCATTTATTCAGGGCCCATACTGCTGATTTGGAAACTATTTCACAGGGGCCTAAAGGAGTTTCAGCCTCCACCTCAAAAAATCCTTTGCCCTCCAACAGGGAAGCAAGGTCATTAGAGAGATGGGGCAAAAAGGTTTACACATCCACTACCTTATCTATGAGAGCTTTAAATTACCTTTTTCATATGCTGCAATATCAGGATTATCTCTTAGAAGATTTACAAAAAACATTAGCTTCTCCTGATCCTTTAGACAGGAAGACTTTGCAGGAAGCTGTACATAACACTCAGCAAGTAAGCAATCACTTCCTGCAGTGTGGATATGATGCACTGGAAGCTTCATGTAGGGCAGCTATGACAGGGGCAGTGATTCGTAGACATGCTTGGTTAAAAGATCAACCTCTACCAGATCATGTAAAAGCAAAACTTCTGGATGCACCTTTGGAAAAGAACAAGCTTTTGGTGCAAATGCTAAGGATGTGTTAAAGACCATTGAAGAAAAAGCAAAATCAGTTCAGACTGTGAAAGATTTCCTCCAGGTTCAACCCCCCAGATTCAGCAGGAATTGGCCTTCAAAAAACTGGTCCTTTCCTAATCCAGAAAAGTTTCAAAGGGGTAAGAACAGACGTGGCCGAGGAAGAGGCCAATACAGAGGCCCTTACAGGGGACGACAATGGCAGCCAGGAAACCAAAGAAGTGACACAGGGGTTTCACCTGCCCAACAACCACAAACTCAATGACTTTCCTCTCCTACCGCCTACCAGGGAACAACTAGAAGCTCCCTTGGGTGGGAAATTATCTCTGTTTGCAGAAAACTGGCACAGACTGACAAAGGACAAATGGATTTTGGACATTATAGACCGAGGGTACAGGTTTCATTTCCATACCTTACCAAGAAAACAAGGCATGCCAAACCTACCACAAAATCAAAGGGCAGAGGCTATCAAGCAAATCACTCTGCTGACTCGAATGAAAGCAATAGAAAGAGTTCCACAACAAGAACAAGAACAGGGGTTTTACTCAAGACTGTTCCTTGTTCCAAGAAAAGAATCTCAATGGAGACCAATACTGGACTTGTCCGCATTAAACACCTTTCTCATAGTACCAAAGTTCAAAATGCTGACTCTACAGCAGCTCCTTCCCATGCTGGGCAAGGAGTCGTGGCTGATTACTCTGGACCTCAAGGAGGCATACCTGCATGTCCCTATCAGACACAGCTGCAGAAGATACCTCAGATTTCTGGCAGGGCCAGAGCATTATCAATTCTCACCATTGCCATTTGGCTTATCTACTGCGCCCAGAGTATTTACAAAATGCCTGGCTTCAGTAATTGCTCATTGCAGGCTCCAGGGTATACAAATTTACCCGTACCTGGACGACTGCCTCATACAAGCGGACGACAAATTGATGTTGACAAAAACCTGGATTATGTCATACGATTACTTCAAGCTCTGGGATACACAGTCAACTTCCAAAAGTCAAGACTGCAGCCATCCCAGCAAATAATCTTCTTAGGAGCCAGACTAGACACAGCCTCTCAGATGGCTTACCTGACAGAAGACAAGCAAGAGAAGTTAACTCATTACTTCAAAGGTTTAGCAAAACTCACCCAGCTGACTGCAAGGAGATTCCTACAGGCCCTGGGTTACATGGCATCCTGCATTCTACTGGTTCCATTAGCAAAACTACACATGAGAAAGCTTCAATGGTACCTAAAAAGCATTTGGTCTCAACACAGCAACAACTTGGAGACAATCATACCACTCATTCCATGCCTACAAAAAGAATTCCTATGGTGGGCCTCGGTGAGCAAGGAAAACACAGGTATGTCATTCAAAAAACCACAGATAACACAGACCATGACTACAGATGCCTCAGACCTTGGATGGGGGGGCGCACATGGAAGGCAGGTGCATACAAGGACAATGGTCTCCAAAGGAAACACATCTGCATATAAACCAAAAGGAAATGCTGGCAGTAATGCATGCCATCGAGGCTTTTCAACACCAACTCCAGCAAGGCCATTTAATGATACGGACAGACAACACCACTGTGATGTGGTACATAAACAAGCAGGGGGGCACTCACTCTTACCCCCTTTGCAGACTGACAATGCAGCTTTGGGGAGAAATCAGTGAGCCTAAACATCCAGTTACGATCCCAGTTTGTTCCAGGAAAAGACAATGTGTTGGCGGACAGCCTAAGCAGGAATTTCACAGATCCACACGAGTGGAGGTTACATCCGAAGGCCTTCGGACAACTCACTTCGACATGGGGCAAGCCAGAAGTGGACTTATTTGCCTCTCACCTCAACCATCTTCTACCAAAATTTTGCACAAGGACATACCATCCAAAAGCTTGGAAAACAGATGCCCTCTCATTCAACTGGAACTCCCTAGCAATCTATGCATTCCCACCTCTACCTCTGATGACCTCAGTATTATTAAAGATCAAAGCAGAGAAGCCCAAGGGAATCATAATAGCTCCGGATTGGCCAAGACCACACTGGTATCCACTACTACGGAGCATATGTCACACCAGGAGGTGGGCAGTCCCTCAGTGGCCTCTACTTTTAACTCAACACAGTTTCGAAACACTGCATCCAAACCTTCAGACACTGCAGCTAACAGCCTGGGAGATCCCCTAAATAACTTCAGCTTATCTCTCTCCAAGGAAGTTCAGCGGATACTAACAGAGGCTCGAAGACCATCCACCAGAAAGGTTTACTTAGCAAAGTGGAAAAGATTCAGCAATTGGAATACCAGCAAGGGACATGATGCATCATTACTAAACATCCCACTTATTTTGGAATATTTGGCAGATATGTTAAAGAGCGGCCTCTCATATTCTTCCATAAAGATACATGCATCTGCTATTTCAGCTAGGTACAACACTGATCCTCCTGTTTTCTCTCACCCCTTACTAAGACAATTCCTCAGGGGAATCAAGAACATTAAGCCACCAAGAAAGGCCCCAGTACCAGCCTGGGACCTCAATTTTGTCTTAGAAAAACTGACTCTACTTCCTTTTGAGCCAGCAGGTTCAGTTGACTTGCAATTTCTCTCATGGAAGACAGCTTTCCTGTTGGCAATTACCTCAGCAAGAAGGGTTTCGGAGCTACAGGCCCTAATGGCAATACCACCCTTTATTATTTTCCACAGAGACAGAGTTTCATTAAGGACCAACCCTACTTTTATGCCAAAGGTGGTATCTAGGGTTTCTCTAAATCAAGCCATTCATCTGCCTGCTTTCTTCCCCAATCCTGGGAATAAGGGGGAAAGACTTTTACATACCTTGGACATTCACAGACAACTTCGATACTACCTGGACAGAACCAAGGCCAGTAGGAAGTCTGAACAACTTTTTGTAGCTTACGCCCCTGCAGTCCAAGGAAAAGCAATTTCAAAATAGACTATTTCAAAATGGATTGGACATTGCATCAGATTCTGTTATTCCTTTCATGGAAAGACTGTTCCAGCCAGTGTCAGACCACATTCCACCAGAGCTACAGCCACCTCTACAGCATTTTTAAGAGGGGTGCCTACCAAGGACATTCTAGAAGCTGCTACATGGAGCTCTGTGCATACATTTTCCAAACACTACAATCTCCCTCTATTTTCCAGATCCAGAGCAGGCTTTGCTTCGGCAGTCCTGCAGGGGTTGATTGCCACACCATCTCTTTCCTAGTGCATACCTTCTCCCCCAGCTAAGCTATGGTATTCTGCCCACATGTTATGACTGCAGTTGCATTCTTGAAGGACATAGTACAGTTTTGTACCTACCATAAATGTAGATTTCCGATAGACATGCAACTGCAGTCGGATTTTCCCTCCCTCCATACCCCTCTATGCCTAGGGTCCACTCTTATCCCTGTTACTCTTAGCTGGGGATATCTGTTATGGTGTATTTGTTTTATTGCTCATTTATTTGTTTGGAATCCTGTTTTTCTCTTCCAATTTGATTACAGCCTTCCTTGGAGGGCACCTGGCATCTGGGGCAAGAAACACTGAAGAAAATGGCGTCGGCTGATGCTTATGTACTCCAGCCACTCTGACGTCGGAGAGAAATGCGACATTAGCCGACGTCGGACCCAGACTTTGGAATCCGGCCGACCGAGGGCTGCCTGAGGCAGGACAACCCACATGTTATGACTGCAGTTGCATGTCTATCGGACATCTACATTTATGGTAGGTACAAAACTGTACCTTTTGTATATGTGTTGGCAAGCAGTACAGTGGCCACATGGGAAGCAGCCCACAAGTACATCCCCAAATAAAGTTGTTTGATGTGAAATATGGGGAATATATCTCTTGTAGTGGGTTAAGTATGAATTGACATTTCTTCCTCTACGATAGGAAAATGAACATTGTTTGGGTAAAATATTATTCAAATAATCATGTGATAGTAGAATGTCCCAGTTTTGATTAATAATGTCTCTAAACTTATTGGTGTTGGTCCCATAAGTAGTTACTAGCCTCAAAGATGAATCAGAACATGTTACAGAAGATACCCTATCCTTTGATTTGTATTGCAATAAATCTGTACGTGTCAGCCTATTAGTTTGATCCATAATATGAGAAAGATTGTGTTGATCGTAACCACGATTAATAAATCTTTGTGACATTTCGAGACTGCAATTGGCATAATCTAGTTCAGAAGAGCAGATGCGTCTAATCCGCATGAACTGGGATTTGGGGATATTACGGATGATGTGGCGTGGATGGGAGCTTTGAGCATGTAGTAATGTGTTATATTGGGGAAACTTGCGATGAACTGAAGTAGCTAGAGTGTTGTCTGAAAGTCTGGTAACTATTACATCTAAAAAGACAATCTTATCATATTCAATATTGGCAGTAAATTTAATACCAAAAGAGTTATTATTCAAATATGTTACAAAATCAGACAACTGGTTCACTTCTCCACGCCACACCATCCAACAGTCATCTAGATATCTGCGCCAGATATCCAGATGCTGGATATGTGTATTGTGCTGAACATCATATATAAATGTTGCTTCATAATATCCCATAAAAAGATCTGCGTATATGGGAGAAAATGATGCCCCCATTGCTGTGCTCTTGATTTGCCAATATGCTTTCCCTTGATAGTAAAAAATATTTTTACGTAACACAATTTCTGTCAATTTTGTCAAAAAATTATTAAAGCCCGTAGAGTACAAGTCTGATTTGTATAGCCAATATGATACAGCCTGAATCCCCACATCATGAGGGATATTTGTATATAGGGAGGCCACATCCAATGTACAGAGCCACCAATTGGGTTCCAGTTGGGAATCTTCAATGATCTTAAGAAATTCTGTAGTATCTTTTATACGGGATCTGATTTGCTTCAATAATGGTTGTAAGTATTGTGTAAGAAAAGAAGACAAAGGCTCTGTTAAGGACCCTCTGCCTGACACGATCGGTCTACCAGGGGGATGAAGTGGATCCTTATGTATTTTGGGCAGCAAATATAGATATTGTGGAGTTGGTTCATCCACCTTAAGCTGTTTAGCTACCTGTTCACTTATAATACCTTGGTCTGCAGCCAAATCTAGAAAAGAATCCACTTCACCCTTGAAAGAAGGGGTAGGATCGATACTCATTTCCATGTAAAAACTGGAATCTGACAATTGGCGTAATGCTTCCTCTGTATATGATTGATAATCCATAACTACAGTGGCACCACCTTTATCGGCCATAGTAATGACTATGTCATGATTATCCTTGAGCTCAAACAGGGCTTTTCTTTCAGCTATAGTAAGGTTATTAGATGTAGGCTCGTACAGAGTAGAGGTATGTAGGTCCTTCATTATACAATCTCTAAATATAGAGACGTGTTTGTTCATAGGTGGAATAAATTGTCAGATTCCAGTTTCAGGCAGAGGGTCCTTAACAGAGCCTTTGTCTTCTTTTCTTACACAATACTTACAACCATTATTGAAGCAAATCAGATCCCGTATAAAAGATACTACAGAATTTCTTAAGATCATTGAAGATTCCCAACTGGAACCCAATTGGTGGCTCTGTACATTGGATGTGGCCTCCCTGTATACAAATATCCCACATGATGTGAGGATTCAGGCTGTATCATATTGGCTATACAAATCAGACTTGTACTCTACGGGCTTTAATAATTTTTTGATAAAATTGACAGAAATTGTGTTACGTAAAAATATTTTTTACTATCAAGGGAAAGCATATTGGCAAATCAAGGGCACAGCAATGGGGGCATCATTTGCTCCCATATACGCAGATCTTTTTATGGGATATTATGAAGCAACATTTATATATGATGTTCAGCACAATACACATATCCAGCATCTGGATATCTGGCGCAGATATCTAGATGACTGTTGGATGGTGTGGCGTGGAGAAGTGAACCAGTTGTCTGATTTTGTAACATATTTGAATAATAACTCTTGTGGTATTAAATTTACTGCCAATATTGAATATGATAAGATTGTCTTTTTAGACGTAATAGTTACTAGACTTTCAGACAACTCTCTAGCTACTTTGGTTCATCGCAAGTTTCCCCAATATAACACATTACTACATGCTCAAAGCTCCCATCCACGCCACATCATCCGTAATATCCCCAAATCCCAGTTCATGCGGATTAGACGCATCTGCTCTTTTGAACTAGATTATGCCAATTGCAGTCTCGAAATGTCACAAAGATTTATTAATTGTGGTTACGATCAACACAATCTTTCTCATATTATAGATCAAACTAATAGGCTGACACGTACATATTTATTGCAGTACAAATCAAAGGATAGGGTATCTTCTGTAACATGTTCTGATTCATCTTTGAGGCTAGTAGCTACTTATGGGACCAACACCAATAAGTTTAGAGACATTATTAATCAACACTGGGACATTCTACTATCACATGATTATTTGAATAATATTTTACCCAAACAATGTTCATTTTCCTATCGTAGAGGAAGAAATGTCAATTTATACTTAACCCACTACAAGAGATATATTCCCCATATTTCACATCAAACAACTTTATTTGGGGATGTACTTGTGGGCTGCTTCCCATGTGGCCACTCTATTGCTTGCCAACACATATACAAAACAACTGAGTTTACGAGTAAAAATACTTCTCATATGTTCAACATCAGAATTTTTGCTAATTGCAGTTCAGATTGGCTGGTCTACTTAGCAACGTGTACTTGCTCTGCCTTCTATATTGGCCAGACATCTAGACCGGTAAAATTTAGGATAGGGGAGCATATGAGTGCTATTAGGAATAAACGACTAACTAATGCACTATATAAACACGTTATTGATCACCCATCTGCTGTTTTTAAATTTACCATTATTGACAGGATTACACTACATAGAAGTTTCAAAGCAGGGTGGCATACCAAACTTAATTCCATGGAAAATTTGTGAATTATCAAATTGGGTGGACTCTTTAGGCCTGGACTAAACAAATCTGAATAATAGTGTTCCAATTGAATGTATTTTGTTATCTTTTACATATTTCTGTATCTTGATAGTAGGATAGTAATATGTATGGTTTATTATTATACACCATATATATTTACATGTAGGTATTTAGTATCACTTGCTTTTTTATGTTAAGGTGATAGAAAAATTATGAATATAAAAGAGTTCATCTATCTTTATGTTTGTTACAGATGTGTATGTCCCTTTAAGGACTCTAGTATATATACACCTAAGTGGATATGGTGTAAAACGTTTACTAATTAATTGTTGTAGCATTGAGAAAGGCTCTCTGGAGCCGAAACTGGTTTGCTTTTTGTTTTTTGTAATGGCTTACACCATTACAATTTGATTTAATAATAAATCTTCCTACAATCCTTGATGTGCTGGTCCAATTTGTGTTCTAAACGTTTTTTGGGGCTGTGCACGCTGTCCCGCGTGCGTGAACTTTTTGGATGTTGGAATATAAATACATGTCAATCTCCTGCCTTGCCAGTAGCCCCTTAGCACTACAAATCTGCCATTAATACCTTTTTGTCCTCTTCTATCACTATTGGAGCTCCTCTTCCTGTTTATATAAGTATGCCTCATTTCTTTTGTCCCAAGTATTCCACTGAATAACCATCCTGAAAACCTTTCTTTATCAAATTCACTTGTTCAGTTCTTTCAAAGTGTGTCACCTGTAACATATCTATATGCACTGTACAATATAGTTCACTATTCTTTCTTTTTTATATTTATCCGCGAGACCATGGACATTTAAAGATATTTCAAAAAGCATCATTGTATTAAAAACGTATTATTCCCACCTTTTATGTATAATACCTTTTTTGTTAAATGTCTAGATGTCCTTCATGGATGCATCTGCAGTCATAACAAATGGGTTGTCCTGTCGTCAGGCAGCCCTTCGGTCGGCCGGATTCCAAAGTCTGGGTCCGGCTTCGGCTGATGTCGCACTTCACCCGTCATCTCTGCTGGTCTTGGTATAAAGGCATCAGCCGACGCCATTTTCCTCAGTCTTTCTTGCCGTGGCGCAAGCAGAAGCTGTTCGCAAGTGCCGGTCGGTCAGATCCAGAGATAACTACTACCGAATACTACTTGAAGACTTCTAAAAGCTAAGTACCCGTTGGGGACTCTTTCTTGCCTCAGCCGATGTCAGAAAAAGTCAATAACTGTTTAACTTGTGGGAAACAAATACCTCATAAAGATTTCCACTCTTACTGTTTGCCTTGCTTAGGCCCAGACCACGGCGTAGCAGCCTGTTCGGCCTGTGCTTCCTTCAACCGGCGAATGCTTAGGCGTCGGTCGGAGTTTGCTGAACAGTTTTCGGCTCAGATTTTGCGTACATTATGCCGTCGGATCCTCCGACTACCCAAATTGTTAAAAAACGCAAAGAAAAAGACCGACACTTTCGCGATCCGCGGTTTCGGCGAAACCACGGTTAAGCAAGCGAGTGTCTCGGTTTCGGCCGAAACCGAGACAACTGGTCAATCTACAGCCGAATCCATGACTACTACTGAGGCTCCTGCTACCTTACCTGAACTAGCCTCAGAAATTTTGCCTACAACTGTGGTTCCTACTGATCTATCAGACACCATCCCCTTGGATATCTCTACCCCAGCACGTGGTGCTGCTAGGCCTCCTGCAGCCATGTCTATTAAGGCCTTTGCCAGGGCTAAAGCAGCCAAATCAGCGCCTGTTAAACCACCCTCACTCAGGCCCACTTCTAGTTCACAAATGCTTACTCTGGCAGAAGATTTAATATCCTTAATTAGGGGATCCCAATCTCACCCAGACAGGGCCTCTCAGCCCCCAGAAGAGACCTAGAGCAGAGCCCCCCGAGCCTGTGTCCTCTGATGATTCTGCGGATGACTCAGACATTACAGACCAGCCAGAGGCTCCTTTCTCCAATTATGAAGATTCAGATGCTGAAGAATCCATTCCAGCTGCCTCTCCACCAGAGGAATTCTCCTTTGGGGAAACCTTACATGCCATGAGAGAACAATTCCAATGGCAGGGACAAGATTTCTCAGATTCAAGAAAAAGGCTTAGGACTTTTCTGCACTTACCACAGCACAGGCCCTTAGCTATACCTCCTGTCCTATCTGTTGTGGACGATGCATTTAATGATGTCTGCACTGCACCTGATTCTTTACCTCCAGCCCCTGCCAAACCAGATAGATTTTACAGGGTGCCAGACACTCATCACCACCTATACAAGGCCCCACTTGCAGACCGCGAAACTATATCGCAGGGGCCTAAGGCAGTAGCCTCGACCACAGCAAAACCCTATTCCTCTGAAAGGGAATCCAGGTCATTAGAGATGGGGAAAAAGTCTACACCTCTGCTACTCTCTCAGCTAGAGCTTTAAACTGTCAGTTTCACATGATCCAATACCAAGAGTTTATGCTTGATCAGTTAATTAAAAGCTGTCCTCTGATGAATCTTTAGATAAGAAATATGTATTAGAAATGGTGAATAACATTCAACAGGTTAGTAACCATTCTTTAAAATGTGGCTATGATGCACTGGAGGCTTCATTTAGATCAGCCATGACTGGCACAGTTATAAGAAGGCATGCATGGTTGAAAGAACAGGTCTTACCGGATCATGTTAAAGCTAAGCTATTGGATGCTCCTATGGATAAGGCCAGTCTATTTGGGGAACCTGCCCAGCAGGTAATGAAGAAAATGGAAGAGAAGGCAAAATCTGTACAAACAGTTAAAGATTTCCTACAGGTTCAGCCCCCAAGGTTTAGCAGGAACTGGCCTGCCAAAAATTGGTCCTTTCCTGACTCCACAAGATCACAAAGGGGCAGGAACAGACGCTCGAGGGGCAGAAATCAACCCAGAGGAGGTGCCTACAGAGGACGACAGTGGCAAGGCAATAACCGAGGCACAGACACAACCACTGCCACTGCAACAGGACAATCACAGTGACATGGCTCTGACTCCGCCTACCAGGGAGCAAATAGCAGCACCATTAGGCAGAAAGTTAGCCTTATTCTCGAAAAATTGGCACTATATTACAAAAGACAAGTGGATTTTGCAAACCATCGACCAAGGCTACTGGTTCCACTTCCACACTTTACCAGTAAAAAGAGGAATGCCAAACCTGCCCCCAAATCAAAAAATAGAAGCCCTGCATCAGATAGCGGAATTAATAAAGATGAGAGCTGTGGAAAGGGTACCAATAACAGAACAGGGCAAAGGATTCTACTCCAGACTCTTCCTAGTACCAAGAAAAGAGAAAAACTGGAGACCTATTCTCGACCTGTCCATCTTAAACACATACATCATTGTCCCAAAATTCAAAATGCTGTCCCTACAGCAACTTCTTCCCATGCTGGGCAAGGAGTGTTGGCTGGTAACTCTAGATCTCAAGGAGGCATACCTGCACGTCCCCATTCGACCAAATTGCAGAAGATACCTCAGATTTCTTGCAGGATCAGAGCATTATCAATTCTCAGCATTGCCCTTTGGCTTATCTACTGCGCCCAGAGTATTCACAAAATGCCTGGCATCAGTAATCGCTCACTGCAGAGTACAGGGAATCCAAATTTATCCATACCTGACGACTGCCTGTTACAAGTGGACAACAAAAGCAAGCTGACAACAGATTTACAAAGGGTCATTTACTTGCTTCAAGCCCTGGGATACACAGTCAATTTACAAAAGTCAAGGCTGACACCATCCCAGACAAGAACTTTCTTAGGCGGAATTGGACACAGTAAAACAGATGGCATTCCTAACTGCAGAAAAACAAAAAGAACTCCCTCTTTACTTCTTGGCATTAACAAAGCAGAACAAACTAACAGCAAGAAAAGTTCTGCAGGCCTTGGGCTTCATGGCATCATGCATAATCTTGGTCCCACATGCCAGACTGCATATGAGAAAGTTACAGTGGTACCTAAAGAATTTATGGTCTCAACACAGGCACAGCTTAGAAACAGAAATACCACTAATCCCATGCTTAAAACAGGAGTTCCTATGGTGGGCTCGGGCATGCCAGTCAAACCCAGGCTTACCCTTCCACAACTTTCGAGCAAACCAAACCATCACAACGGATGCCTCAGACCTAGGATGGGGGGACACATGATGGACAAATGCGTACAAGGACTGTGGACTCAGGACCAGCTGCACCTGCACATAAACCAAAAGAAATGCTGGCAGTAAAACTGGCAATCCTAAAATTCAGACCATTCCTCAAAGAAGGTCATTTGATGATAAGGACAGACAACACCACAGTCATGTGGTACATCAACAAACAGGGAGGCACTCATTCTTACCCCCTATGCAGAATGACTTTGGACCTTTGGAATCTGGCTCTCAGCTACAACATCCAGTTACAGGCAATATTTGTACCGGAAAAGAGAACACCCTAGCAGACATTTTAAGCAGAACCACCTCGGATGCTCACGAATGGATGCTACACCCGGACATCTTCAAGACCATCACAAAGAAATGGGGAATGCCAAAAATAGATCTATTCACTTCCCCACAAAATCACCAGCTCAAAAAATTCTGCACAAGGACATTCCACCCACTTGCATGGAAGGTGGACTCTCTATCCTTCAGCTGGAAAGGCCTGACAGCATATGCATTTCCACCTCTTCCCTTGATGCACAAGGTACTACTGAAAATCAAAGAGGAACGTCCAAGGATAATTCTGATAGTGCCGAACTGGCCAAGACAACACTGGTACCCATTGCTGAGGACCATGTCTCGGGAGAAAATGTGGTCAATACCCCTGATGCCTCTGATGTTAACTCAGAACAACTACAACATCATACATCCAAACCTAAAAACCTTGCAACTGACTGCCTGGAACATCACATAGCAGTAACTAACCCAGACCTTTCACAAAGGGTTAAAGACATTATCCTTGAAGCCCGCAGACCTTCAACAAGAAGGAACTATGCAGGAAAATGGAAAAGGTTCGTCATTTGGAGTACTGAAAGAGGAAAAGATGTGTCGAACATAGATATTGCTAACATTCTGGAGTACTTGGCAGAGCTTCTACATACAGGCCTGTCCTATTCCTCCATCAAGATACATGCATCAGCTATTTCAGCAGAATACAGCTTTGATCCTCCTGTCTTTTCACATTCTCTACTCAGGCAGTTCCTCAGAGGGATCAAGAATGTAAAACCTCCTAGGAAACCACCATTACCAGCATGGGACTTGAATTTTGTACTAGAAAAGTTGACACTCCCTCCGTTTGAACCAGCAGCAACAGCAGATCTACAACACCTGTCATGGAAAACTGCTTTCCTACTGGCTATTACTTCAGCAAGGAGGGTTTCGGAACTACAGGCCTTAATGGCAGTGCAACCCTTCCTAATCTTCCATCAAGATAGGGTGTCCATGAGAACTAATCCTACATTTATGCCTAAGGTGGTATCCAGAGTGTCTTTAAACCAGGCAATCCACCTACCTACCTTCTTTCCCAATCCACAAAACAGAAGTGAAAGAATAATGCATACCTTGGATGTACATAGACAGTTACGCTACTACCTGGACAGAACCAAAGGTAACAGAAAAACTGACCAGCTCTTTGTAGCCTATGCAACAGGAAGGGAAGGAAAAGCAATTTCCAAACAGACAATCTCCAAATGGATAGGAAATTGCATAAGATTCTGTTACTCCTACCATGGAAAACCAGTTCCACAGAACATAAGACCTCATTCTACAAGGGCTACAGCCACTACCACAGCTTTCTTAAGAGGAGTGGCAACCAAGGACATTATTGAGGCTACTTGGACCTCCGTGCATACATTTGCCAAGCATTATAATTTACCTCTATACTCTAAATCCCGAGCAGGGTTTGCCACTGCTGTACTGCAAGGGATCCTGACTACACCATAATTATTATTCCTCCTCCCCTAGTTTGGCTATGGTATTCTACCCATTTGTTATGACTGCAGATGCATCCATGAAGGACATAGTACAGTTTTGTACCTACCATAAATGTAGATGTCCGAACTGGATAGCATCTGCAGTCAGGATTACCCTCCCTCCTTCCCCTCTGCGGTACTCCTAGGGTATTTACCCTCCTAATAGCTAGCTGGGGGGGGGGAGTCTCTTATGGTGTATTTGTTTGTATATATGTACATTCATGTTTATTTGTTGTGTTTGCCTTCTACTATTTTGGAAACATTGGCATTTATCCAAAATTTAGCTTTCCAAGAGGGCAATTGGCATCTGGGGCAAGAAACACTGAGGAAAATGGCGCCGGCTGATGCCTTTATACCCGAAGACCAGCAGAGATGACGTCGGGTGAAGTGCGACATCAGCGAAGCGACCCAGACTTTGGAATCCGGCCGACCGAAGGGCTGCCTGACGACAGGACAACCCATTTGTTATGACTGCAGATGCTATCCAGTTCGGACATCTACATTTATGGTAGGTACAAAACTGTACTTTCCAGATTTTGTTACATGCATATACTGTTTGGTAGATTGAACTTTTATATATTTTTTCTTGCCATATCCATTTGAACCTATGCCACATCTTACACAACTTTGTTTTATTGAGAGCTCTCAAAAAAAAATCAGTACACTCCAAAACCTATTAATTTAATACTAACATGCAAAATTCTGTTCTACTTCAAATATTGAAGTTTTACTCTCCTAATAGGAACAAATGTCCCAAACTGACAGCCATACTGAGAGACTTGAGTTAACCTAAAAAAAAGTTATCCATGCTAAGACGCTTGGTGCAGCCTGTGCTTGTACCAAGTGCCAATTGCTTTTTGTCTTATCTTTATAGCTCTCCTAGCTGGGAAACCCCCTGAATGTTTTCAGAGAACATTATCACCTAGCCAGTTTCTTTTCTGCTTTCCCCAGCCAGTCGCTCTCCACCAGTCTGTAACCAATTTCTGTTTATCAGGTTGTCTCCATGGAGACATGAGAACCAGACAGCCAATTTATCATTATCAGATTGCCTCCATGGAGACATAAGAATAGGCAGTCAGATTATCTTTATCAGATTGTTTCCATGAAGACATGAGGGCCAGATACAGAATTGTTACTGAGCATACATTCATTTCCTAAAAAAAGCCTCATATTAAATATTTTTTTTCATTTACTTGCTTTCTGTTTAAGCTTGTTACTAAATCAGTCCAAGGTCCTTAATCCAGCCATTCCCCATGCAAAAATGAGAAAAAGCATATTAATTTTAATTTTCGTGCTCTTTTAACCAGACTTTTGTTTTTACATTACAGTGCCTGCATTTCTTAAAACTGAAGAAAAAGAGAAGGGAGAAAGAAAGGAAAAAAATAACAGCAACACCTCTTTACAATTCCTGTTACATTTAAAAATAACTAAGAAATTTTTACTTTATTGCATGCAAGGAAAACCATACAGCACAAAAGTAGTACTATTAAGACATAAATATTTTAGTTTACTTACATTTAACTTTCTTCCCTCTCTTCCCCTTCCCAAAGCATTTTTGTAATCATTAATGACATGAAGTAGGGCATATACTTTAGAGTCCCCCTCAGGCCCAACAGATTCTGAATAAGTCCAATATTTCCAGATTTTCTTCTTCTCTCATATTTCACAAATATAATTATTGCATTATAATCCCATGTTAAGTATACTGGTTTTATTACTGTTCACCTCCATCTCTCAAATCCTGTCTTTGCTTCATTTCCAGCGTACTCTCGATTTTTCTAGTCAACTCTCGTCCCTCCTTCTTTCTCTCCAACATTTTCCATTGAAACAATGAAAAAGGTTTCACAGGTACATTCTCTCTGTGGTCTTTATTAGCAAAGGAACAAGAATCAGAATTTCCTTCTGTTTTACAGCTCACTTTTTGTTGGGTACATTTTTGTATTTCCTCATTAGCATGTACTTCATCAAAAAATGATGTTGTCTGTCCAGGAAAGAATGCATTGAAGACATCTGGGTACCAGAGGTTTGAATCTCACACCTGCATCTCGACATTCCCTGAATAGTGGAATTAATTTACATGTCCTTCAAGGATGCATCTGCAGTCCTAACAAATGGGTTGTCCTGTCGTCAGGCAGCCCTTCGATCGGCCGGATTCCAAAGTCTGGGTCTGGCCTCGGCTGATGTCGCACTTCACCCGACGTCATAGCTGCAGTTCTTCGGGTATAAAGGTATCAGCCGACGCCATTTTCCTCAGTCTTTCTTGCCGCGTGGCGCCCGAAGCAGAAGCTGTTCGCAAGTGCCTGTCGGTCAGAACCAGAGATTACTACTACCGAAGACTTCTAAAAAGCTAAGTACCCCGTTGGGGACTCTTTCTTGCCTCAGCCGATGTCAGAAAAAGTGAATAACTGTTTAACTTGTGGGAAACAAATACCTCATAAAGATTTCCACTCTTACTGCCTACCTTGTTTAGGCCCAGACCACGACGTAGCAGCTTGTCTAGCCTGTGCTTCTTTCAACTGACGGACGCTTAGACGTCGGTCGGAATTTGCTGAGGAGTTTTTCGGCTCCGCTTTTGCTTACAATATGCCATCGGAAACCCCGACTTCGCAATTCACTAAAAGCGCAGGAAAAGGACCGACACTGCGGTCCGGTTTCGGCCGAAACTGCGGTTAAGTCAATCATGAGTGTCTCGGTTTCGCTGAAACCGAGTCCACGGTTCTTCCTTCCGAAAGCTTGCCTCCTACCGAGGCCTCATCCAGCATGGCTGAATCTGCTACTGAAATCCCACTTGCTCTTGCAGGTTCACAGGATTTATCTGATACTATACCTTTAGATATATCTCCTCCTGCACGTGGAGCTGCTAGGCCCCCTGCATCCATGTCGATTAAGGCTTTTGCCAGGGCTAAAGCAGCAAAATCTACCAAAACTGTGCCTGTTAAGACCCCCTCTCACAGGCCTAGCTCTAGTTCTCAAATGCTTAGTCTAGCAGAGGATCTCATTTCTTTGATCTGGGGATCCCAACCTCACCCTGACAGGGCCTCTCACCCACCTCCAGAGAAGAGGCCTAGAGCAGAGCCCCCTGAACCAGTTTCTTCAGATTACTCCTCTGATGATTCAGATAATACAAACCCTCCAGAGGGCCCTTATTCTCCTTATGAGGACTCTGATGCAGAAGACTCCATTCCTTCTGCCTCCGCCTGAGGAATTTTCTTTTGGGGAAACCTTGCATGCTATGAGGGAACAATTTCAATGGCAGGGCCAGGATTTTTCAGACTCTAGGAAAAGGCTTAGGACCTTTTTGCATTTGCCACAGCATAGGCCTTTAGCCATTCCTCCAGTACTTACTGTTGTGGATGATGCATTTAATGATGCTTGTACTGCTCCTGATTCTCTTCCTCCGGCCCCAGCTAAGCCCGACAGGTACTACAGGGTTCCGGACACACATTATCATCTGTATAAGGCTCCTTTTGCAGATCCTGAAACTATCTCCCAGGGACCCAAGGCTGTAGCAGCTACCTCTGCCAAAAACCCCCTCCCCTCTGAAAGGGAATCTAGGGCCTTAGAGAGATGGGGTAAAAAAGTTTACACTTCTGCTACTCTTTCAGCTAGGGCCTTAAACTGTCAATTCCACATGATTCAGTATCAGGAATTTATGTTAGATCAGTTAACTAAAAAACTGTCCTCGTCTGAACCATTAGACAAAAAATCTGTTCAGGAAATGGTACATAACATTCAGCAGGTCAGTAATCATTCCTTAAAATGCGGCTATGATGCACTGGAGACTTCCTTTAGATCAGCTATGACTGGTACAGTGATCAGAAGACATGCATGGTTAAAAGAGCAGTCCTTACCAAACCATGTTAAATCAAAGCTCCTAGATGCTCCCATGGATAAGCTCAATTTGTTTGGCTCCCTGCACAGCAGGCTGAAGAAGGTGGAAGAGAAAGCAAAATCTGTCCAGACAGTCAAGGATTTCTTACAGGTCCAGCCTCCAAGGTTTAGTAGGAACTGGCCTTCCAAGAATTGGTCCTTTCCAGACACCTCCAGAGCTCAGAGAGGCAGGAATAGGCACCCAAGAGGCAGGGGTCAATCCAGAGGTGCCTACAGGGACGTCAGTGGCAGCCTAACAACCAGCGAAGTACTGCCACAGATCCAGCCACCACCACTTCCACGGGACAATCACAGTGACTTGGCTCTGAGACCGCCTACCAGGGAACAACTAGAAGCACCCTTAGGCGGAAAGCTAGCCTTATTTTCAGTAAACTGGCATCACATCACAGGAGACAAATGGATTTTACAGACAATAGACCAAGGTTACAGGTTTCACTTCCATACTCTACCAAGGAAGAGAGGAATGCCAAACCTACCTCCAAATCAGAAGACAAAAGCTCTAGAACAAATACACCACTTACTAAGGATGAGAGCTATAGAAAGGGTACCGTCTATGGAACAAGGGCAAGGATTTTACTCCAGACTTTTCCTGGTGCCAAGAAAAGAAAACCAATGGAGACCTATTCTCGACCTGTCCGCTCTAAACACATACCTCATTGTTCCAAAATTCAAAATGCTGACCCTACAGCAGCTTCTTCCCATGCTGGGCAAGGAGTCTTGGCTGGTAACTCTAGATATCAAGGAGGCATACCTGCACGTCCCCATACGACCAAATTGCAGAAGATACCTCAGATTTCTTGCAGGATCAGAGCATTATCAATTCTCAGCATTGCCCTTTGGCTTATCTACTGCGCCCAGAGTATTCACGAAATGCCTGGCATCAGTAATTGCTCATTGCAGGCTTCAGGGAATTCAAATTTACCCTTACCTGGACGATTGCCTGTTACAAGCAGACAACAAAAAGAAATTAGCAAAAGATTTGAAAAAGGTCATTCATCTACTGCAAGCCCTGGGATACACAGTCAGTATAAAAAAGTCAAGGCTGATACCATCCCAAAGGATAACTTTCTTGGGTGCAGAGCTGGACACATCAAATCAAATGGCATCCCTCACAGCAGAAAAACAGAAGCACCTTCCTCTCTATTTCATGGCATTAACAAAGCAGAACCAGCTAACTGCAAGGAAAGTCCTGCAAGCCCTGGGTTACATGGCATCCTGCATAATATTGATCCCACATGCCAGACTACATATGAGAAAGTTACAATGGTACCTAAGGAATTTATGGTCTCAGCACTAGCACAGCCTAGAAACCCAAATTCCAATAATTCCATGCCTGAAGCAAGAATTCCAATGGTGGGCTCAGGCCTGTCAATCGAACAAAGGGCTGCCCTTCCACAGCACTCAACCAAGCCAGACTATCACAACGGATGCCTCAGACCTCGGTTGGGGGGCACACATGTTGGACAAGTGCATACAAGGCTTATGGACTCAAGACCAGCTGAACCTACACATAAATCAAAAGGAGATGCTGGCAGTAAAACTGGCAATTCAGACATTCAGACCATTTCTTCGACAGGGTCAATTGCTGATAAGGACGGACAACACCACAGTTATGTGGTACAGCAACAAACAGGGAGGCACACATTCATACCCTCTATGCCGGATGGCAATGGACCTCTGGAATGTGGCCCTGAGCTTCAACATTCAGGTACAAGCAATATTTGTACCAGGAAAAGAAAATATACTAGCACACATCCTAAGCAGAACTACCACAGATGCCCACGAATGGATGCTGCATCCAGACATCTTCAAATCCATTACAGGGAAATGGGGACTACCAGAAATAGACTTATTCGCATCCCCACACAACCACCAATTGAAAAAATTCTGCACGAGGGCATACCACCCGCTTGCTTGGAAGGTGGACTCCCTATCTTTCAGTTGGAAAAACCTGACAGCATATGCATTCCCACCTCTTCCTTTGATGCACAAGGTGCTATTGAAGATCAAAGAAGACCGTCCAAGGATCATCCTGATAGCTCCAGACTGGCCGAGGCAGCATTGGTACCCTTTACTGAGGAGCATGTCTCGGGAACAAATATGGCCTCTGCCCCTAGTTCCCTTACTGTTAACACAGAACAACTTCAAAACCCTGCATTCAAACCTAAAAACACTGCAGCTGGCTGCCTGGAACATTGCATAAGACAAAACAACCCAGATTTATCTCAAAGGGTTAAAGACATTATCTTGGAGGCTCGCAGAACCTCAACAAGGAAAACTTATTCAGCCAAATTCAAAAGATATCTCATTTGGAGTGCAGCAAAAGGAGAAAATGTGTCACTGGTAAACATAGCTAACATCCTGGAATACTTGGCAGAGCTTTTCCACAATGGCCTGTCCTATTCTTCCATTAAGATTCATGCATCAGCTATTTCAGCAGAATACAACATGGACCCTCCAGTCTTCTCACATCCTCTACTCAGGCAGTTTCTGAGAGGAATTAAAAATGTAAAACCGCCAAGGAAGCCACCATTGCCCGCATGGGACTTGAACTTTGTGCTAGAAAAGTTGACACTCCCTCCTTTCGAGCCAGCAGCAACAGCAGAATTACAGTACTTATCATGGAAAACTGCTTTCCTGCTTGCAATCACTTCAGCAAGAAGGGTTTCTGAACTACAGGCATTAATGGCAGTACAGCCCTTCCTTATCTTCCATCAAGACAGAGTGTCCATGAGAACTAATCCTACTTTTATGCCAAAGGTGGTCTCCAGGGTATCTTTAAACCAAGCTATCCACCTGCCTACATTCTTCCCCAACCCACAGAACAGGGGAGAAAGACTATTACATACCTTGGATGTACATAGGCAATTGCGCTACTACCTGGACAGTACCAAGAGCAATAGAAAAACTGACCAGCTACTGGTAGCATATGCAACAGGAATGGAAGGAAAAGCAATTTCAAAACAGACAATCTCTAAGTGGATAGGAAATTGCATTAGATTTTGTTACTCTTACCATGGAAAGACAACTCCAGAAAACATCAGACCTCACTCCACAAGGGCTACAGCCACTACTACAGCTTTTCAGGAGTGGCTACCAAAGACATTTTAGAGGCTGCTACTTGGAGCTCCGTGCATACATTTGCCAAGCATTATAATCTGCCTTTATACTCCAGATCCCGAGCAGGTTTTGCCACTGCTGTTTTGCAAGGGATCTTAACTACACCATAATCTTATTATTCCTCCTCCCCCAGTTTGGCTATGGTATTCTACCCATTTGTTAGGACTGCAGATGCATCCTTGAAGGACATAGTACAGTTTTGTACCTACCATAAATGTAGATGTCCGAGAGGTATGCATCTGCAGTCAGGATTACCCTCCCTCCTTCCCCTCTGTGGTACTCCTAGGGTATTTGCCCATCTTCTAGCTAGCTGGGGGAATCTATTATGGTGTATTTGTTTGTATATATGTATACACATGTTTATTTTTATTTGCTCTCTCTTATTTGGAAACTATTACATTTATCCAAATTTAGCCTTCCTAGAGGGCACCTGGCATCTGGGGCAAGAAACACTGAGGAAAATGGCGTCGGCTGATACCTTTATACCCGAAGAACTGCAGCTATGACGTCGGGTGAAGTGCAACATCAGCCGAGGCCAGACCCAGACTTTGGAATCCGGCCGACCGAAGGGCTGCCTGACGACAGGACAACCCATTTGTTAGGACTGCAGATGCATACCTCTCGGACATCTACATTTATGGTAGGTACAAAACTGTACTTTCTCTTCTGCCTGGTCTACAATGAGTAATCATTCTCCACAAACACTCTGCTGTCTCCCACTTTTAGTATTTTGTCCTTCTGCCACAGTTTTGTCAGAACAAACTTCTCATGCTGGTACGATTGCATCTTTACTATTAAAGGTCTAGGCTGCTTTCTTATAGCCAGGTTTGGAGCATGAACACGAGATGTGCCCTTTCAACTAACAACTCCTGCTGTGGAATACCTGTCCAGTTGCTTATTTGTACTTTCATAAAAGCAATGCAGTCTGTTCCTTCCAGCTTCTCTGATGTAGCTGAAAATCTCAGGTTTTCCCAGCGTGCTCTGTCTTCTAATTCTGTTATTTTTTAAAACATCTCTTCCTGAGCAGTCTCGTATTCAGCCAGCCTTTTCTTCATTTCAGACTCTGATTTTTGTAGCATTATAACCACATCTGAATATCTTTTTAAAGCTTCTTCCATTTTTCCAGCCTTTTGTTGATATACTCCATCAGTGTTTCGTTTACTTCAACCAGGTCTGTATGCAGTTGTCTTATATCTTCTTGTAGGTTACTGAAAGTCATGTCTGGAGATTGCATTACATTTTGCTGAACAGCTACAGAACTTTTCCCAGTCAGTGTTTCTTCCTCACTTTTTGTAGCTGCTTTTTTTCCAGGTGCTCTGTATTTATTTTTCCTGGCATCCAGGCAGTATATTTACTAGCCAGTAACTGAAATGTACCCATAAACACAAAAGTCTACTGAAACTTCCCTGTTGAGTTTCTGTTTTCACACTGGGAGAGCTAGAGTAGCTACTCAATGTGGAGCCATCTTGGAAGCCCTCAACTGATATTGTGTTGTCATGTAGCACAGAATGGAAGGACATACCTGCCCCATCTGGACAAATAGAGAATGCTGGGTAGGTGTAGCCTCAACATTAACATTTAGAGAAGGAGGAATACAAGGGTCCCAGCCCTATCCCAAAAAGGGTCATTCTTGTGCAGAAAATTATAGTGGCTGAATTTCTCTCTCTCTCTCTGTAGGATTCAGAAATTTGTGATCACTATTACTGAATACTGTGCTTTCTTCTGTCTATATGTATGCTTGCCATCTCAGTTTTTTTTATTATGGTTCTGCTGTATAGTCATGTGGCAACCCTGCCCACAATTAAACTTTTTTTGAGTAGCCAGGTGATTACTACTGCTGCTACTGTCTTTGCTCAAGGAAGTTCCTGGGCTAATTGCTTTTGAGCACATTCTGTTTTTGTGTTTTGTAAATGGTTGCCTTTCTGTGCTAAAGACCATTTTCAAGAAAAGCTCCTCAGTGATTACAGACAAAGCTATACGGATTATATCCTATATAGAATGTAAACACACAGCTTCAGCTACTGCAGCAATGATTACTATGAAGAACATAGTACAGTTTTGTAAGTAAACTTACTGTAACAGTAGATGTTTGAATGGTCATTGCTGCAGTAGCCTGATCTGTATGAGTGATATACTGCATAGGATGTAATAGCCGCTACTGGCTGTTAGATCCTTTGCAGGATGCAACACATAGCTCAGGCTCCTGCAGCAGTAATCAGTATGAAGAACATCATGCGTACTCCACACAGTTAGTAACCACAGGTTTGTATTAAGCCAGAGCTCTAGAGCTATCAGGATAGTATCAGTAGTAGTAAAGTGGTTACTCAGGAGTTTAACTGTGGTCAGGTTCACCCACTGAGATGCCACACTGATCCATGCCTATCCAGATCAGATGAAGTATTTTTGTGTTCTGAAATTTATGTTATGACTAAGCAGAAATATTTTATAGATTTGCATATACTGTCCAAAGTTCTGATAATACTTTTGAATGCTGAACTACATGGAATTAATGAGTTGGATGAAAACCTATAATAATACTTTGTTATACCCATTATTTCTCCCAAATTTCTCATACAGTACTTCAGATGTCCTTCAAGAATTCAACTGCAGTCATAACATGTGGGTTGTCCTGCCTCAGGCAGCCCTCGGTCGGCCGGACTCCAAAGTCTGGGTCCGACGTCGGCTGATGTCGCATTTCTCTCCGTCAGAGCGGCTGGAGTATATAAGCATCAGCCGACGCCATTTTCTCCAGTCTTTCTTGCCGCACGGTGCCCGAAGCAGAAGCAGTTCGCAAGTGCCGGTCAGTCAGCTCCTGTATTCTGCGATACCGAAGTCATCAAAAAAGCTAAGTACCCCGTTGGGGACCTTTCCTTGCCTCAGCCGATGTCAGAAATTACTGAAAAAGTTAACAATTGTCTTTTTTGTGGTAAACAAATACCTCATAAGGTTTTCCACTCTTACTGCCTCCCTTGCTTGGGCCCAGACCACGACGTCTCGGCCTGTGTAGCCTGTGCTCGCTTCAACAAGCGCACTCTCAGGCGCGGGCGGAGTTCGCTGAAGGTTTTTTTCGGCGATAAATTTGCTTACACCATGCCATCGGATCTTCCGACATCGCAAACCCCCAAAAAGTGAAAAGACCGGGACCGACATCCTCGGCCCGCGTCTACCACCGACTCCACGCCAAATCCTAGCGCGAGTGCTCCGGTTCCCTCTGAGGCGGTCTCTCCACTGCTCCGAACCGAAGACACCGCATTACCGGCGACTCCGATTCCAGACATTACTCCGACACCAGTTATATACTTTCCTCCGGATACCGAAACCGAGGAAATGCCCGAGACCATTGCTGTAGACAAGGTCACTCCTGCACGTGGAGCTGCCAGGCCTCCTATGGCCATGTCTATTAAGGCCTACACTAGGGCTAAGGCAGCCAGCAAAACAAACATTATTACTTCTAAATCCTTTCCTCAGCCGACTCCGGAGACGCAAATTATGTCCATGGCTGCTGATTTAATTTCCATGATTAGAGGTTCACAGGCCCATCCTGAGAGAGCATCCCAGCCTCCTCCTGATAAAAGGCCCCAGGTTGAACCCTCTGACCCTTCTCCTTCAGATGAAGACTCTGAGGGCTCTGTCCACTCTGATAGCCAGGAAGAGCTCTTCCAGACCTATGAGGACTCGGATGTAGAAGATTCTATCCCTTCGGCCTCCCCTCCTGAGGATATTTCTTTTGGGGAAGTTCTGCACACCATGAGGGAACATTTCAAGTGGCAGGGTCAGGAATTTTCTGATTCTAGGAAACGCCTTAGGACTTTCCTTAAGAAGCCTCAGCACAGGCCCTTAGCTATTCCTCCTGTACTTGATGTTCTGGATGATTTGTATTCTGACTCTAGTGCTACCCCTGATTCTCTTCCTCCTGCTCCAGCCAAGCCAGACAGGTATTACAGGGTCCCTGAAACTCATTCCCATTTATTCAGGGCCCATACTGCTGATTTGGAAACTATTTCACAGGGGCCTAAAGGAGTTTCAGTCTCCACCTCAAAAAATCCTTTGCCCTCCAACAAGGAAGCAAGGTCATTAGAGAGATGGGGCAAAAAGGGTTACACATCCACTACCTTATCTATGAGAGCTTTAAATTGCCTTTTTCATATGTTACAATATCAGGATTATCTCTCAGAAGATTTACAAAAAACATTAGCTTCTCCTGATCCTTTAGACAGGAAGACTTTGCAGGAAGCTGTACATAACACTCAGCAAGTAAGCAATCACTTCTTGCAGTGTGGATATGATGCACTGGAAGCTTCATGTAGGGCAGCTGTGACAGGGGCAGTGATTCGTAGGCATGCTTGGTTAAAAGATCAACCTCTACCAGATCACGTAAAAACAAAACTTCTGGATGCACCTTTGGAAAAGAACAAGCTTTTTGGTGCAAATGCTAAGGATATGTTAAAGACCATTGAAGAAAAAGCAAAATCAGTTCAGACTGTGAAAGATTTCCTCCAGGTTCAACCCCCCAGATTCAGTAGGAATTGGCCTTCAAAAAACTGGTCCTTTCCTAATCCAGAAAAGTTTCAAAGGGGTAAGAACAGACGTGGCCTAGGAAGAGGCCAATACAGAGGCCCTTACAGGGGACGACAATGGCAGCCAGGAAACCAAAGAAGTGACGCAGGGGTTTCACCTGCCCAACAACCACAAACTCAATGACTTTCCTCTACTACCGCCTACCAGGGAACAACTAGAAGCTCCTTGGGAAATTATCTCTGTTTGCAGAAAACTGGCACAGACTGACAAAGGACAAATGGATTTTGGACATTATAGACCGAGGGTACAGGTTTCATTTTCATACCTTACCAAGAAAACAAGGCATGCCAAACCTACCACAAAATCAAAGGGCAGAGGCTATCAAGCAAATCACTCTGCTGACTCGATTGAAAGCAATAGAAAGAGTTCCACAACAAGAACAAGACCTGGGGTTTTACTCAAGACTGTTCCTTGCTCCAAGAAAAGAATCTCAATGGAGACCAATACTGGACTTGTCCGCATTAAACACCTTTCTCATAGTACCAAAGTTCAAAATGCTGACTCTCCAGCAGCTCCTTCCCATGCTGGGCAAGGAGTCGTGGCTGATTACTCTGGACCTCAAGGAGGCATACCTGCATGTCCCTATCAGACACAGCTGCAGAAGATACCTCAGATTTCTTGCAGGGCCAGAACATTATCAATTCTCAGCATTGCCATTTGGCTTATCTACTGCGCCCAGAGTATTTACAAAATGCCTGGCTTCAGTAATTGCTCATTGCAGGCTCCAGGGTACACAAATTTACCCGTACCTGGACGACTGCCTCATACAAGCGGACGACGAATTGATGCTGACAAAAAACCTGGATTATGTCATACGATTACTTCATGCTCTGGGATACACAGTCAACTTCCAAAAGTCAAGACTGCAGCCATCCCAGCAAATAATCTTCTTAGGAGCCAAACTAGACACAGCCTCTCAGATGGCTTACCTGACAGAAGACAAGCAAGAGAAGTTAACTCATTACTTCAAAGGTTTAACAAAACTCACCCAGATGACTGCAAGGAGATTCCTACAGGCCCTAGGTTACATGGCATCCTGCATTCTACTGGTTCCATTAGCAAAACTACACATGAGAAAGCTTCAATGGTACCTAAAAAGCATTTGGTCTCAACACAGCAACAACTTGGAGACAATCATACCACTCATTCCATGCCTACAAAAAGAATTCCTATGGTGGGCCTCGGTGAGCCAGGAAAACACAGGTATGTCATTCAAAAAACCACAGATAACACAGACCATGACTACAGACGCCTCAGACCTTGGATGCGGGCACATGGAAGGCAGGTGTATACAAGGACAATGGTCTCCAAAGGAAACACATCTGCATATAAACCAAAAGGAAATGCTGGCAGTAATGCATGCCATCGAGGCTTTTCAACACCAACTCCAGCAAGGCCATTTAATGATACGGACAGACAACACCACTGTGATGTGGTACATAAACAAGCAGGGGCACCCACTCTTACCCCTTTGCAGACTGACAATGCAGCTTTGGGAGAAATCACTGAGCCTAAACATCCAGTTACAATCCCAGTTTGTTCCAGGAAAAGACAATGTGTTGGCGGACAGCCTAAGCAGGAATTTCACAGATCCACATGAGTGGAGGTTACATCCGAAGGCCTTCAGACAACTCACTTCGACATGGGGCAAGCCAGAAGTGGACCTATTTGCCTCTCACCTCAACCATCTTCTACCAAAATTTTGCACAAGGACATACCATCCAAGAGCTTGGAAAATAGATGCCCTCTCATTCAACTGGAACTCCCTAGCAATCTATGCATTCCCACCTCTGCCACTGATGACCTCAGTATTACTAAAGATCAAAGCAGAGAAGCCCAAGGGAATCATAATAGCTCTGGATTGGCCAAGACAACACTGGTACCCACTACTACATAGCATATGTCACACCAGGAGGTGGGCCCTCCCTCAGTGGCCTCTACTTTTGACTCAACACAATTTCGAAACACTGCATCCAAACCTTCAGACACTGCAGCTAACAGCCTGGGAGATCCCATAAATAACTTCAGCTTATCTCTCTCCAAGGAAGTTCAGCGGATACTAACAGAGGCTCGAAGACCATCCACCAGAAAGGTTTACTTAGCAAAGTGGAAAAGATTCAGCAATTGGAATACCAGCAAGGGACATGATGCATCACTGTTGAACATCCCACTTATTTTGGAATATTTGGCAGATATGTTAAAGAACGGCCTCTCATATTCTTCCATAAAGATACATGCATCTGTTATTTCAGCTAGATACAACACTGATCCTCCTGTTTTCTCTCACCCCTTACTAAGACAATTCCTCAGGGGAATCAAGAACATTAAGCCACCACGAAAGGCCCCAGTGCCAGCCTGGGACGTCAATTTTGTCTTAGAAAAACTGACTCTACCTCCTTTCGAGCCAGCAGCTTCAGTTGACTTGCAATTTCTCTCATGGAAGACAGCTTTCCTGTTGGCAATTACCTCAGCAAGAAGGGTTTCGGAGCTACGGGCCCTAATGGCAATACCACCCTTTATTATTTTCCATAGAGACAGGGTTTCATTAAGGACCAACCCTACTTTTATGCCAAAGGTGGTATCTAGGGTTTCTCTAAATCAAGCCATTCATCTGCCTGCTTTCTTCCCCAATCCTGAGAATAAGGGGGAAAGACTTTTGCATACCTTGGACATTCACAGACAACTTCGATACTACCTGGACAGAACCAAGGCCAGTAGGAAGTCTGAGCAACTTTTTGTAGCTTACGCCCCTGCAGTCCAAGGAAAAGCAATTTCAAAACAGACTATTTCAAAATGGATTGGACATTGCATCAGATTCTGTTATTCCTTTCATGGAAAGACTGTTCCAGCCAATGTCAGACTGCATTCCACCAGAGCTACAGCCACCTCTACAGCTTTTTTAAGAGGGGTGCCTACCAAGGACATTCTAAAAGCTGCTACATGGAGCTCCGTGCATACATTCTCCAAACACTACAATCTCCCTCTATATTCCAGATCCAGAGCAGGCTTTGCTTCGGCAGTCCTGCAGGGTTTGATTGCCATACCATCTCTTTCCTAGAGCATACCTCCTCCCCCAGCTAAGCTATGGTATTCTACCCACATGTTATGACTGCAGTTGCATTCTTGAAGGACATAGTACAGTTTTGTACCTACCATAAATGTAGATGTCCGATAGACATGCAACTGCAGTCGGATTTTCCCCCCCTCCATACCCCTCTATGCCTAGGGTCCACTCCTATCCCTGTTACTCTTAGCTGGGGATATCTGTTATGGTGTATTTGTTTTATTGCTCATTTATTTGTTTGGAATCCTGTTTTTGTTTTCCAATTTGATTACAGCCTTCCTTGGAGGGCACCTGGCATCTGGGGCAAGAAACACTGAAGAAAATGGCGTCGGCTGATGCTTATATACTCCAGCCGCTCTGACGTCTGAGAGAAATGCGACATCAGCCGACGTCGGACCCAGACTTTGGAATCCAGCCGACCGAGGGCTGCCTGAGGCAGGACAACCCACATGTTATGACTGCAGTTTCATGTCTATCGGACATCTACATTTATGGTAGGTACAAAACTGTACTTTTCCTATTTGTTCACACTGATTAAGTTTTGTCTTTATTACCACCTTTATATTATGTAATGTGCACCCTAATAAATACATTGAAAAACATGATCAGCAGTTTTGATTCTGGGATCAAAATTATGCATTTTTTGACTTCTTTTAAAAGTTTTTCATTTTTCTTTCTGTACATTGTCATTTCTGTACAGTGTATAAATTATAAAAGTTCAACTTGGTCCATGTGTAAGTGAAATGTAGCTGTCAACCTTGTTTTCTAATGACAAATTTGATTTTTTGCAGGTTCTAGAGGAAGTTATGAAAACATGTCTAGAATATGCACAGAAGGACAAATTGTCCACCATTTCTTTTCCTGCCATAGGAACTGGTAAACTAGAATTTCCTAAATCAGTAGTAGCAGAAGTCATGATACAGGAAGTAATCAGCTTTGCTAAACTGAACAGGAGCTGCAAGCTTGACGTATACTTTGTTCTTTTTCCTGAAGATCTTGAAACAGTGAAGGTAAAGAGTTATTTTTTTTTTTTCTGTAATAGTGGTTTGTCCTACTTTAGTGAAAGAAAGAAAACATTTTGCAATGAACAGTCAGTACTCTAGGTGTATGTGTCTATGGTTTGTGTATAGGAAATAAGTTAATAAGGTATACATTATCATATTTCATTGCATGCATCAGAGACATGAAACTGTTGACCAGGTATGCTCACTCCCGTCAGAAGTACAAACACGCCTTCACTCAAAGGATTCAGCATATAAACTACAGCAGTAATTCAGACTTTTGAAACAATGTGGCAGATAGGAAGTAGTCCCTATTTATTCCATTTTTCTGTATTTATAAAATACAAGATTAACTTCATATTTTCTTTCAAGAATAAAACATTATTGAGAACTGTAACCCCTCATCTACTCAAAATAAATGTAACAATTCAGTATGTACTGTAATTGTTCAATAAGAAACTACACTGCTAAGTCGTATAATAAATGCGTTTGCATTTAACATTATCAAACAATATGTATCCATCATTTTAATATGCAAACCAGTGCATATTGAGCATTTATAAATTTAGAATTGTGGAAAGCTTAAGAATAATATAAGAAAACAATGCATGTTAATCCTGTGTGGATTTTTATAATTACAGTGAGAAACACCTCATCTCTGCACTACTCTCTCATCAAACACATCAACAAGTATAGTGATATCTAAACTAAACAAACTACTGTAATATTACATTCTTCCTTAATCCCCTCACTGAACTGCAGGCATGACCATTAAGCTTCCTGCTTATAACCCACGTGCATCATTTATCTTGTTTCATAGCATTTTGCATTCAACTCTCAAACTTACATATCTGTTTCTCCCTGTCATTTCTTCTTCCACCTTCCTATCATGTCACTTTCTTCTCCTTCCCCATTCACCTTCCACCAATCTTAAGCAATCTCATTCCCATCTCTGATGTCCTGTACCCTTGACAGTCTTTTTTACCCACCTTACACTTTTTCTCTAAAGCCGAAACTGCTCTACCTCTTTTTTCCATTACTTTGCCATTACCATCTATATCCATTCTGCTACTAATATCAACTCCTTTCTCTCTTCTGTAGTCCGTCTGTTCCCTTCACTTCTCTTTCCACCTGAAATAAACGTAATAGTGAACTGTAGCTAATGTTTCTGTCATACATATCCAGCTCTTGGCACAGAGGAGCGAAGCTCTGACTGTGACCCAGGTAACTCAAGTTCATTTAGCAGCTTAGGTGCTGGATGAGCCAGGTGTATGGGATGCTTTTGAGTGGCCTCTGTCCACTTAACCACCCAAGGGAGGCATAAAAGAGGGGTGTATGTTCAGACACACTTCAGTGGTTCATCTTTATAGTCAAGAGATGCACAGGGTGTGATGTCTACAGGATGGCAGGGCTTTGGCTGAGTCACACATGGCGGCATGGATGGTGCATCACAGGCCCAGTGCACACCAACCCTTTGGACAGTATGTGTATATACAGCGGGAGGAATTGGGCCATAAAATAAAAACACTTCCTTAGCAGTAGTGTGAAACTACCCTAGGATGCCTCAGTCTCTTCACTGGCTCTGAACATGGTCAGAGTTAATCCTTGCGAGGAAGGTTGGGTTTGGTAAACTGAGTGAAACAGGGGAGTTACTGGGAGTAGCTAATGGTCAGCTGTGGGGTAGCCGAAATGTAACCCCCCCAAAAAAAATCTAATATTTCAACCATACACCTCCTTTACAGCTTCATAGTTTCTTACTTAGCTTACAGGCAAAGGAGACCATCAAAAAGCTCAGGCACATCACTTGATGCTGGTGTGAAACTGACAGTCCTCCATTAAGTAGATTTATTTGCATGTCCTTGGTGGAAATGTATGATCATCCATCCAGATTGGTTTTGATTATTGTTAAGGAAGTACTCTACTTGATATGTATGGGCAGCATGATGTCCTTCAAGGATGCATCTGCAGTCATAACAAATGGGTTGTCCTGGCCTCAGGCAGCCCTTCGGTCGGCCGGATTCCAAAGTCTGGGTCTGGCCTCGGCTAATGTCGCACTTCACCCGACGTCATAGCTGCAGTTCTTCGGGTATAAAGGCATCAGCCGACGCCATTTTCCTCAGTCTTTCTTGCCGCGTGGCGCCCGAAGCAGAAGCTGTTCGCAAGTGCCGGTCGGTCAGAACCAGAGATTGCTACTACCGAAGACTTCTAAAAAGCTAAGTACCCCGTTGGGGACTCTTTCTTGCCTCAGCCGATGTCAGAAAAAGTGAATAACTGTTTAACTTGTGGGAAACAAATACCTCATAAAGATTTCCACTTTTACTGCCTACCTTGTTTGTTTAGGCCCAGACCACGACATAGCAGCTTGTCTAGCCTGTGCTTCCTTCAACCGACGGACACTTAGACATCGGTCGGAGTTTGCAGAGGAGTTTTTCGGCTCCGCTTTTGCTTATATCATGCCGTTGGAGACTCCGACTTCACATTTAGCTAAAAAGCGTAAGGAAAAGGACCGACACTTGCGGTCCGTGGTTTCGGCCGAAACAGCGGTTAAGCCAACCGCGAGTGTCTCGGTTTCAGCTGAAACCGAGTCTGCGGTTCTTCCTTTGGCCGAAAACATGCCTCCTACTACCGAGGCCTCTTCCAGCATGGCTGAATCTGCTACTGAAATTCCACCTGCTCTTACAGTTTCTCAGGATTTATCAGAATCTATCCCCCTAGATGTATCTACTCCTGCACGTGGAGCTGCTAGGCCCCCTGCATCCATGTCAATTAAGGCTTTTGCCAGGGCTAAAGCAGCTAAATCTTCAAAGGCCGTGCCTACTAAAGCCCCCTCTCACAGGCCTAGCTCTAGTACTCAAATGCTTAGTCTAGCAGAGGATCTCATTTCTTTGATCAGGGGAACCCAGTCTCACCCTGACAGGGCCTCTCACCCCCCTCCAGAGAAGAGGCCTAGAGCAGAGCCCCCTGAGCCAGTTTCTACTGATTACTCCTCAGATGATTCAGAAAATACAAACCCTCCAGAGGGCCCTTATTCTCCATATGAGGACTCTGATGCAGAAGACTCCATTCCTTCTGCCTCTCCTCCTGAGGAATTTTCTTTTGGGGAAACCTTGCATGCTATGAGGGAATAATTTCAATGGCAGGGACAGGATTTTTCAGACTCTAGGAAAAGGCTTAGGACCTTTTTGCATTTGCCACAGCATAGGCCTTTAGCCATTCCTCCAGTACTTACAGTTGTGGATGATGCATTTAATGATGCTTGTACTGCTCCTGATTCACTTCCTCCGGCCCCTGCTAAGCCCGACAGATACTACAGGGTTCCGGACACACATTATCACTTGTTTAAGGCTCCTTTTGCAGATCCTGAAACTATTTCACAGGGCCCCAAGGCCGTAGCAGCTACCTCTGCCAAAAACCCCTCCCTCTGAAAGGGAATCTAGGGCCTTAGAGAGATGGGGTAAAAGTTTATACTTCTGCTACTCTTTCGGCTAGGGCCTTAAACTGTCAATTCCACATGATTCAGTATCAGGAATTTATGTTAGATCAGTTAACTAAAAAACTGTCCTCGCCTGAACCTTTAGACAAAGTCTGTTCAGGAAATGGTACATAACATTCAGCAGGTCAGTAATCATTCCTTAAAATGCGGCTATGATGCACTGGAGGCTTCCTTTAGATCAGCTATGACTGGTACAGTGATCAGAAGGCATGCATGGTTAAAAGAGCAGTCCTTACCAGACCATGTAAAATCAAAGCTCCTAGATGCTCCCATGGATAAGCACAATTTGTTTGGCTCCCCTGCACAGCAAGTGCTGAAGAAGGTGGAAGAGAAAGCAAAATCTGTCCAGACAGTCAAGGATTTCTTACAGGTCCAGCCACCAAGGTTTAGTAGGAACTGGCCTTCCAAGAACTGGTCCTTTCCAGACACCACCAGAGCACAGAGAGGCAGGAATAGGCGCCCAAGAGGTAGAGGTCAATCCAGAGGTGCCTACAGGGGACGACAGTGGCAGCCTAACAACCAGCGAAGTACTGCCACAGATCCAGCCACTACCACTTCCACAGGACAATCACAGTGACTTGGCTCTGAAACCTCCTACCAGGGAACAACTAGAAGCACCCTTAGGCGGAAAGCTAGCCTTATTTTCAGTAAACTGGCATTACATTAAGGGAGACAAATGGATTTTACAGACAATAGACAAAGGTTACAGGTTTCACTTCCATACTCTACCAAGGAAGAGAGGAATGCCAAACCTACCTCCAAATCAAAAGACAAACGCTCTACAACAAATAGACCACTTAATAAGGATGAGAGCTATAGAAAAGGTACCGTCTATGGAACAAGGGCAAGGATTTTACTCCAGACTTTTCCTGGTGCCAAGAAAGGAAAACCAATGGAGACCTATTCTCGACCTGTCCGCTCTGAACACATATCTCATTGTTCCAAAATTCAAAATGCTGACCCTACAGCAGCTTCTTCCCATGCTGGGCAAGGAGTCTTGGCTGGTGACTCTGGATCTCAAGGAGGCATACCTGCACGTCCCCATACGACCAAATTGCAGAAGATACCTCAGATTTCTTGCAGGATCAGAGCATTATCAATTCTCAGCATTGCCTTTTGGCTTATCTACTGCGCCCAGAGTATTCACGAAATGCCTGGAATCAGTAATTGCTCATTGCAGGCTTCAGGGAATTCAAGTTTATCCATACCTGGATGACTGCCTGTTACAAGCGGACAGCAAAGACAAATTAACAAAAGATTTGAAAAAGGTTATTCACCTGCTGCAAGCCCTGGGATACACAGTCAACATAAAAAAGTCAAGGCTGATACCATCCCAAAGGATAACCTTCCTGGGTGCAGAACTGGACACATTAAACCAGATGGCATTCCTCACAGCAGAAAAAAGAAGCAGCTACCACTTTATTTCATGGCATTAACAACGCAGAACCAGCTTACAGCAAGGAAAATCCTGCAAGCCTTGGGTTACATGGCATCCTGCATAATATTAATTCCACATGCCAGACTACATATGAGGAAGTTGCAATGGTACCTGAGGAATTTATGGTCTCAGCACAAGCACAGCCTAGAAACCCAAATTCCAATAATTCCATGCCTGAAACAAGAATTCCAGTGGTGGGCCCAGGCCTGTCAATTGAACAAAGGGCTGCCCTTCCACAGGCCTCACCCAAGCCAGACTATCACCACGGACGCCTCAGACCTCGGTTGGGGGGCACACATGGTGGACAAGTGCATACAAGGCTTATGGACTCAAGACCAGATGAACCTACACATAAACCAAAAAGAGATGCTGGCAGTAAAACAGGCAATTCAGACATTCAGACCATTTCTTCAACAGGGTCATTTGCTGATAAGGACGGACAACACCACAGTTATGTGGTATATCAACAAACAGAGAGGCACACATTCATATCCTCTGTGCCGGATGGCAATGGATCTCTGGAATGTGGCCCTGAGCATCAACATTCAGCTCCAAGCCATATTTGTGCCAGGAAAAGAAAATATACTGGCAGACATCTTAAGCAGAACCACCACGGATGCCCACGAGTGGATGCTGCATCCAGACATCTTCAAAACCATCACAAGGAAATGGGGACAACCAGAAATAGACCTGTTCGCATCCCCACACAACCACCAATTGGAAAAATTCTGCACAAGGACATACCACCCACTTGCTTGGAAGGTGGACTCTCTATCCTTCAGTTGGGAAAACCTGACAGCATATGCATTCCCACCTCTTCCTTTGATGCACAAAGTGCTACTGAAGATCAAAGAAGATCACCCGAGGATCATCTTGATTGCTCCAGATTGGCTGAGGCAACATTGGTACCCGCTACTGAGGAGTATGTCCCGGGAACACGCATGGCCTCTACCCCTACTGCCAACACAGAACAAATTAAAAATCCTGCATCCAAACTTGAAAACACTACAGCTAGCTGCTTGGAACATTATATAAGGAAAAATAACCTAGATTTATCTCAAAGGGTTAAAAGACATTATCTTGGAGGCTCGCAGACCCTCAACAAGGAAAACTTACTCAGCAAAATGGAAAAGATATCTCATTTGGAGTGCAACAAAAGGAGTGGAGGCATCATTGCCAAACATAGCTAACATCCTGGAATACTTAGCAGAGCTTTTCCACAATGGTCTGTCTTACTCCTCCATTAAGATTCATGCATCAGCAATTTCAGCAGAATACAACATGGATCCTCCAGTCTTTTCTCAACCTCTACTCAGGCAGTTTCTCAGAGGAATTAAAAATGTAAAGCCACCAAGGAAACCACCATTGCCTACTTGGGATTTGAACTTTGTGTTAGAAAAGTTGACACTACCCCCTTTGAACCAGCAGCAACAGCAGAATTACAGTACTTATCTTGGAAAACTGCATTCCTGCTTGCAATCACTTCAGCTAGAAGGGTTTCTGAATTACAGGCATTAATGGCAGTACAGCCCTTCCTTATCTTCCATCAGGATAGAGTGTCCATGAGAACTAATCCTACCTTTATGCCAAAGGTGGTCTCCAGGGTATCATTAAACCAAGCAATACACCTACCAACATTCTTCCCCAACCCGCAGAACAGGGGGGAAAGATTGCTGCATACCTTGGATGTACACAGACAATTGCGCTACTACCTGGACAGAACCAAGAACAATAGAAAAACTGACCAGCTTCTGGTAGCATATGCAACAGGAATGGAAGGAAAAGCAATTTCAAAACAGACAATCTCAAAATGGATAGGAAATTGCATAAGATTTTGTTACCCTTTTCATGGAAAGGCAACTCCAGAAAACATCAGACCTCACTCCACAAGGGCTACAGCCACTACTGCAGCTTTCTTACGAGGAGTGGCTACCAAAGACATTTTAGAGGCTGCTAATTGGAGCTCCGTGCATACATTTGCCAAGCATTATAATCTGCCTTTATACTCCAGATCCCGAGCAGGTTTTGCCACTGCTGTTTTGCAAGGGATCTTAACTACACCATAAAACTCTTAGTGCCTCCTTAGTGCCTCCTCCCCCAGTTTGGCTATGGTATTCTACCCATTTGTTAGGACTACAGATGCATCCTTGAAGGACATAGTACAGTTTTGTACCTACCATAAATGTAGATGTCCGAGAGGTATGCATCTGCAGTCAGGATTACCCACCCTCCTTCCCTCTGTGGTACTCCTAGGGTATTTGCCCATCTTGTAACTAGCTGGGGGAATCTATTATGGTGTATTTGTTTGTATATATGTATATACATGTTTATTTCTATTTGCTCTCTATTGTTTGGAAACATTTGCATTTATCCAAATTTAGCCTTCCTAGAGGGCACCTGGCATCTGGGGCAAGAAACACTGAGGAAAATGGCGTTGGCTGATGCCTTTATACCCGAAGAACTGCAGCTATGACGTCGGGTGAAGTGCGACATCAGCCGAGGCCAGACCCAGACTTTGGAATCCGGCCGACCGAAGGGCTGCCTGAGGCCAGGACAACCCATTTGTTAGGACTGCAGATGCATACCTCTCGGACATCTACATTTATGGTAGGTACAAAACTGTACTTTCTAGAAACAGGGCTTGATGGTATAAATGGATGGAGCCCTAATTGTGACCCATGTGACCAGGGTTTGATTAGCAGCCTCAGCACTGGAAGAACTGGGCGGGGAGAGGAAGACTGAAATGGCATACTTCACTCCCCTATCTCTAGGAGTGAGAGGGTAGCTTGCATATAAGGGCACATTTGTGGTACGACCTCTCTTGTGGAGACCAGAGAGAGTACTGCTCCTGCTTCAGGAGAATGGACAAGGTTGCTTCTGTGTGGAACTCCCCTTGTGGAAATGAGGGGAACATCCTCCTGTATCTACCTTTTGCATGCCCCTCTTGGGTGTTTTGCCAAGTGTGTGTGGGAGTTAGGCTGTACAATAAGAAAGTCTTGAACCACCCCTTATGACTGGCTGTCTGTTATCCCCTTGTATTAAATCCTTGTCTCAGAAATGGGGAACAAGTAGTATCAGTGGCTAGGAGGGGCTGATGATCAACAGGTAGTGGGCACAAAGACAGCAAAAAAAAAATCTTTATAATTTCCCTGCATAACTATCTCCAAGCTCCCTACCTTTTCATTAGGCATCCTTCTCTACTCCTCTGCACCAACAAATAAGACTCACTGGAGGTAGAGGTCCCTAAGTCAACATATTCCCAGCCTGTGAAATAAGTTACCACTACAGGTCATGCACTTCATGTGCTTTGACTAGTCTTGATGATTGGAGGGGTAGATGCAAATTTACATCGAGGTTATCATATATAGCCTTGTTTGATTTGGTAGTGGAGTACTATTATATGCTTGAAAAAGATGTCAAGACCTTTCAAACTTGTCTACTTAAAGGTGTCTATGGCAAGATGAACATTGCATGGTTCCTCTGATTGCTTGTCTAGTATTGCTGCTATGTTATAGAAGAACAACAGTATATGGATATGAGAAATTCCTTGACTAATTTGGTGGCTTATAAGTAAAGATAGACTATAATCCCTTGCAAATGTAATAAAAACTTTTGTACAAGGTACCTTGTGAATTACAACGGATACAGAACAGGATTACAAATAATGTTCTCTTATCTGTAAGCATGTGATCTCAATATGCACAAGGCGATGAACTATGAAGAGAACCATGTATGTAGATATGTTGAACAGTGTATATTTACCAACACCATGTGAAGGCTTGTTAGAAGAACTAGACATTATTTGGTTAATAGCACAGTTACCAGGGACAGAAGAAAAAGAGAAATAATTTCAGGGATGTGCTAGCACTAATTTAGAAACATGACTGCTAAAAGAATTCACAGTGAGACTTGAGAAAAATCATGAGTAAAAAAAGAAATCCATTCCTGTTTTTCATTCAAGGAGGATGCACATTGTTTCTTAGACTAAATATCAAAACGAACAAAGTAATAGTTCTCAACCAGTTGAGCAGGTAAATGCTTCAGAAAGTTACTGCATCACATCCAAGAATAATAAAGTGTAAGTAAGAAATAAGAAAGTATCTGCTGACTTGGGGGGGGGGGGGTAAATTCAGCTAAAAGGTTCAGGATATACATAATTCATGCCTTAATAATATGAGAGAAGTGTAATAAAACCCATTACCAGATTGTCCCTGGATAAGAGCAGACACAGATTTATTTCATTTCATTTCATAGAAACAGTATATTTCATATGTGTAGATTGCTGTTCTAAATACCATGAAGTCCACATTCTGAAAATGGGATATCTGATGGTATCTCTGGCAGTGATTCAAAGTATATGAGCCAAGAATTTAAATGATACTCATTTGGATGAGAATTTAAGCATGTAACTTAAAGCCTACAATCAAATGGAGAAGTGTAACGTAAACCCTACAATCAAATGGAGAAGTGTTGAGGTCTATTCTGACAATGAAGAATCTGATGAGACAGGGGCTGTGGGGACTTTCATATCACAATTTTGAATATAGGAGTACTGCATTGAAAGGGCTTGTTCTTTCACCAACTCAGCTTGGTAGACTTCTTTGAGAAGGTCACCAAAGCAATGGATGAGGGCAGAATGGTTCACACTGCCTACTTTGACATGGCCAAGGCATTTGACAAAATACCTCACTTAGACATTGTTGATAAACTCAAGAGGTTAGGTTTAAACCCTTATGCCACCTGGTGGCTAGCCAGCTGACTCACAGACAGGACCCAAGTAGTTAGAATTAGAGAGTCCACCTCTACAAAGAGGCCAGTCTTCAGCAGAGTCCCTCGGAGATTGGTCCTGGGACTGCTTCTTTTTTTGCATCCGCTTCACTGAAGTCAAGGCCAATCTCATGGGTCCCTGGCTGACCAAATTTAATTAGGAGCAGTCATTGACTCCCTCACTGGCACTAATGTTCTCCAACAAGGGTTAATGCATAATAATATATTTTGGGATGTTAGCTACCCCTGGGAACTATCTTCTTGATAACATACCCGTACGAGTTGACCCGCTAATCAGGGCCTTGGGGATACACGGCGGCAGTTATCTAGCCTCTTACCATCATGTGTCTGTGGTAGTGGGGAAATCATTCTATATTATGCAACTTATAAATAAAGGTATATACATGGAGATCTTTGTTCTGCTGTATTCGGCAGACCTATCATTGAGCACAGTGCCTCCTTTGGTATGTATCCGACCAGGCACATGCACAGGGGTTCCTCACTAAAAGAATACAGGGCATAAATAACATAGGTTCATAGATTAGTACTAGGCTAACTAGCCTTGTGGGCCATTTCACACCTAGCCAATTACCCCACATCAGAATCAAACCTTGCACCTTGTGTCTGTAAGGTAAACACCTTAACCATTATGCTATCCTCCCAACCTTCAAAGTTATATATTTCATGAATTCTATTAATGAAACATTTTCATGCATCCATCTTTCCCTTCTTCTCATCTGCTTCTGCTAATTAAGAGTCTTATTTTTATGCCATTATAGATTCATAGATTAGTGCTAGGCTAACTGCCCTTGTGGGCCATTTTAAGCCTAGCCAATTACCCCATGTGAGAATCAACCCCTGCGCCTTGTGTTTGTGAGATAAACACCTTAACCATTATGCCAACCTCCCACCCCCTCATGCCCTATGCAAACCACCTCAAAGCCCTATCATCTATGCCTGGCATACAGGGCATCATCAGACCCCATCCTGATGGACCTCCTGCATATCCACAAAACAGACAACACCAGAATTACCCATTTTAAAGATTTAAACACTTGAACTTTGCCTGTGATATAAATTGGACCTGCTGCAGGGACAGTTATATATCCCAGAGATTAGCCCTTCTCTGGAACAGGCTCTCCATCCATGTGAAGCAGAGTTCCTCACTAACCAGATTCAAGTGCAACTTGGACAGTTGGTTGGGGAATAGACAATTCAACCCTGATTTGGCACCTGTGTCTCTAATGGACAAAAGCAGTCTATAAAATGGTTCATCCCCCAGGCCTATGCTTGTAAATATTTAATCTCCCATGCCCGTGCTTACACTTACCAAGGGTACTATAACTTATCAAAAACTTGGGATGCAAGGCTAGGCTTAAAAAGGCCCCAGTGGGTCATTCCTCTGGTGCACACCTATGAACCTATTAACGTCTAATGAAGAGAGTGAACAGTATGTTACCCACACTAGCTATTTTACTAAGGCCAGAGAATGAAAGCGTATTCACAGAATGCAGGGATAGAATTGGGAAAGACAGTACAGTGTAAGTAAACTTACCATAAGAGTAGATGTTCAAATGATCACTGCTGCAGTAGCCTTAGCTATATGGGTTATATCCTGTATAGGATGTAACAGCCAGCCAGTTTCCAAAGCTTCAGGGCACCTTCCATGTACCCAACCCATCAGTCAGCTCAAGCTTTGCTATATAAAAGACAGGTTTGGATACCAAGTCATTCAGAGTTTTCATGCCAACAGAGAGAAGCAGGCCTGAAAGGACAATGGCAGGAATAACAAAAATAAATGTCTACATGCTGGCATAAACAGCACACCATAAAAACAAGGGGGCTGGAGGGAGAGGGTACTGCAGCAATGATCATTTGAACATCTACTGTTATGGGAAGTTTACTTATACAATTGTACTGTGTTCATCATATTTTAAACACTTTTATTAAGTTCTGACTTAAGACATATGCAGACATCCATTAATAGAAAAGAAAACAAAAAATTTATAATTTTCCATTTACTTACATTATACATCACTTATCCTTTCTTTCTTTACAGCTGTTATCAGTCCAGCATTATCTAAATTGCTAAATTCCTGCCTCCCCTTAAACCTCACTCCTCCTCCTGAACATTATTCTGCATGTACTGTTCCCACAATTTTCATTTATTTCTATGTATTTGCTCCCTCCCTTTTCTAAAGATCCCTTTAGTTTTTTTCTCTCTTTTATAATATTCAATACCTCAGATACAGTTAGTTTAGAGTCTGGTTTCCATTTTCTAGTAATTGCTTTATTTTGGCAGCCAATAGAATTAAACTTAATAAGGCCTTAATATATCTGGGCAATTCAGATCCATTCAACTCAAAAAATATGTCCTTAGTTACAGTCATTTACTCATGCAATGCTTTTGGCAGAGTACTCTGTATGTAGTTTTTAGAATTTGCTAACTTACTACACTTCCAAGTTCCCGGTTACCTCTTTCTTCTCCATCATACCTCCAGCATTTGCTATCTGCCTGAGGAAACATTCTTTGAAGTCTGCTTGGAGTATAAAAAATTCCTTTGCAAACACTTCCAAGCAAAGATACTAAATCTTATGGACTTTGTTGCATGTTTGGGAGGTATACATTTGTCCTCTCATTGTTCTCTTATAAATTGCTTAGCCAGTCTGCCTTCCCAGTCTTTTCTGACTTTATCTGATTGATTTTTATAGTTATCATACAATAATTTTATATGCCCTACTAATTATCCATTTTTTAACAGCAGCTTTGTTCCTAGATTTGACTAAAAACCCCACCGAAGAAGGTTTTTCACTTGAAGATTGCCCTATCCCTTTTTCTTTATCTGTATTCTGATATCAATCCCTAGTAGGAAAGGCATTCTCTAGCCTACATTCCAAACATCTTCTTGACCTCATCCTACTCTATCTATTACATTTCTGGTTCCTTTGTTAGATTTCTCCAGTAAATTCCAGTCCCCTCTTATTTCTGTACCATACTTGCAGTTATCCCTGTTGGCAAAATCTGCTTTCACCATTTTCAAGTTAGCTTAGTTCTTTGAATATTTTTTGCTACTTTATGGGTATAATATTTTTTATGTTATTATCCTCTTTAAGGATCTGCATCCAAAACCCCACTCTCTCTCTATTTCTTGAACTCCTTCCCCCACTTCATCATCAACCCCTTCCATTTTGAATTACAACCTTCTGCTTGTGTTATGTGAATGATCTTTAACTGTGTAGCTGTAAATATCCATTTAAATCTGGTAATCGTAAACCACCTTGTTTTATTGGAAGGATCAGTGTATTCCACATAACTCTTGCCATCTTACCATCTGTCCATCCACAACCTCTTTCTCACATTTTTACACATGGGGTTGGGGTGTCACTCTAACAGTGAGAGTCATCTTGAGCCAAGATTCATACCACCGGGTGGCTAGCCCTGCCATGGCTGTTCTTCTGTACTACACAGTTACACCTCTGGCCAATTAGGAGTCTGTCCATTCTACCTACTGCATGTCTTTGGAATGTGGGAGGAAACCCACGCGAACACGAGGAGGACACGTTGACTCTGCACAGAAGGCACCCCAGTTGAAAATCGAACTAGTGAATCTTTTTTTTTTTTTTTGAGGTGACAATGCTATCCACTGCACCACTGTGCTGCCCACTTGCCCTCTTACCTTCCAAAATAAATTCTTTCAACTCTTTATCTATTATTGCTCACAACTTCTCCTGTGGTTGATAAAAATATGCCTGACACATATATAAAATTAAATAGACTAAAATCATTTTCACTTCTTGTATCTTACTTTCCATATGCATAAACAGAAGCTTCCAGTTTTTCAGTTTTTGTATTATCTTTTGCTTAGTCTTTTCCCACATATCCTTAGCTGCCATAGCAGAACCCTTTTTAATCCATACTCTTAAATACTTCATTTCATTGTGTCCCCATGGGTATTGCTGAACCAACTCGTGTAGGTACACGATTTATAGCTATAGCCTTTGTTTTATCTTCAGTAATTTTATATCACAAAAAGAGTTTAAATTATCTCAAAATAATCCTTTTTCTGGATTTTTCAGGCACAAAATAATGTCATCTGCAGATGAAGCCAACTTTTCTTGGTTGCAATACCAATTATATCCTTGCATTTCTGAGTCCCTTATTTTCTTTGCCAGTGGCTCTAAACATAAAGCATATAACAAAAGGGAGGCACCCCTGCCTGGTTCCTGTGCTCAAAAACAACTTGTCAGAGAGGAACTGTACTGTGTTCATCATATTGATCACTGCAGCAGTAGCCTTAGCTATATGGGCAAGATTACACTAGCTTATTACATTTGGGAGATGTAATGAGAAGAGTACAGGAGCCCATAGAGAATGGCCCTAGCAAAGCCTGATCTAGACCTAGAGAAGGAATCAAGCTTTAAATACTTTGTAAAGGTATGTACAGAGGATCAAGTTGCAGCTTCTAGAGTACTTCTAAAATCTAAAAACAACTGTAGTTGACCCGGATCTACTTTTAAAATGTCGAATATTTCAAAATCCCAAAGACCACAATACTGGGAAGAAAATGCCAAAATTGCAATATCCTGAAACTACAAAACATTGACACCCTAATAAATGGTCTTTCGGCTTTTCCCAGTTAGGGGTCGCCACAGTGGAACTCCGGTCAGCTAATGATTGGCAGTAGGTTTTTACGGTGCCAAGTTGCCAGCACGACACCCAACCTTCAAAGAAGGCACACCCATTCACGCACACACCTACCTGCATGTCTTTCAAATGTCACTCGACCGCAGACAGGACATGTAGACTCCACACAGAAGGCGCTCCAGCCGAGAATCAAATGGGAGAACCTCTTGCTGTGAAGCGACAACGCTAACCACTGCACCACCATAGCATCACACAAAACATTGACACCCAAAACATTGAAAATCACCAAGTAAACCTAAACATCCTTCTCTCCACCATGAAAAACTACAACAAAAACAAATAACTATATACTTCTCTACATTTAAGCCTGCACCCCCCACAACCCCTGCTTATGAAATATATCCGCTCAGAGATCACTCTACACCAAAGGAAATGGCAAATATACCTTTAGACATGCAGCTTGTAAAGTGCAACAGAATCTCCATAACCTTCTCTAAGCAAGACTTTACAGCAGTATATATCAATCTGATACTTACCGGAGCTTGCAACCTAATGCCAGACATTTTCTTTCCTTTTTTTTTTTTTTTTTTTTTTTAGTATAATGTACAGTGTCTTAAAGACATACAACCTCTTTAAAGTTTTATAGCACTATTGTAATAGCCTTTTTGCTATTTTAACATTTGAGATTGTAAGCATTCAGTGTAATGAAGTTTTGGCATTTTCCTCTCAGTGTTGTGGTCTTCAGCATTTTGAAAATTCGATGTTTAAAAGTAGATCCCCTTAACCCTGCCCAGAATAGTTTTGTTGTGGTGTCGCTGTCCTATTTTGGACACAATAGAAGAGTCTTTGTGGGTTCTGTTCAAGCAGCTTTATTTTATACAAACACATCACTATAGAAGTTTACTGACTTTAACTTAGTAGCTTATACACACACTAACAACTGGGATCATGCATGCTCTCGCTCTCTCTCTCTGGCTGCTGTTTTAAAATGGCACTAGAGATTGCATGTGTCTGGAATTTATACGTGCCTGTACAGCCTTGACATGCTTCTTAAAGATACAGCACACATCACTTGCACTCTGATCTAAAAGTGGTGAGTATAACAAAAGATGCCTTAGACAACCTTTTGGGACTAGTCTGTTTTGACACAGGTTGTCCCTTCTTACCTTCACAAGAAATAAACAATTGATCCAAAGAGCTGAAAAATTTAGTTCTGTCAAGATAGTACCCTAGTTGTTTGTGGACATCCAAGGTATCGAGTATCCTTTTTGCCTTATTTTTAGGTTCAGAAATGAAACCGGGAAAAATGGATAGTGTGGCTTAAAGTAAACTTGGATTTTACTTTAAGCATAAAAGAAGGATTAGTTCTCAAAGAAATCCTTTCTTTATGTAAAATAAGATAGTGTTGATTCACCATAAGAGCTTGCAACTCCAATACCATTCTTAAAGAGGTCAGAGCAATCAGTAAAACTGCTTTCCATGTTAAGAACCTCAAGTCCGTGAGGTTAGCTGATTCAAATGGAGTAAGTGTTAGCATCTCCAGCACAAAAGTAAGATCCCAAGGAGGGGACACCAGTTTTGTTGCAGGCCTCTTATGCAGAACCCCTTTCAAAAATATTTTGACATGAGAATGCGTTGAAAGAGGTGGACCATGGGAAGACATGATGAAATGGCCTATGAATGAACCTCCTTGGATGAGTATATTGCTGGTACCAACTAAACAAAAAACTTTTTCCATTTACTAATATATGATTTTCTAGTAGCAGGCGTTCTTGCTTCCATTAGTACCTGCTGCACTTCCTCAATAAACAGACGCCTAAAGGGAATTAAGACCCTGTCATCTGGGCAGTCATTTGGAGTTGATAGTAGTTGGGGTGTATCAAACACCCCTGTTCTTGTGTGAGTAGATCTAGTCTGTGAGAAAGCTTGTGATAGTTGGCCCTGGCCATTTCCAAAAGAAGGGAGAATCATGGTTGCACAGGCCTGAAGGGAGTTACCACAATGAACTTGGGAGTTTCCTTCTTAATCTTCAGAAGTACACTGGATATCAGTGGAAAAGCTTAAAGGAACAATCCTGTGCAAGGAAAAGAAAAAGCATTTGTCTTCCAAGCCTTCTTTCTTGAAGTCCTGGAGCAGAATCTTTCCAGCTGATTGTTCAGAGAAGAGGCAAATAGGTCTACTTGAGGAGCCCCCACAGATGGATCAAAGTTTGGAAGGCCCCTTGATCTACCATCCATTCATGAGGATCTGCCCTTGTCCTGCTCAGCTTGTCTGCTACTCAGTTTTGCTCTGATGGAATGTAGGATGCCGGTAGAGTGAGTGTGTGCTGTGAAGGTATATCTCAAGCTAACATGTTAAGTCAGCAAAGTGGGTACAACCTGGTGCCCCTTGCATATTGATGTACCCGTATGACTATAGTATTATCTATAACCACTTAAAGAGGTCCCAGGGACCAAAGATTATTCTTAGAGTTGAGTACCTTGGTCAAAGCAAATATCTCTTTTATATTTATCAGCTTGGCTCTTTCCTTGGTGTTGCACATACCTTACACTTACGATTCCTCATGAAACTGCTCCCCAAGCAAAGTCCAAGGCATCTGTGGTGATTGCTTTGGAACAGATATGGAAAGGAGGAGACCCAGATTCAAGGATATTTGTTGTCTCCACCAAGTGATTTCTCTTCTGACAAACTCCAATACGTGAATTTAAAAAGGTAAAGGATGTTGGTGCCAGGACCAAAGAGACTTCAGATACCATTTTTTTTTATCATATGGTGTCTTGCCATGGGTATACTGAGAATCACAGATGTCATGAGACTAAAACTCCTGATATCCGATGCTGTCTTCTCCATCTGGCTTCATCTTTTGGGTTATCAGATCTGATGCTGGCCGAATCCAGTAGACATCAACTCGATGGTCTCCACCTCCCCTACCAACAATGCCTCACTTCCCAGCAGATATCTCGGATCAAATTTACCACAATTCCAGTCAGCAGCTTGATCTGTGGCTCTGCTACAGGGTGTCATTTTTAGTATCTTTTTTATGGGTTTCTGCCCTACTTTTTACATATATCTAGTATAGTATAGGTAAGATAGTTAGGTTTAAGTAGTAGGTTGTCTTTTAGGATTTGTAGCCTTTTTGCATGTGTGTACAGTTTGGGGTGAGGTTTTCCCATCTTTTGAGATTTTTGCTGTGTTGACTTTCTGTTCTTGTAAGGTGGTTTCTTCTCCTCCTTTTGGCTTTTCCCATTTGGGGTCACCATAGCGGAACAATGGTCCACAGAACAATTGGCAGTGAAGTTTTACAGTGTCGAATTGCAGCCTGCTGCCCAGCCTTCCACAGAAGATACTCAACGCACACACACCTAGGGCCAGTTTAGAGTGTCGGATCCACCTGCAGCATGTCTTTGGGATGTGGGAGGAAACCAGAGCACCAGGAGGAAACCCACGTAACCACAGGGAGGACACTCAGACTCCGCACAGAAAGGACTGCGAGACTTGTTGGAGCCACATCCATCAGAGCCGAAGAAGAATGAGTGGGAAGGAGACCTTTCAGGACTAGCTTCACCCTCCTCTCATTAACAGCTCTGGACCTGAAGCCCTCACAGATTTAATGACGGAATCGAGTGGACACCCACCACACAATACACACACTCTTGTGCGCATCTTGCGAGGGCATTTGATGCCCAGAAGCAACACATTTTTTTGAGCCCCTTATCCATGGGGGACAGCACAGAAAGCACCCCAGGTGAAACAGAGAACCTCTTGTTGTGAAGCAGCAAAGCTAACTGCTGCACCACCGCAGCTGCCCCTTGTAAGGTAGTTTGCTCTTTAGGTTTAGCAGTGCAGTTTAGCGTAATATTTGCTATTTAGTGTGTTGCGTTTGTGTCTCAGTAGTTTTTCCTTATCCATGGATAAAGAGCTCAAAAAGGCTCTGTCTCTGGCCCTCAGGGTGCCAAGTCCTTTCTTGGCTAAAGGGGCTCCATCAGGTCAAGCGTCCCTCTGCTCCTTGTCCACTCCCACTGGAGATGTTCTTGTAGTCTTCACCTTCCCTGCCCTGGTTCTTTGTTTCTCTGGCTGGGATTTGACTCTTGGGTTTTTCTTCTTCAAAGCAACCCTCCAAGCCCTCTTCGGTGGCTTCATCCACGCGGTCGTCAGGGTTGGTGGGTAGTTTCAAAGCTTTAGACGGAGCAGTTGATGAGGTCTTTTTGCAGACTCGGATGCAATTCGGTCTTATTACTTCATGACTGAGACCCCTCCACGGAACCTTGGCTCTGTCACCCTGGTTTCCTCCCTCAGTACCTGTAGATTCGAGGTCCTCAGGCCTGGCTGTATTTCCACCTTCGGAGTCAGATCTGATGGCTTGATCATGCTCAGCTCAGACTCCACCTTGGTCTCGTCGACTTCAGCTGTTTCAGAATTGAGTGGACCACAGAGCTGTGGTATCGAGGCTGGTATTTGAAACTGTTTATAATTCCCTCCACCTTGACTAAAACCCCAGTTCCAGCTGAAGAAAAGTAACCCCAAAGCATGATACTGCCAACACCGTGCTTCACAGTGGGGGATGGTGTTATTTTGGTGATGCGAAGTGTTGTTTTTGCACCAAACGTACCTTTTGAAATTGTGGCCAAAAAGTTCAACCTTGGTCTCATCAGACCATAACACATTTCCCACATGCTTTTGAGTGGTTTGATGTATTGTTTTGCAAATTTTAGCTAAGCCTGGATGTTTTTCTGTGTAAGAAAAGGCTTCCATCTTGCAGTCCTACCCCATAGCCCAGACATATGGAGAATACAGGAGATTGTTGTCACTTGTAGTACACAACCAGTAAAGCCGGAAATTCCTGCAGTTCCTTCAGTGTTGCTGTAGGTCTCTTGGCAGCCTCCCTGACCAGTTTTCATCAACTTTGGAGGGACATCCAGTTCTCCGCAACATCATTGTTATCCCATATTTTCTCCACTTTTTGATTGTCTTTACTGTGTTCCATGGTATATCCAATGCTGTGGAAATTTTTTGTACCCTTCTGACTGTTACCTTTCAACAATGAGATCCCTTTGATGCTTTGTAAGCTCTCTGCGAACCATGGCTTTTGCTGTACAAGAAAGCTGAGTAAATGTCAGGAAAATCCTACTAGGACAGCTGAACTTTATTTGGTGTTAATCAGAGTCTCTTTAATTGATGGCAGGTGTGTACCCAAGAAGACTGAATGCTGTAATTAAATCAAAAGGTGCTTCAACAAAGTATTAGTTTAAGGGTGTGCACACTTATGCAACCAGCTTATTGTAAGTTTTTTTATTTTTTATATTTTTTCTCCTAACAAATTTGTTTGTTTTTCAATTGAAATGTACAGGCTATAGATCACATTAAAGTTGGGAAAAGTTTTGAAATGATTGTGGTCTTATTTTTTTATCACAAAAGTCTGGCATTTTAACAGGGATGTGTAAACTTTTTATATATACTGTATATCATAACAAAACCAAGTTACACTGCAAGTTTAAAAACATAAAAAGGGCAAGATAAAAAAGACATGCGAGTAACAACATTAATGCCTTCTAGATAATCATTAAAAGTATGCATTTTGTGCATGTACAACAACAAAATGGAAGAATAGTAAGTGGAGTGTAGAGAAGAATGAAGAATAATTGAAGAGACAGAGAACAGCAAATAATGGCAATTGTGTCAATTATAGTGGGTGGAGTGGAATGAGAGGTGGTAAAGACAGAGTGGAGAGAATTAAATGAGGAGGAAAGAGTTGTGGCGTGGCCAGGGAAAATAAGAAGTAAAATAGGGTTGCAAAGTTGGGAGGAAAGTTTAGTTTTTAAGAGTGCTTGGTGGTGTAGCTATGGATTCACAGGACTGTAAGTATATATAATGTATGAAGGGAATAGTTTTGTCTGGTAGTGGCAGGTTAGGTGGGGTGGTGGCAGTTGCAGGAGTGAGAGTTGGCTAGGTATTTTTTCAGTTCTTTTTTGAAGAGGAGCAATGATTGGATATGGTGATGTTAGATGGGAGGTTGTTCCAGGTTTGAGATATGGAGCATTTATAAAGTAACCTGCCTATAGTTTTGTTGGACTTGTAAGTGTTCAGTAGTGCTAGGTCAGTGCTACAGAGAGATTATGCAGGTTTCTAGAGGGAGCAGAGGGTGGACAGAGAGGGACAGTTTTCAGGTTTCTATAAAAGAGTGTGTGCAATTTGTAGCTGTAAAAGTTGGAGTAGTTGTGAGAACACAAGCCATTGAAGTTTTTTTAGTGCAAGGCATTGATGGTATTTGTAGGGGAGGTTACAGGGATATCTGGCTATCTGGTTGCAAATTTGTTCTAGTTTGGTTAAGAGACTTGGATTTGTGTGAATATAGGGGAAGCGTAGAGTGTGCAGGGGAGGAGATAGTCTTGGGCAAGTGAAGTCCTAGTGGTGTTACTTAAGAATTCTTTGTGTCTATACAGCAAACCTATTTTTTTATTGGTCTTTTTGATGGACTGTAAGATGTGATGGTCAAATTTCAGTTGGTCATCAGTTGTGATTCCTAGGAGTTTTATAGTGGAGTCTACATAAATGTTGTCAAGAGAAGAGAGGCTGAAACATGTTTTAAGATGGGATAAAGATTTTGGGGGGAAAAGGAGGAGTTTGGTTTTCTTTGGATTAAGGATGAGTTGGTTGTGAGTTACCCAGTATTTGATGATATTAAAGGAAGTCTGTGTGAGAGAGTGCAGGTCAGTGAGGTTGTCGGAGAGGGTGATAAGAGTAGAATCATCAGCGTATTGGATTAGGGAAAATGAGGTATAGACAGCAGAGATTGTTAGTGAAAATATTAAAGAGAATGGGCCAAGGATGGATCCTTGGGGGACACCAGTTTGGATAGGTAAGAAGGGTGAGTAGGAAGTCCGTCATTTAACAAATTGTTGTAGATTCTGAAGAAGTCAATCCTAATATTTGATGAAAGCGCTTAATAAATTTTATTTATTCCCGTATCCTGCTCCATTTTCGTGCTTTTTGTTAAATTGTTGTCGGTTGTTGAGATAGCTGTAGAACCAGAGGATAGTGGAGGTGGAGAGGTTTAGTTTGGATAGTTTAGATAGGAGTTTAGGGTAGGAGACAGTGTCAAAAGCTTTAGAGAGGTCGAGGAACACACATGATATGAGTTTATTGTTGTCCCTTGCTTCTGCTACAGTCTGGGTAAAAGATAGCAGGGCTGTGGATATGCTGTGGTGAGGTCTGAATCCATGTTGAGAAGGGAGTAAGGAGGTTTTTATGAAGTAAATAGCACATAAGTTGCCTATGAATGCATTTCTCGAGAATTTTTGAGAGAGGGGAGAGATGGCTACTGGTCGGTAATTGGGAGGTTCGGTGGAGTTACCTTCCTTGTGAAGTGGAATAGTATAGAAGGATTTCCAGATCTCTGGGACTGAGGATTCTTTGATAGAATGGTTAATAAGAATTGAGATGGGATATGCTATAGAGTTGACAGCAAGTTCAAGAAATTGTGGGGGTAGGTTGTCAAAAGAGGGTGAGCCAAGTTTCAGTTTTAGTAGAAGGGATTTGATATAGGCAGTGGAAACAGGTTTCAGGGAGAAGGCAGATTGGAGCTGGGTGGTCGAGGGGGTTAAAGGTAGTTTTTGACTGTAGTTTGGGGGGGTTAGTTTTCTGATTTGTGTAGAAAAGTGGCAGTTTCAATATGGGTTTTGTCAGGGAAAGGGTTGGGATAGAGGGTTTACTAAGATGGAGTAAACTGTTCATAGTGTGCCAGAATTTTTTTAGATTAGAAAACTGGGTCGATTGGGCTTCTTGATAGAATTTTGTTTTGTCCTGAGTAAGTGATGTTTCTGAGTTCTTTATATTTAAGGAGGAGGGAAGGAGATTTTGACTTGGACCATTGTTTCCAGGTGTTGTCACTACGTTTCATGGTGGAAAGGGTATGTTTGGAGAGACGGGGGGGGGGGCAGGATTTGGTTTGATCATAATTTTCCTAATGGGAGCTAGGGCATTTAGTATGTTTAGGAAAATTTTGTTAAATTCAAGAATGGCATTATTTAGCGGAAGATTATACAGGTGAGACCAGTTGATCAGGGAGAGTTGGTATTCTGTTGCTTTCTTTTTCAGAACTTCCTTGGATGAGGTCAGTGCAACAACTGCTTGGGTGGGCCATCACACCTTTGTGTCTCATTACAAGATGGATATTCAGTCTAGGTCCCGGGCTTCTTTTGTTTCCACCTTGTTGCCGAATATCCTTCCATAGATCCTCCCAGGGATTTTTAAATGGCTGGAGACACTGTCCCAGAAGTTGAAACCAGATGGAGAAGGCAATATCAGATATGAATGTTATGTACTTACCATAATGATAGTTCCGTGTTGTCTGTCTCCATATAGTTAACCCCCCCCCCCCCCGCCAGTGCCTTTTTTGGTGAGCCTTATTGCCTGTAGTGCCTGAGATGACCAAGTTGGGGAGGTTTGGTTGATTTTGTTTTTATTTTTTTCTTGGAATCCTTTGTCCTCATCCTTTATGTGAGAAATGTATTTTGGAGTCAGATTAAGATTGTACAAACTCGATCTGAGGTATCTGCTGGGGGAGTAGGGGATTATGGATAGGGGAGGCAGAGCGTGATGAGTTGAAGTCAAGAATCTTTGGTTTGCATCGGATTTTATAACCCACAGGTTGAAGCAGATACAGGCAGACAGCACAGATCTATCATTATGGTAAGTACATAACTTTTATTTATTCCCTCTCAGTGACCAAAGTCTGAGAGGAAAAACAAATTTTTATATAGATCTATTTTTTCCTGTGGAAGAAAAGCTCTTTGAACTGAGGTGTCTGTCTGACACCCCAGGAATACAATCCTGCATGAAAGAGTCAAAAAAGACCTTTAAATGTTCTGTTGGAATCTCACATTGTGTAATAGATCACTCACCCAACTGAGTGTGATTCCTGACAGTTTGAAAAAGATTATACAAAGATAAGGAAGTCATCTAAATAAGGAAAAATAAAAATATGGATGCACTGTAGCCTGCAGTGTGCTATAACTGGAGCTAGGCACTTTGTCAACTCTTCTGGTGCAGTGGATAGTCCAAAGGGTAAGGCAGAGACCTGAAAATTTGATCCAGACACATACAACGTTAAGAAACACCTGAAGTCTGGATGAATAAGGATGTGATGATAAGGATCTTTTAAATATAGTGTTACGAGGAAATTTGATGTAATTTTTAATCTGGGAACTGTCACATATAGGTTTAGTAATGAAAGATCCAGAACTGGTCTCCAAGCATTTTCCTTTTTTGGCACTACAACCATTCTTGAATAAAAGCCTTTCTCCACCTGGAAAGGAGGAATTGGTTCTATCACACCCTGGGACAGCATGTGATGAAGGACAGGTGGAAATAAGAGTCTGTTCTGATGATCAGGGATTACCCCCTGGAAATAAGGAATACTCTTCCCATTGCTGTCTGTAACCTTGACAAATGATCTACAGAACTCATTTTTCTGAAACTGTCTGTTGTCAAAGAGAGAAAAGTAGAGATTCAGACTTTCAAGGAAATAGGGTTTGCAGGGGGGGGGGGGTCCCTTAAATAGACATTGTGACTTTTGGACTGTACCTGGTTTTGAGAAGTTCAAGAATGCTTTTTTAACTGACTTGCCATTTCATCATAAACTTCTGTTTATCTTCATTTTGTTAAGACTGTTTTTTTTTGCCAAATTTTAATGAGGGGTTAGAGAATCTGTTGGAAAATTTAGAAAAGGAGGGCTGTAAAATCTCAGAAATTTATCAGCTTACCCCTTTCATAGAGATTCTCTGTATCAACTTACCCCTTTCATCACACTTTTTGATCACGTCTGCAGCAGAGGGGCCAAACGCTAAATATCTCTCCAAAGAATAATTTAAAATCTCATTTTTAATATATGGGAAGTTCTAATAATGCAGCCAGACAAATCTCCTCAAAACAGTACCAGTGGTCATAACACTGGAAAAACTATCATGTGAGCCAGACTCGCATTGTAAATAATGGATAATGACTTATACAAAAAACACAACAAAATTATTTAAAGCAGATTTTTCCTCACAAGAAGAAACTACAGACAAAACATTTTCATTGCTTTCACAATTAGATCAGACTTTGACATATTAGCCACAATTCAAAATTCTGAAAAATCAGAATTGCAGTAGCATACATTTTTCCCTTACTTAATTTTCCAATCCATATCAGAAGGAGTAGGATTGAAATTAAATAAATGTTTAGCAGCAGCAGGATTAACTAAAGCTGTAGCTGCTTGGTCAGATTTGGTAGGAGTGTATAAAGACTTAAAAAATTGAGGAACTTTATACATACTTTCTTTTTTGGGCAGCTGGCTGACTGTCAGGAAAATTGCAGGCAGTAACACACATGCACACACATCCTGCAAGGTTGATAGCACTGGAGAAACTGGTGAAGGTTCTGGAAATTCCTTTTGTAACAGCTCATAATATTTTCTGAAAAACTGAGATGGTTTCAGAGAAAGAGAAACCCCCACAGAGAGAGAATCAGAAACTGGACTCTCCTCAGAATTTTAATCCGAAATCTGAGGAGAAAACTGTGCATCTGTCCCTTCACCTTCGTGTCCAGATTAAGAATCCTGAATCTCTTCAGGAAAACAGGTATCCCTCTTTTACCAGAAACTACTTTAAAAGAAGAATGAATAGCCTGAAATAAACCCTGAGCCAGATCCAGTAAAGTAGATAATGTCTAAGGGACTTCGACAAAGAGTAGATACATTTACTTTTTTTATCTGTTTTTTTTTTTTTTTGACAGAAAAAATGGGGCAACAGTTTTGTTGATGGCAACAACAGCTTCCTCAGTAATGGCACAACATTCTGTCCAAACAAGGAAGCCTTCCCTCTGCCCCAGAATTGACAAGAGTTGCTCTCCCTTGCCCGCTGAAGGAACCCCAACAGCCACAGAGGATGTGACAAACCCCTGGTCCATAGTAACTGCAGGTGCTACACCAGAGAGAGCTAAGGGAAAAAATTAGTGTTTTGAGGTACAACTGTTCACCACAGCAAAGTCACCTTCCTGTGACTAAGGCAAAGTGCTAGCTGTTGTGGTGGCAAAGACTGTTTTCTTAACTTTTTCTTTTCGTGTCTAGAAGAAGGACAGACAATTGATCTGATGTTGTTAGTCTACATTCATTCATTACTGATGGGTGTCCGGCCTTTATAACAAGTTTACCCCAGCCAAAAAAACTCTCGAGCTAAGCTTATCCACAGTGCCTCTCTCCCTGTTACCTCAGCTCTCATTTGCCACGTAGATATCAAGATGTGTCAAGCCAGCTCTGAGCCAAGTCATTAAGAATTTCCTTACTTCTTAAACCTTTTTGTTAGTTTTTCTGGTTAAACTATAACTTCTTACATTTTTTATTATTAGTCACTAGAGTTTTATACCTGTTTGAATGCCTTTTTTCCTATTTCTTACCAATTTTGGTTCTGTTCATACCATCGGTGGTACAGGCCTTTCCATACCTCTGAGGTAATTCTCAATACCATTGATGGTATTCCCTTTCCCTTTTTCCACTATCTTTCTTTACCCATCGGGTATACCTATCTGTCATTAAAATAAATAATTAATAAAAATAGAATATAAACTTTCTGTTTCCCTTTTCTGGATTGTTTGTGTATGTGTTCATAATTGTTTCAAATTATACTACTGTTTGGTAATCTTGTTCCACTATGTATGATAAAAAGGGAACAACAGGGTTTAAACAATGCGACCAATGTAATAGAAAAATGCCAAATTTGGACTCCCATCTGTCTTTTGTTTACTGCCTTGGTGTTTCACATTTATCTGTTTTACCGTTGTGCGAGATATGTAAAGGCTTTAGTGCCTGCACTTTAAATGAGAGGAAAAATAAATGAATCCTTAAGGGACTTCCCTCTTTCTGGGTCGGAGGGCTCACCCCCTCCTAAAAAAGAACAAAAATGAAGGAGCCATTCCATTCCTTCTTCCCCTTATGGTAATGACTTAAAATCTATGGAACTGAAGGCAGAAGTCCCGAAACTGGCCCCAACATCCTCGGCACCAGGGTCTCAACCCCCTTCCACGGTGCCATCCTCAGTTCCAGGACCTCAGCTACCCAGTATAGTACCATCCTCAGCAACATTGCCTCAAGCACCAACCACGGTACCGGTCATGACCCGATATTACTCCATGGCAGATCCCTTTTTTTGGGAAACAGTACAGCCCGTTCTTGGAGTGACCTGACTCTGTTTCAGAGATATCAACCCACTCCTCCAGGAGCCTTTTGGAATTCAATGTAGTGAGACTTGTGGATCAGCTCCTGGCGGCCAGAGGAATCACAACTCCTTCCAAACCCTCCCAACCAGAGCCAAGGGTTTTTCTCTACAGACTCCAACATATACTCATCCTTCGACTTCTTTGGAGGTATTGAAGCCCCTGACACTGACATATGTCCTGGTTCCAGCTTCTTTGGTTCCACTGGTAGACCTCACCATGGCTCCAGAGTCTGCCCTTTGGCCAGCGACTCACTCAGAGCCGAGCCGTTCTTGGGATTGTAACTGGGCTCCAGTAATCCAAAAAATCACTCAGTAGGCACACTGGTCTCAATAAAGGCCAAGTCACAACACAAAAATCCACTTAAAATATTTTAATAACAGCAACTTGGTTTCCACAGATTGAACACTTTTTTTTCCACTAAGGGAACTTCATCAGAATACCAAAACCCAAGTTACACACATTTTTATAGCAACATTCATTATCACTCAGCAAATTAATACATTGATTAATTGATACTTTTAAAGAAATACCAAACTAGGCACTGTAAAATGGTCTGTTCTATGTATAAAAATAGCACAAAAATAGGATGTGTCAACATAAAAATATATGCATAAATATATAAAAATGTTAGTTCAAAGCTGTTTTCTTCAGGGCAGGAATGATAGAATAATGGTCATTCAGCCATGGGGGGAGAACATGCTTCCATTTTTAACTGCCACACGAGCTCCTTAACCTATTCTAGAACCCAAAACCTAAATCTAGATCCTGAACATATTAGGGAATGCTTGAACAAGGCATTGGTACCTGACTGATGTCATAATTATGTTTGTAGATTCTCTGCCTAAGTTTCCTTTCTGTCTTTCCGACATAGTAAGATAAACAGAAGGTGCAGAATGCAGCATAAACCACCCCCATAGAGTTACAAGTATAGTAACGTCTAGCTTTTAGTTTGCCCACCAAATTCCAATAGCTCAATTCATCCATATTAGCTATATACGGACATTGGGGGCACATACCACACGAGTGGGTACCAATCCTTCCTTCCTAAGCATGGGTGTGCCCAGTCCCTTCAAAATAATTTTTCAAATTGTAGCCCCTACTCAAACTAAATTTCATATTCCTACAGAATAATTCCAGGGTATTGGGCATATTGGAAAACATCTCCCAACACCTCAATACGATATCCTTCATCCAACATGTATTCCTATGGCAGTCAATGACAAAAAAGGTTTCCCTAGGACCACCATCCACCTGATTGCTTCCCTGGGCTACATTTGACTGATTGGGTAATAAGCTCATTTGGGCATCAGTATTACCACTACCAACATCTCCAGGTAAAATTGGGCAATATTTTATACCCCATCCATTCAAGATGTCATCCTTAATAATGGCAACTTAATCTTCTGGGTATCCCTTTTAACAAACAATTCACCTATATAATTTACTTCCTGCACCAAATCTTCCCTCATGGAGGTCATTCATGCTGCCCTGACCATCTGTCCCTTAATGATGTTCCTTTTTTGAAAAAAACGAATGTTCACTCTAGAAATGCAGGTAAGAGTTGGAAGAATATTTTTTACAATATACAGTTGAAATATATTTCCTAGCCTGTAGGTCTTTCCTGATTTTGACATCTAGAAAGTGCATTTCATCAATACCTGTACTATGAGTAAATTCCAAAAATTGGTACTAATATTGATGTAATCAATAAAATGACCAACGGAATCTTAAGGTCCTTTCCAGACAATAAAGATGTCATCCAGATGTCGGAAATAGGCTCTAACATTTTCATATAACTCAGATGTAAACACAAAATGCTGTTCCCAATACAATAGAACTATGTCGGCAGATATAGGGGCAGAGGCAGCCCCCATAGCCACTCCTCCTACCTGCTTATAATATTCCCCCTGAAAAAACAGAAAATTGTTGCTAAGTACTAGCTCCATATTTTCTAACACTAACCTAAACTCCTGGTGAGATAAAAAAAAAAATCAGATTCAATAAGAATTGCCTCAAATCAGGCTAAACCTGTATCCTGGGGAATAACACTAAACAAATCCTTGATATCAGTTGTTATAAATATGTAATCAGAATTAAACTATATATCCTCAAACTTAGACAAAAAGTCCCAGGAATAAATAATAATATGTGGATGTAACTCATAAAAAGGTTTCAGCTTTTTTTATCCACGTAAATAGCTAAGGGTTGTGTTTTGGAGCCATCTGAGGAACCTATTGATCTTAAAGGAGGATTTTCTGAATCCTCGTGGACCTTAGGGATGCCACAAATGCCCAGAATCACCGGTTTAGGAACATGAAGAAATTCAAACAATGTTTATCTATGGCCCCTTGCAACAAATTGTCCTCAAGACAAAGGTCCACATATCTATAGGTGAAATTGCTTTCATTTCTCGAAACTTCTTGGTACTTCCCATCCCCTTGCAAAATCTGCAGCATTTTACTGCTGTACATTCAATCCTCCATTATCACCCCCCCTCCCCACCCTTATCGGGTTTCATAATCCTCAGGTGGTGATTCTGGGTTAGTTCACCCAAACATTCCCTTTCTTGTTTGGAAAGATTTTCAAAAAATACCTCTTTTTGTTAGTACAATTCATCCTAGAACTGTCACGAATGTCACCCTCCACTAAAGCTTCAAAGTTGGAAAGAACAGGGTGGGTAGGTGGATTAAAAGTACTTTTTTTCCCCGAGGCCACTAGAATTTGGAATAGTATTCATACCATCAAAAATACTTACAAATTTAAACTTCTAACAAAAATTTTAGTATCTAAATAATTTTTGCAATAGAACCTTTTTTTTGCAGGGACAAAAGTAAACCCCTTTTGAAACAAATCAAAATGTGTGCGGGGTTAATTCCAAGCTACTATAATTAAAAACATGAAAATCCCCACAGGAATGTATACCGCCTACAATTCTGTATATCATTCCCTGTACTCAATGCCTCTTGCCCCTGCTGATAACCTGTTCTGTATGATGTTTGCCGAGTCACCTGTGCATAAGTGGCTGAACCGCTTGATTCTATAATCTGGGAGACCTCCTCACGGGGTGATAATCTAAACAAATGCATGGATCTCGCCATACCCAAGAGAACCAAAATGCTCTACTGCAAAAAAAGGAAGCCAATCTGGTGGTCCCCTGCCATAAACAAACTCTTCAACAGAAGGAGGAAATTGATGCGGAATAAGGTTAAGTCCCAAGACTGGAAAAACTCCCTTATCAACTTCAACAAAAAGTTGAGATCCCTCATCAATCCTCTAAGGCTAGCTATGAAAACAGAATTGCAGCAGATAGTAAAGACAACCACAAGGCTTTCTATAGTTATGTAAAGAATTTCCACGGCAATTGCTCAATGATACCTACTATACAGAGCCAACAGATATTGCCAGTCTACTGGGTGACAGATTCAGTGCCAACTTTACCCCTGTCTCTCCCCCAAAGGACCAATCACAATACCAGTAGATTACCAGGCACCCAGTATTACTGCACAGGTTAAAACTGCCCATAGCCAAGAATAAAGCTTCTATGGGACCTAACAATATTCCTGGCTGTGTTCTACATGAACTACAGAGTGAACTGGCACCTCACCTGTGTGCCCTGTTTAATCACAGTTTCACCTCAGGCTTTGTCCCTACCAAATGGCACACTGCTACAGTCATCCCTCTCCACAAAGGAGGAGCAACTACAGTCCCTGGGAACTATCGCCCCATTAGCCTGACGAGTCTGATATGCAAAGCTGTGGAACACATCATCATCATGGACCTAATAAACAAGGATATAGGGAATCTCCAAACTCTGGATCCCACACAGTTTGGTTTTGTGAAGGGTAGATCATGCCTGCTCAACCTGGTCGACTTCTTTGATTCCGTCACCAGAGCTGTGGATGAAGGCAAGGTGGTTCATAGAGCCTACCTTGATCTGGCCAAGGCCTTTGATACTATTCTCCACTCAGGAATCATAGAAAAACTCACTAAGCTAGGCATCAACCCCTATATCACCAAGTGAGTTGTAAAATGGCTCACAGATAGAACCCACAGTGTGAAAGTTGCTGACTCCAAGTCAGACTGCCAATCAGTCACTAGTGGAGTCCCACATGGTTCAGTCCTGGGTCCTCTCCTGTTTGGCATCTACTTCTCTGAAGTCCAGGCGAACACAAAAGGACTCTGGCTAACAAAGTTCACAGACAATTGTAGGTTGGCAGCATTATTAACTCTCCAAGTGATGTTGACATTCTATAGAAAGGCATCACTGAGACCAACGACTGGTGTTAGAACCATGGCCTTAAGCTCAATGCCAAAAAATATGTCATCATCCCCTTTGGGAAAAACCCGGTTCCCATGAATTACCACATCAATGGTAGTCCACTGAACACAGAAGGCATTATAAGAGATCTGGGAACACAGGTAGACAGCAACCTCTCTTTTGACTACCACATTGCCACTGTGGTCAGAAAGTCCATCATTGTGGTACATCTCATTACTAAGAGTTTTGCATCCAGGAAGAAGGTGGTCTGTCTCCCTGTAATTCTTCCCTCATTAGGCCAGTCATCAAGTACAATTCCCCATTTGGCATGTACATCACTAGACACCTGCAACAACTGGAGAGGCCGCAAAAGTACCTCACTAAGAGAATCCTAGGCTTTGAACACTTGTCCTATATGGACAGACACAAAAAACACTAATTATTCTATGTCTCATATTGCCTACTTAGAAACAATCTTTGCTTAACTTCCAAAGCCATGTCTGACCCAGCTCTGTTAGAAATGCTGCATCTAAAGAAATCCCAATCCCTCCACACCACATACTCCAGAGAGCTCAACCTCATTACCACAATCAACAGAACATGCTGGAGGGACAGGTTCATAACCCAGAGACTGCCCATGTTATGGAATAGACTTCCCATACATGTCAAGCAGAGCACCTCACTGGCCCTCTTCAAGAGAAATCTTGATGAGTGAATGGGAAATAGAAAATTCACCCTGGGGATAACTCCAGTGGCTCTACTCGACAGAGGCAGTGGGAACTAAGGTCGGGCTAGGGTAATTCTGTGGGATAGGCTTGTAAAGGCTCCAGGGCCATTAGCCTAGTACACAACTATAAACCTATAAAAGTGGGGATCACTGCTGCCCTGTAGCTACACCAGAAATTTGATGAAAACACCAATTCTTGGAAACAAAATTATTTTCTAAAACAAATTGAAATAACAAGCAAATAAAACTGATCTTAGAAGTAGAAAAATATCTTTTTTACTCAAAAAATATCCTGACCATCTTAATATCTTTTTTGTGGGAATGGGAGTGTATAAAGCTTCAGTATCAATAGCTACTAACAAAAAAGTAATTATTTATTCACATTTTATAGATGGTAGTAAAATTGGGTTAGATCTTTTTATACACACTCTTGATACCACTTATTTTCTGAAATGTATGCTACATATGACTTAAAACCTATTATTTAGATGTTTTGATTTTCAAATTAGACAAGTTTCACATCCACTACTATTTTGCGAAAATCTGCATTTATTAATATTTCACCAGTTGCCACCCTGAGCATACAAAGAAAAGCACTGTGAAGTCAATTTGTCAGGTTGAGTAGATTACTTTCAAAGCTGTTGATTTTTTTTTTTTGAGAGAAACACAAGTGTTAAGTCAGTTCTTTTCAGAGAGAGACTAGCCACTTAGGTTAATGCAAAATGTCATTGCAGAAATAAAGGTGAAATGATGGTCATATTTTCTGCCTATTAAAAGTTCAGGCTTCGTGTTATGCAATGTCATTAAAGAACTTGGCTAAACCAATAAGAGGTTTCTTTTGACACACACTGCAAATATTTAAGGTATTATTAATATAGTGGAGAGCAACTGGAAAATCCTTTGGGGAAATGAGTACTTAAATAATTTAGTGGGTGAAGCTCCTAAATTTATTAGGAAAAGGGTTGCTAATATGAAAGCCATTTTGGAAAAGTGTGATCACAATTTATACAGAAAGGTCACAAAGGAGAGGCAGTTTTCCCTCTTATAATTTTAAGTAGTGCAGCTTTATAGAGAGATCACTGTTTTTTGAAGTTGTTAATGTCAACACATTTTTTTATGTGAATTTTGTATACTTGTAAGTCTGAGTGTCGTGTTTATTTTGCCAAATGCATTTCTTGTTCAGCATTTTATATAAGGAAAAAACATTAGAAGTTTTGAGGAAAGGATATATGAACATGTGTCAGTTGTTAATAAACAGAATGACAATAACGCTTTAGCCAGACATGCATTAAATTGTTTTTTTTTTTATTTTGGGAAATTTGATGTTATGTAGTCCAATCTTGCCTACATTCTTACCCGTGGGTTCGGAGCCGAATATCGGCTCCGACTCGGCCAAACTTTTCTAGCTCGAAGTCTTCTATTGGCATTCCCATGTTGCATTGCTCCATATCCCCAGATCTCGTTTGCCGCTTGTGTAGCTCGGACGTGGTCTCGCTGTTGGCTGTGGCTAAGTACCCTTTTTTCTAATTTTTCTTGAGAGAATTCGCTGAAAACAAAAGCTATTTTAATAGCCATTTCTTTTAGTGTTTTTTGGGCTTAACTGTTGTGTGATTGGTTGTTGTGGTATCCTGCTAGCTGTCCAGCTGGCTAGGCCCATTTCAGTTAGAGGACCTAGTCTGTCCCCTTACTTGTCTCTGTTTCTTTCTTGCTTCTAAAACCATTAAAATTAGAGGTTTTAGTGTCTGTCTCCAGTTGTCTAAAAAAAAAAAACGTTTTAGTTAGAGGTTTGTTAGTCCTAGTCGTCCTAGTGTGTGTCCCTTTTGACTTTGTGTGTACAGCAGTTTGTGGAGATTTTTGTTCAGCTAAGTTCCCGCGCTTAGTGTGGTGTTTTTTGTGTGCCTGTGGTGGTGTGTTCCATTCAGGCAGTGACTTTCTCATTGGTTGGGCTTTGTGATTATTTCGAGATGTCTAAGGATTCCAAGGAGCACAAACGTTCAGGTTTTAAAAAGTGCTCTGTGTGGTTACAAGATGTCCATCACCGATGGACATTCAGTATGTGTTTATTGTCTGGGAGCAATCCACCTGCAGGAGTCCTGTAGCTTCTGCCATGCTTTTAGTCACAGGGTGCTCCAAGAAAGAAAGAATAAGTTAATCCTGGAGGGACTCTTAAAACCCTCGTTCGAAGAGGCCATGGATTCTGCTTCCAGCTCAAAGTCAAAATCCACTAAGTCAAAAAAGAGATCTCCGGCTCCGTCAGTCTCCTCGGAGCCACTGGAGAAAGTGATGATACTAGCTTCGACCTCCTCGGCTCCACTGTCCTCGGGGCCGCAGGAAGTGTCGGTGTTGATGGAACCGGCATCGGCTCCAGTTATATTGGAACCTCTTCGGAGTCGATCGCCCGGTACTAGACCAGTGTCTCCTGAGAGGAGATCCAGATCTCCCTCCCTGTCCTCCAAATCCTCCAGGACACTTTCAAATGTGGATGTCGATAGGGTGGTGCAGAGGCTCTTGCAGTCACCGGTTTTGGCTAAATTGTTCTCTGCTCCATCCCAGTCGGCTCCGGAGCCTGTGCCGTTACCTTCTTCGATTCCTCCTCCGAGCGCATCTCTGTCATTGGTGCCAGAATGCTCCGCTCCGTGTGATGTTCCTTGGTTGGTGCCGATGGCCCCTCCGGGCTCATCGGTGCCAACGTCAGCTCCGACCCCATCAGCTCCGTCCACGGGGTTCGGGACTCGGGATTCCTCAGTCGGGCCCGAGGGGGACACCTCGGGACACCTTTCGGTTCCGCGTCTCCCTCTCGGTGCCTCGGCTCGTGGAACCTCGGCTCCTGTCATGATCTCGGGAGCTGGCCGGTTCTCAGATTTGGGGGGGGCCAGCCTTTGAGGCCATGTGAAGTGTGCTGGCCAGATCTTCAGCCACAACATGCGGGTCGGTCATTCTGTCCCCTACCACTCCGGTGAGAGCCTCTGATCACCACCTATCAGTAGACAGTGGAGCCCCAAGGCCTAGGGACACCCCCATGAGTGGTCCCCAAGTTTCTGAGGACCCCTCAGAGTTTTTGCCTGAGGAGCCCCCCCCAGAAAGAAAACATGCAAGAGGAAGCACATAGACTCCCAGGATGAGTCTCTCAACTCAGATACTGACCATGAGGAATCGGAGCGGTCCCCCAAGTCATCTTCTGACGATGTTTCTTTCTCCGACATCCTGGAGATATTGAAACAAAGAGGTGACTGGCCATCCAAAGCCCCCTCCGAGGTGGAATTGGTCTTCCTTAAGGCCTTTGGTGCTCAGCCCTCCTCCTCCTGGGTGTCCCCACCCTTCGACGAGCTCCTGGATTTAATTTGTCGGAGGGTGTGGGAGAACCCTGATTCTGTGGAACCCGTACCCAGGAGACCCAACAAATTTCTGTCTGCTTCCCCGGGTAAGGAGATTTTGTCCAAAGGAGTCCATGTGGATGCCATGGTGTGGCGGCGGCCACTCAAAAGGAAGTAGCTGAGACTTCTTCCTCCATCCATCCTCCTAACAAGGAGTCTAGGACCATGGACCAGTACAGGAAGCGTACCCTCTTGTCAGCAACCTTTACCTTACAGTCGCTGAACTACCTGTCTCATTTTACTCGGCTCCAGAGAGATCTCATCAAGGAGTTAGGAGATACTCTCATGGGTAACGTTCCTGAGGCGGTGGCCCAGACAGTTAACGCCCAGGTCTCTACCCTCAATTCCATCGTTAACTCCTCCATGCGGCTCATTTCATATGCAGCCAAGGGAGCGAGCAGGGCAGCAAGCTCAGGAGTCACCCTTAGGAGACAAGCCTGGATGCGCCTTTGTCATTTCGCGGAGGCCTTCAAGTCTTCTTTCACTGACGCCCCCTTCCCTTTGATGGTTCTTCTTTGTTTGGAACCAAGGTGAAAGACACCCTCACCAGGTGCGAGCAAGAGGGAAAAGACTCTGTCTGCTGTAGGGGTCCATTTTTCCCTTCCCTCTAGGCCTTACCCCAAGGCCTGGGGGGGGGGGATGTGCTTCAAAAAATCACAGAGATTCTTTCCCTGTGCACAGGGTGAGTCCCCCTCCAGAGGCAGAGGAGGGGGAGGTTATTCAGTGAGACGCCGCCCTAGAGGCAGAGCGGGCCCCTGCAATTCAGGAGACAGCGATTCCTTTTGCGGCTCTCCCTACCATCGTTCTTGATGGGATACCTGACTGTGCTTTTCTGGAGCCAGTCGGGGGTCGAATATCGTTATACCCGGAAGCCTGGCAAAGCATCACCTAGGACCGATGGGTATTACGAATAATTTCCGGAGGTTATGTCATCCCCTTTTCATCAGATCCCCATCCAGTCAGAAAAATCCCGGATGTTCCACCCAATCAAAGGGATCACGCAGCTTCAGAGGTTTCAAAGCTGCCAGAGAAAGGAGCCATCCAGCATGTCCCCTCAGACCAGATCGGATTAGGGACTTGCGATTCTTTTTGGTGCAGAAAAGAACAGGGGACCTGAGACCCATATTAGATCTCAGTCAACTGAACAACTACGTGCAAAAGTCCAAGTTCCGTATTTTCACTCTACAGTCAATTATCCCGTTGTTTGGAAAGGAAGTATGGATGTGCTCCATAGACCTCAAGGATGCTTACTACCATATCAAAATGGACAGGGCATCCAGGAGTCACCTATGCTTCCGGCTGCGAGCCAGTCATTTTCAGTTTTGAGCCCTGCCCTTTGGTCTCACCACAGCCCCCAGGGTGTTCACCAAGTGTATGGCGGTGGTGACCGCTCACTTGAGACGTCAAGGGTTCCAAGTGTTTCCATATCTCTATGACTGGCTGGCTCCCCACCGCCCCCCATCAGGCATCTACTAATCCAAACCAGGGATGATACCATCACTCTCTGTCAACAGTTAGGCATAACATTGAACTGGGAAAAATCTGTCTTGTTGCCCTCACAGCATGTCATTTTTATAGGTGCAGAGCTAGACACCATTCAAATGCGAGCCTTTCTACCTCAGGAAAGAATCAGAGTCTTACAGCAACAAGTGCATGCCCTGCTACCCTTGAGGAAAGCGAAGGCAAGATGGGTTCTCCAACTGCTGGGGACTATGACAGCAACAATCATGTTAGTCCCTCTAGCGAGACTGCACATGAGGCTCCTTCATTGGCTCCTCTTTGCTCAATGGTCCCTCCAGAAACTTCCACTTTCCCACGCTATTTTGCTCACGGACAGATGCAAACAGGATCTCAGTTGGTGGCTTTGCACCAGCAATCTGGATAGGGGGAAACCCTTCGTTCCACTTCCCCCGGTTGCCACAGTGACCACGGATGCCTCCCAGATGGGGTGGGGGGGGCATTATCTCGGCAGGACAGTCCAAGGCACGTGGCAAGATCACGAGATACATCTGCATATCAACGTCCTAGAGATCAGAGCGGTGCTACTTGCGTTGCAGGCACTTCAGAGCTTTCTGCCTCTCCGGACTATTGCAATACACTCGGACAATATGTCAGTGGTGTGGTATCTGAACAAACAGGAAGGAACCAGATCATATCTCCTGTGCAGAGAGGCCATGCGAAAGTGGCAGTGGGCAGTATCTTCCCAACGGTTTCTGGTGGCAATGCACATTCCGGGGAAGTCCAACGTGATAGCAGACAGGCTAAGCAGAGCTATTCTGATGCCTTACGAGTGGTCCCTGAATTGTCTAGTGGCAGAACGAATCTTCAGCAAGTGGGGTCACCCTTGCTGCGACCTTTTTGCCAACCCCCTCATGCCAAATGCAGCAGCTACTTCACGCTGATCCCCCCACAGGGGGAGTTGCCCAGGGACGCTCTAGTCCACGGTTGGCCCTCCGGTCTGCTTTATGCTTTCCCTCTGTTTCCCTTACTATCAAAAGTGATTCAGAAAGCTATAGCCTTGGGAAGCAGAATGATTCTGATTGCTCCACACTGGCCTTGTCAAGTCTGGTTCCCTTTTCTCCAACCCTACATTGTGGACACACCTTGGACTCTGAACCCTCAACCAGACTTACTGACACGCATGTCGGGACAGTTCCACCCCTCTCTGCGGGCCCTCTGTTTGACAGCCTGGCTACCCCACTTCCATCGTTAGTTAGGCTTCATCATTTTTCACCAGGGGTAGTTCTATATTTTATCTTCATCTCATAAGCCCTCTACTAGGAAGATTTATTCCAGCAAATGGAAGAGATTTTCTATTTGAGCTCATACCCAAGGAATTGACCCTTACACAGCTCCAGTTGCCTCTGTCGGGGAGTTTTTATCTACACTTTTCCAGCAGGGCTCAGCATCCGCTACCATTAAAGTTCAATTGGCAGCAATTTCTAACTTTCATGTTGCTAATGAGCCTAGTCTAATGGCTCACAGACTCTGTAAGGCTTTCCTGAAAGGCACCCAGTTACTCCATCCTTCTGTTTCAGAACCTATCATGCCCCGAGATCTAAATTTTTTTCTGCAAGCCCTTACTTCTCCACCCTTTGAGCCTGCAGCTACCTGTGACTTAAAATTCTTGACCTGGAAAACTGCCTTTTTAATAGCCATCCCATCAGCTAGACATGTTTCAGAAATTCAGGCTCTTTCTATTAAACCTCCATACTTGATCTTTCATAAAGACAGGGTTTCTCTTAGACCAAACCCTTCTTTTCTTCCTAAAGTGGCATCCATATCTAATCTTAATCAATCTATTGCGTTGCCAGTGTTCTTTCCCCATTTTTCAAACAAGGCAGAATTCATCAATTGGATGTACACAGGCAGTTACGTTTCTATCTGCACAGAACCAAAGATATCCGAAAATCTGATCAACTGTTTGTCTCTTTTTTTGGAAAACAGAATTGGGTCCCCTGTCTCCAAGATCACCCTATCCAGATGGATATCAAATTGCATCTCTTTCACTTATTCCTCAGGGGGTAAAGACTTACCGTTTCCAGTAAAGGCTCACTCTACTCGAGCTGTATCCACTTCTACAGCTTGTCAGGCCAGATTATTTTTGACGATATTTGTCCTACAGCTACCTGGGCTTCTCCTCACACCTTTCCTACTCATTACAAGCTGGACGTGGTATCTAGGTGCAGGTCTTCCCTTTGGTTCCATAGTACTCAGGAGTATCTTCCTCTGAGCCACCCAGGATGTAGGTGCTGGGGACGCTGTCCCACGGGTAAGAATGTAGGCAAGATTGGACTACATAACATCAAGAAGTTATGTACTCACCATAACGTTCGATGTATGTAGTCCATCTCGCCTCACATTCTTACTTACCCTCCCACCTTCCCCCTTCCTGGAGGATCTGGAGGTTAGGTCTGGTTCTTAGAGCTCCCTCCACCTTTAGTTTATTCCTCTTTCTTGTATGTTGTTATGCATGGTGTATGAGTGTGGTGTTTGCAGAAAACTAGATCTGGGGATATGGAGTAGTGCAACATGGGATACCTTCTTAGCCCAGCCAGTAGAAGACTTCGAGCTAGAAAAGTTTGGCCGAGTCGGAGCCGATATTCGGCTCAGAACCCACGAGTAAGAATGTGAGGCGAGATGGACTACATACATCGAACGTTATGGTGAGTACATAACTTCTTGTTTTTTTGTGCCATAAATACCTTTCAGATGGATTTTAGGGGAGGTGATGTAAACACAGAACTTACCTCAGGAGTTATATTGGCAGGTTTTATTAAAAGCAGGCATCAGTCCTGATTTAAATGGCCATGTTAATATTAAATGTGAATAAAAAATGAAAAGAAATTTGCAATTTTTTATTAAATAAGTTAGCTAATGTGTTTTACATATTTTTTGTCTTGTCAAATGACATGTCACAACTGCTTATTGTTTCCAGTTTGTTGATGTCATTACAATGCCTGTATTTATTCAGCTTGTGTATTATTCAGGGTGTTTCTGAATAACTTTTGTGGGTAAAAGAGTCAAAAGCGCAAAAACAGTGAAGGATATTACAAGTGTGTGTTAGTTGCATGTATAGTGTTTTTCACTCTTTTTGCCTTACAGTTTTTGATTTCATTCATTTATTAATCCATAATGATTCTTTCTATAGCCTTCCAGATGAGACCAGCCAAGCTTATCAGTCTAAAATTCTCCAGGTCCATTGATGCTCCACCTTTGTGCAAGGGGATGACAGTTGCTATAATTCTTTGATCCAGCACAATCTGGAAGATGACACTTAATAATCTTTGTGTGCGTGTGTGGGGGGTCCTGTTTCTGGCTGGCCTATAAGCACTCTGGTGTGTTATCTGTCCCCATAGGAGAAGTGCCTTGAGAACTTGTTTATGGAAGATATGAGGAACAGGTGTAGATGCGAATAGGAGATCTGGAAATGTGGGGGGAGGGGTGAAACTAGAGCTAAATGTATCCACTAGTAGATTGGCTATGTACTGTGGGTCAGAGTATGTGATACCATTTTCTATTAGATGTTCTTCGTGTTTAACTTTTGCAGTCATCACATTTGGGTTATCTCTGCCAGGGTAGCCCTCAGTCGGCCCGAATACCAGAGGCTTAGTATTTCTGTGTCGGTTGCTGTCGCTTCAGGACTGATGTCAGGTCGTCAGTAGTATAAAGTAAGGCAGCCAACGCCATTACATCAGTCTTTCTTGCCAAGGAGCCCGAAGCAGGAGCAGTTTCCACGAGTCCCGGTTGGCTGCTACCTGAGTTTTTCATTTTTTGATTGAAGTTGAAGTCTTCTAAAGCTAAGTACCCCAATGGGGATCTTTTTTTCTTGCTCTAACCGATGTCAGAAAAAGTTAACAATTGTCTTGCCTGTGGAAAACAAATACCACACCGAGACTTTCATTCTTACTGCTGCGTCACTTGCTTAGGCCCAGACCGCAACGTCCCCCACTGTCGCTTTTGTGCTTTGTTCAACTCCAAAACTATACGTTGTTGGGCCCTTATTGTAGCTAAATATTTTCGCTCTCATTCCTCGATTTCTGATATGGCTTCGGTAAGCCATCCAACAGCAGATCTTCTAAAAAAACGTAAGGATAAAGATAAAGACAGACAGCACAGGTCCAAACCTGCAGACGGTTCCGTTAAGCTAGTCATCAGTTCTCCGGTCCTCAGTGAGGCGCTTTCGCAGCCCCTGATGCCCGCACCTGTGGATTCGCAGGCCACTACCGAGACCCTTTTGGAGTCTGGTATGCCTCAAAACTCTTCATGAATTAAGGATCCTGCATTAGTCTCCACCTTGGATGGGTCCGGAGCCGCTGAGCAGGCACCGGCTTCTAAGAAAGTACTTAGCACTACCGATTCTCAACACAAACTTCTCTCGCATCTACTGTTCTTTTGAAAACTACTGAGTTTCTAAGGCCCAGGGTACAAACCACACTCAAGAAACCGACAACTCCATCTCAGGCACCTGCTTGCTTACCTCAGTCTCAAATGCTTAAAATGGCAGAAGACCTTATAATGCTGATCAGGGGAAACCAAGCTGCCCCTAAGAAAAAAAAAAAAAAACAGATTTGTCCACAGTAGTTTTATCTGAACAGGAGTCTGATGACTGTGATGCCTCTGAATATGAAGATATGCAACTCCTCTCTGTTTTTGAGGATTCTGATGCAGAGGAATCCATTCCTTCAGCCTCTCCACCCGAGGATTTTTTCTTTGGGGAAACCTTTCATACTTTAAGGGAGCATTTCCAGTGGGAATGTCAAGACTACCCTCAGTCTAAAAAGAGACTCAGGGAATTCTTAGATCTACCACAGCACCCTGGCCAATTCCGCCTGTCCTGGATGTTGTGGATGATGTTTTTATGGAATCCAGTCTGAATCCTGACACCCTCCCTCCTGCTCCCAGAAACCTGACAGGTATTACAGAGACCCTGACTCTCACAAATTTATTTTCAAAAATCCTACTGCTGACCCTGAGGTTATCTCCCAAGGGCCAAAATGAATTAAAGCAACTTCTGCTAAGAATCCCACCCCCTCAGATAGGGATTCCCGAGCATCAGACAGATGGGGTAAAAAAGTATACACCTCTGCTACTCTTGCTTTTAGAGCACTAAATTGTCAGTTCTATATGCTAAAATTTTAGCAGCATACCATGGAACTCCTCAAAAAACTCCAGCTTTACTCTGTCGCATATCACCTACTCAAAGGCAATCTCTGCCTAACATACAAAGCTATGTCAAACCCAGAGCTTTTGGACATGCTCCATGTAAAGAAATCCCAATCCCTCCGAGCTACACGCTCTAGGGACCTAAACCTTGTCACCACAATAAACAGAACATGCTGGAGGGATAGATTCTTGTCTCAGAGACTTCCCATACTCTGGAACAAACTACCTATCTATATCAAACAAACCTCCTCATTAGCTCTCTTCAAGAAAAATCTTGATGATTGGATGGGAGATAGGAAATTCACCCCGGGGATCACTTCTGTGGCTCTGCTTGACAGGGGCACAGGAAAATAATTTTCTTGGGTGGCAAAAGCCAGGGTACCATTTGGCTAGGCTTATATAGGCCTTAGGGCAATAGCCTAGTACCTGCCTATGAACCTATAGTACTTCTGCAGAAATTAAGTTACACGAGTTAATGCATTTTGCAAATCAAGTAACTAAGCACAGCTTACACTGTGGTTTTGATGCCCTAGAAGTATCTTGCAGGGCAGCAGTCTCCGATTCTGTCCTTAGAAGGCATGCTTGGCTTAAGGAACAGACCTTGCCAGACCATGTAAAATCTAAACTTTTGGATGCACCCTTGCACAAAGACAACTTATTTGGCACCAAGGCAGAGGAGGTCTTAAAAAAGATGGAAGAAAAAGCTAAATCTATGCAGACAGTTAAGGATTTCCTGCAAGTCCAGCCACCTAGGTTCAGTAGGCATTGCCCCTCCAAGCACTGGTCCTTTCCTGCCCCCTCCAGGTAATTTCAGCCCAGACCCCGGGGAAGCGGATCCCCCAGACAGCAGCCACAGGGAATGCAGAGATCAAAGCAATGGAGTACCTCCACTTCTAAACCAGGGAGTGCAAAGCCACCCCCTCACGGTAAGAGCTCACAATTACTCTACACTTCCACCCTCTCCCTCTGCCCATCTGCACTTGCCCCGGGAGAAAATCTCTCCTTCCACGCAAGCACCTGGGCCACCATTACCAACAACCGCTGGGTCCTCAACATAGTGTTTCAGGGATACAAATTTTCTTTCCACACTCTACCAACCACAAAAGGGTTCCCAGATCTTCCCCCAAACCAGTGGGCAGAGGCCAAAAAGCAAGTCCTTTCCCTGCCCTCTCTATGAGGGCAATAGAGCATGTTCATGCAGAACAGATAGGCCAAGGTTTCTACTCCAGGCTCTTCCTGGTACCCAGAAAAGAGGGCACCCTGGCACCCCTTCCTCGATCTATCCATTCGGAACACCTTCCTGATGATACCAAAATTCAAAATGCTCACCCTCCAGCATCTACTACCTATGCTCTCCAAGGATGCTTGGCTAGCCACCATAGACCTAAAAGAGGCCTACCTACACATCGCAATCAGAGAATCATGCAGGAAATATCTATGCTTCAGGGCAGGATCACTGCACTTTCAGTTCTCTGCGCATCCCTATGGCTTATCTACTGCTCTCAGAGTTTTCACACAATGTCTGGCTTCCACCATTGCTTTTTGCAGGCAAAGAAATATTCAAATTTACCCATACTTAGATGACTGCCTAATTCAGGCAGACAATCAGGAAAAGCTGCTCAAGCACCTGGCCTTTGTTAAAGACCTACTGACCTCCCTAGGGTACACTGTCAACGAAAAGAAATCTAAACTAGTACCCACTCAAAAAATTATATTCATAGAGCAAGCCTGGACACAGCATCCCAGATGGCACTCCTTACACCAGAAAAGCAAACTTACCTGACAGCCTCTTTCTCTCAGCTAGCCACCAGACCCCAGTTATCTGTAATATAAATCCTGCAAGCTCTGGGGTTCATGGCTTCTTGCATTCTACTCATTCCATATGCCAAACTGCATATGAGAAAACTTCAGTGGTACCTAAAAAGCCTTTGGTGCAAACACTCATAAGACCTGGAAACTCTTATACCAGTGATACTTTGTCTAAGGAAAGATTTTCTTTGGTGGGCAGCAGCATGCTGTCACAACAAGGGACTACCCTTCTCTCAACCCCACGCCACCCAGACCCTCACCACAGACACATCAGACTATGCCTAGGGTGCACACCTAGACGTCAGGTGCATACAGGTCCAATAGAACCTTCATCAAATACATCTGCACATTAACCAAAAAGAGATGTTAGCTGTCCAGAACCCATTGACAGCTTTCAGACCGCTTCTCTCCCCAGGGGCTCTGCTGATCAAAACAGACAACACCACTGTGATGTGGTATATCAACGAGCAGGGAGGGACTCACTCCTACCCTTTTTGGAGGCTCGCCATGACCCTTCGGCACACAGCCTCAGCCATGCAACTACACCTGTTAGCACAATTCCTGCCAGGCTCTCTAAACTCTCTGGCAGACAACTTGAACAGAAATCTTCTAGAACCACACACATGGCAGCTAGACCAAAGAACCTTAACTCTTATAATTCAGAAATAGGGCACCCCAAAGGTCGACCTCTTTGCTTCCCACTACAACCATCAGCTCAGCAAGTTCTGCACCGGGTAGCCTCACTGCAGGGCCTGGAAAGTGGATGCTCTTTCCTTCCAGTGGGTCAACCTCTCAGTCTATGCATTTCCCCCCACTACCTCTCATTACCAGGGTACTGCTCAAAATAAGGGAGGAAAAACCGAGGACAATCCTGATTGCCCCAGACTGGCCACTGGTACCCACTGCTGCACAGCCTGTCACCTCTGCCACCATGGCATCTCCCTCAGATCCCAACACTCCTGACCCAGAGGGAAGGAGAATTCATGCATCCCCAATTGCAGACCTTCAATTTGACAGCCTGGCTTATTCCATAACCACTGTACAAGCTGCCAATCTCAGTAAACAGGTTCTAGATTTTATACATGAGGCCAGACGCCCTAGCACTAGAAAGTCTTATGCTGACAACTGGAAAAGGTTCTGCACATGGATCCAGGCTAAGGGAGCCGATACGGCACAGCCCTCCCTACCTCTCATCCTGGATTACCTAGCTGACCTACTGCACAGTGGTCTATCCCTTTCCTCTATTAAAATTCATGCCTCTGCTAGCTGTGCCCATTTCAACACTGAGCACCCTCTTTTCTCACACCCTCTCATCAGACAGTTCCTAAGAGGGGCTAGCAACTTGAGGCCACCCAAGAGAGTACCTACCACAGCTTGGGACCTAAACTTTGTGTTGGAAAAGCTCACCCTGCCCCCCCCCCCCCTTTGAACCAGCAGCTTCAGCAGAGGTAAAGTTTATCTCATGGAAGACAGCCTTGCTTCTGGCCATCACTTCAGCAAGAAGAGTGTCCAAGGTATAAGCACTAATGGCTGTAGAGCCCTTCATCATTTTTCATGCTGACAGGGTCTCCCTCAGGGCTAACCCATCCTTCATGCCAAAAGTGGTGTCCAATGTGGCTCTCAACCATTCCATTCATTTGCCCACCTTTTTCCCTAACCTACCAAAGAAGGGGGAAAGGATACTGCACTCTCGAGATGTGCACAGACAGGACAGATTCTGTCTACACAGGACTAAATCATTTAGAAAGACTGATCAGTTGTTAGTCAGCTTTACTGCAGGAGCAGAGGGCAAAGGCAAATCCAAACAAACCATTTCCAAATGGATATCACACTGCATGCATTTCTGCTTACAAGCTACACGGGAAACCTCCACCTAAGGGGGTCAGGACGTACTCTACCAGAGCAACCTCCACGTCTGCAGCTTTCCTCAGAGGCGATCTTCACCAGGGACATCCTGGAGGCTGCAACATGGGCATCTATTCATACCTTCACCAAACATTACCACCTGCTATCTTTTCCAAATCCAGGGCAGGCTTTCCTACTGCAGTCTTGCAGGGCATTCTACCCTGCCTCCAGTCTTCTTCACTGCCTCCACCCTTTTCTTCAGCTTTGGGAATCAACCCAAATGTGATGACTGCAACAGTGAATCGCAAAGAACATAGTACAGTTGTTTACACTTACCATAAATGTAGATGTTCGAGTGTATTCACTGTTGCAGTCCTGGTTTCCCTCCTTCCATCCATCCCCCTTTTCTCTCTCTCTCTCTCTCTCTCTCCTTACGAGGAATTTTTTTGGTATTTACTTTCTACTGGTGGGGTTCTTCCACAATGTCTTAGCTCCCACTTGGCGGCTCCTGACAGTTGAGGCAAGAAAAACTGAAGTAATGGCATCGGCTGCCTTACTTTATACTACTGACGACCTGACATCAGTCCTGAAGTGACAGCAACCGACGCAGAAATACTAAGCCTCTGGTATTTGGGCCGACTGAGTACTACCCTGTTAGGGATAACTAAATTTGATGACTGCAACAGTGAATACACTCGAACATCTACTTTTATGGTTAGTGTACACAACTGTACTGTCTGCATAGTGCTGGGCATGGTTTTTAAGATTTCTAACATAGTTAAAGAAGGCTTCTTGGTTGTCCTTTGCCTTGGTGGTTAGTTTTACCTCATATCCAATCAAAAGAAATGATGCTCCCAAGGCACTGATAAGGCCACAATTTTATTATGTTTAACACTTTATTTAATAAAATTGCGGAAGCAGTGCTTCAGGAGCTTAATTTCTTTTGCTGTATTGCTTTTTCTTTTTTTAATGAAGTTTTGCGGGGGGGGGGGGTTGTATTGGTACCCCGTATATGTCCTTAGTTGATTTTTTTCAGGGTATGGAGTTCCCTGTTAAGTTTAGCAAGAGCTTCTTTTGCATCTTGAGAATTACATTTGTTTTTATGTGCAGTGAGTGTTTCCTTTTGTTATATTTAGGTTTCACCATCATTTTGAATTAGACATTGTATTTACTTTGTAAGGAAACTGGTACATCTGTGAGGCTGTTCACATGCATAGAATTTGACAGTAAAGGATTCTGATTCAGCAATGGAGGCACCAAGTTGGAAGGGGATGTTGATTTTAGCCAGATCATCACTGAGTTTAGGCTTGGTATAATCTCTGAACTCCAAGGTATCAGATGATGTTTCTAACTTCTGATTTTTGGTCCAGTTTAACCAGGGAGAGAGTGAGTTAAATTTGGTGGGAAGCAGAGCTGCCCATATTGGTGATGACCACGTCCAGGACTTTTATCGCCACCTGAGTGGTGTGTGGACTAACTGATCCAGAGAGTTTGTATTGATGAAGTCTAGGAATCTCTGGGCATACATGTTAGAGGATATATATGTTTCCCATTAAATGGAAGGGTAGTTGAAGTCCCCTAGGAGAATGGTGCTTACTATAATGCTTTTGGACTTCATACAAGTTAGGTAAGTGTTATGGGCTGAGAGTGACACAAAGAGAGTCTATAGTTGTTCATGATGTGATAAGGGATCTTGTTAATGTTAAGTTGGACATTGAATAATTCTAGATCATTATGTTGTCTATATAGTCTACTGGTGAAGTGGCTTTTTACAGATATGGAGACACCGTTGCCTTCAGTGACTTCATCTAGTGTGGTGGACCTGAATATGTGGTAGGCATTGCAGTCCTGCACTAATGGGGTGCTCTCAGTTATCTTGAACCAGCTCTCTCTGACATTGCCTTTCTCTCCCATTCCCCTTTGTATCTGTTCTTTCTATGAATTTTGTTCCTGTTTGTTTTGCTTCTTCTCTCTTGTCTATTTTCTTCTTTTTGCTGGCAGATCCGCAGCACCACCAGTGTCCTCACTAGCTCTCAGGGACCTTTGCCACCTCAGGCATTCCCTAAATATGTTGCTAGGTCACTTCACATGGTACGTGAGAGCTGGTGGAAGCTGATATGCCAGTTAGCCATGCCCTTGGTGGGGCATCACTCTCAGGGTCTGCCATGGTTCCAGTTGGTGACTCTGCCAGTGGGATGGTTGTGGTATGCCATAGTGAACTGGTCAAGATAGTCTGAAAGCTAGTGGACTAGTGCATAGAGGCTTGCACCGGTTGCCTAGAGAAAGACTTATTGTGTGGCTTAAAGAGTTGTGCTCTTGTCTCCTACTGCCTTCAATATCTGAGCCATGGCCCAGTGGTGAGGGACACAGAGTAGAGACTATTTTCCCACTGGATCCACAGCAAGTAGGGAGGTATTGTTCCTTATTTCTGCCCTTTCCAATCAATTTGTTCTCTCTCTTTTGCATCTATAGCTGCCCTTTTTTGCTTTTCAATCTTCCCAGTTACCATTATTCTGTCTATTCTCTCTTTCTCCATTATCCTCCCTCCCTCAGTGTGTCAACACCTCCAGTTAGCATTGTCTATATTCTGTTTCTTTGCCCCTGATACCAAATCTAACTCTCTCACCTTCATTTTGCTTACCTTACTAACTTCTCTTCTCTTCTTATATATATAAAACGGCACCTGTTCCACAAAAAAATTTTACTTTTCTTTCCCTGTTTACATCCTGCTCATTCCTTCCATTTTCACCTTATGTCCTATGTTCTGCTTGCTTCCCGTGTTACATTACTTTACTGTAATCCCAATTACACCCTTTAGTTCTGTCAGCAAAATAGATGAAAACTCTACTGTAATAGCCCTTTGAGGCTTCGTCATGATTTCTCACTCTTGCAGCTTCTGTATGCGTGATTTCACTGATCCTCTTAAAGGGGATCCCCTTCGGAAGCTCAAAGTTTCAAGACTTTGAACTTCAAAAGGCCAAGACCATACGATCGAAGTTTTGAATGAAGATCGCCATACAGTGCATAACAGGATACTTACCGTTTTTCTCACTGTAGTGCGATCTCATAAGTTTGTATATTTATTTAACAGGGGGTGTGCAGGAAGGGGCTTGCCCCCGGCAAAAACGTAAAAAAAATGTTTGTTTTTATTAGGTCTTCAAAGTTTCAAAACTTTGATCTTGTGATCTTGGACATTTGAAGTTTGAAATTTTGAAACTTTGAGGTTCTGACATAGATCCCTTAAAGGCATGTTAATAAACAACAGTCCTGTTCCTGTCTCACTGCAACTCAGAGTTATGTGCTCTTACCGCTGACCCAGCAGGTTACTTAATGAGTTTTCCATTTTGCATTGATTTTCCCCCCCATTGTTAATCGTTAATGAGCTGTGGGCTCATTCCACAAACCTGCTAAACAGCAGCAGGCTGGCTGTGCCCCATGTGCTGTATATCTGAACCCAGGAATGTTATGACCATGGCCAGCAACTTCCCTCTTTAAATAGGGTCTATATTAGAACACCAAAGTTTCAAAACTTCGAATGTTCTAATATTGACCCCTATTCAGCGAAAGTTGAAAACATCGAATGTACAGAACAGCGAATGTTTTCCTAGGGAAAAAATTTGCTTTTCCAAAACACATACACACAACATAAAGCACACCAAACAAATAGCAATCCACACGCATACACCTAAAATCTTGCACCTAACCCTACACTAAACTATACATACACCACTAACTATCCACTTACCTTAACCCAAACCCTAACCCTAAGGTCCGTCACTATCGTACACTCACCTCACCCGCACCCTAACCCTAACTCACCTACCCTGCCCTGCCCTAACCCTCACGTCCACACAATCGCCCACTTTACCTGACCCGCGTCCTAACCCTAACTCACCAAACCTGCCCTAACCCTCACGTCCACACAATCGCACACATACCTAACCCGCGCCCTAACCCTAACTCACCTAACCCACCCTAACCCTTACGTCCACACAATCGCACACATACCTAACCCGCACCCTAACCCTAACTAACCTAACCCACGCTCAATCGCATACTTACCTGAACCCGACCCGTAGCTTTCCACCACAGTGCTGAAAATACCGAAGCAACAGAAATGGGCAACCAAATTCTTTCCCTAGGAAAAAAATTGTTTTTCTGTAGCTTTGATATTTTCAGCGTTCGCTGAATATGGGTCGATATTAGAACATTTGAAGTTTTGAAACTTCGATGTTCTAATATAGACCCTTTAAATATGCACATTTGTTAAGAGAAACTTATGTGTTAAAGCAATGGACAGCCATTCCTCAGCCTGTTCTTTGTCTTCCTTTGCTGTATTTAATAAGATAGAAAAATCAGAGGATACGTGGAACTTAATCTTCTCAAATGCTGTTTCTCAAAGACAGAACATCAAAATGTTGTTTCTGTATTTTAGATGTTAGATGTCAAATACCAAATCATGTTTTCTTACGTATCTCAGAGTGCGTTTGCTAAATACCAAATTTTGTATCACTTATTCTTTTACCAAAATCTTTGTCATTCAGACATGCACTTGTCAAAAGTTAAATCTTATTACTCAGACCTTTACTAATACAGCAACAGTATGGGATGTATATACAATGCTGAAAAGTGGTTTATCCCATCAGGTAATGTGCAAGTCATGATTGTGTGTTTATGACCTTTCTTTTTATCTCTGCTTGATTCTGCAAGATGACTTAGTATGTATGTTTAGGGTAAATTTTATAAACAAAATCAAAATTTTTTGTATAATCCATTACTAATTAATCTCATGCTCAAACTTAATTACTACACATTAAAAATCATAGCTTTGATATGTAAAAATAACATGAAAATTGCTGTTACTCATTTAAGCAAAATTTGTAATACCCTGTCTACTGTCTCCCATTTCATTGTCCCATGCCCATTGAGTAATATACACATCATTTTGTAACAAATTAAGTCTGATTTGTTATAAACTGAATATCATTAAACAAGCAGTAATGCCCTCAAGGGTGGGTGTTACTGGCTGAATAAATGGACTGCCCAGTGGCATTTTAAGGGCTGACACAGCAAGTAAAAGGCCTCTCTTCCCTTGGAAGGTCTGCTTTGTCCCCTATAGTGCCCACGCTGGAGGGCTTTATTGAATGAAGAAAATGGGCTATTTGTTAAATTGGTTTGTATTTTGTTACTAATATGCACATTTTTTTAAATTTTTGATGTAAAATAGCTCCTCTGCCTAATGTTTCATAGTCTGTGTAGGATATAAATTGTTGTTAGAGAATGTAATTTACATCCAAAACATGCATATATAGATTATGTAAATATTTAATGTGTAAACATACACACACACATGTGCAGAAAGCTCAAATTCATACCCACACACAAGCTGAGGCACAAACAAACTCAGATTTATACACAAACACAGACACACACATTTGTCCGGCAGTGACAGACACTTCGTTGACTCTACACTTCAGATGTCCCCATGTGCTCAAGTTGAAGAAAAAATGCATATATTGCAAAACAATGCATACCCTCCCTGCCCCACATACTTCTCAGCTGGTCCTCATTTTGTAGGCCATCCCTGATTTTGCCTCATATTTTGCCCTGCTTTTTGAAAAGTATTTGTTTTTTTAGTAAATGTGTGAGCACTACAGTTAGTCAGTAAATACAGACATGATTGTTTTATACTTGCATTTTTTAAACACCTTTATTGAACTATCACTTGGGATATAGGCAAATTTACATTTATATAAAAGTAATCAAACTGTATTAATGAGTTACAAACATATGTCACATATATTGCTGTATGTCATATAACCTAAGCAACATGACATACATTATTCAACTCCTGCCCTTTTTTTAAATAAGAAACATCTTTATTTTACCATCACTTATGACATAGGCAATCATACATTTATATAAAGGAACATAAACCATACCAGCACAGTCCTAGCTGAAAGCATTTTACATCACAGACCATAATGATACATTCCCAGTTGCAAAAATACATCACTTATCTACCCAATCATTTTCAGTCAAACATTACATAGCTCATTTAAGTCCTGCCTTCTTTTAAACCTCATTCCTCCCCTGCATGTATTGTTTCCACAGTTCCCATTTTTTCCTATGTAGTTTGCTCCTACCCTTTTCTAAAGATCTCAATTCCATTGGTTTTATCTCTGTTACTATATTCACTGCTTCTAGTATAGTTGGTCTAGATTTTGATTTCAATTTTCTAGAAATTGCATTTTTGGCGGTCACCATAATTAGGCACAGCAAGGCCTTACCTTGTGTAGGCAATTCCAATTCTGTATCATAGCTCAGAAAAATCATCTCCCTCGTCACACCAATCTGCCCACCCAGCATCTCTGACAGTACATCTTGCTTGAATCCTTAAAGTCCTCCAACTCAGCACACTCCCAGAAAATATGTTCCCAATTACCTCTTTCTTCCCCTTCACACCTCCAACATTTGCTATCTGAGGAAATTTCTCTGGAGTCTACTTGTGGTATAAAAATATCTATATAAACATTTCCAAGCAAAAATCCTAAATAGTCTAGATTTTGTTGCATATTTGGAAGACGTACGTATATTCTCCCATTGTTTCTTTGTGAAGTGCTTATCCAGTCAGTCTTCCCAATCCTTTCCAATTTCATTTGATACTTATAGTTATCATGCAATAATTTATATGCTGTATTAATTATTCCTTTTTTAATGGCAGCTTCTGTTTTAGATTCTACTAAAAACTCTACCAGTGCTGGTCTTTCATTTAGGATCCACCCATTTCTTTCTCTTTGCCTGTACTCTGATATCAGTCCTTGATAGGGGAAGACAATCTCTAATCTGCAGTCCAAATAAATTTTTGGCGTCTTCCCATTATATCATCTTCCCCTCTCTGGTTATTTGCTCTCAATACCTTGGTTCCTTTGCCAGTTTTCTGCAATACATTCCAGCCCCCTCTTGCCTATTGTCTGTATCCATAATTGCATTCATCCCTGTTGGCAGAATCTCCTTTCTCCATTCCCATGTTGGCTTAGTTCTGCTACTTTATATGTATATATATATATATATATATATATATATATATATATATATATATATATATAATATTCTGTAGGATTATTGATATTCTCCTTATAGGCCTACATCCAAAATTCCAGGCCCTTCTTGTTTCTTAAGCTTCCCCCATTTCATCTTCATGCCTTTCCACTTTGAATTATAGGTTTCTGTTTATGCTGTGTATAGGAGCCTAAACTGTGTAGCTCTGAAATACCCCTTAAAATCTGGTAATCCCAATCCGCCGTGTTCTGCTGGAAAAATCAGCTTTCCCACTTGACCCTTGCCATCTTCCCCTCCCAGATAAAGTCCTTCAGCTTTTTATTAATTGCTATCCACAATTTATCCTCTGGTTGATGAAATATGCCTGACCTGTGTATAAGACTAATGGGACTAAAACATTTTAACTGCTTGTATCTTTCTGTCCATTTAAATGTAACAAAACTTCCATTTTCTCAGGTTTGTAATATCTTTTGTTTAGTTTGTTCCCACATATCTTTAGCTTCCACACCAGAAACATTTTTAATCATACTCCTAAATACTTCATGTCCCCATAAATATGGATATTGCTGAACCAATTCATATGTGTGGACATCATTTTCTGCTATTGCCTTTGTTTTAGCTTCATTAATTTTGTATCCCAAAAAGATCTGAACCGGTCTCAAAATGTTCCATAACACTGTATGTCACTTTCTGGTTTTGTCTTGTACAAAATAATATCATCTGCAAATAGAGCCAGCTTTTCTTGACTACCATACAAATTATATCCTTGACTTTCTGAGTCCCTTATTTTGTTTGCTAGTGATTCTAAATATAGTGCAAATAACAAAGGGGAAACATGACACCCCTGCCTGGTTCCTCTGATCAAGCAGAAGTTATCGAAGAGGACCCCACCCACTTTAATTTTCCACTCCAATCCCTCATATTTCCTCCTCATCAACCTCATAATTTTTTTCAGGAAATGCAAATGCTTCCATTTGCCCTGCTCATAAAATCCCAGCTTATTCTGTCAAATGCTTTCTCTGCATCAAGATCCACCAACAACAATGGTATTTTCTTACATTCCGCTTCCCTCTGTATCATCAGTGTTCTGTTAATGGTGTCAAATGTTTGCCTCCTCTCCACAAAACCACATTCATCCATATCTATCAATTTTGGCATTACGTTTGCCATTCTTTTAGCTATTATAGACATGAACACTTTATCGCCATGGTTTAGTATTGAAATGGGTCTGTATGAAGCTGGATCTAATGGGTCATTATCCTGTTTAGGTATTATAGCTACCAGAATGTTGGCATTTCTCCTTCACTTAAAATACTGTTAAAGCCCTCCAGATCTTTATCAGTTTTTTCCATCCTAGCTTCCATACTTCCACAAGAATGCCATCTTTTCCTGGGGACTTTCCTGTAGATTGGTTATGCATCACAATATTTATCTCATCTCTTCCTATCCTAACCATTAGTAATTGAGCCTCATCTACCTCTAACCTTGGCATATTCAATTTTTCTATAAACATTTCCATTTGTATATTTTCTTGATTTCCATATTTATCTGCCTTATACAGACTTTCGTAGAATTTCCAAAATATTTCTAATACCTCCACAGGATCTTTTGTTACCTTCCTTGTTATAGGCTTCCTAGGCTTGGTGACAAGCCTTTCTACTTTCTGTTGCCTGGGTTGTTGTGCTAAAAGTTTTTGTCCTCTAATGTTATTATCAAAAAACAATGTATTAATGGCAGTCTTTCTAAACTCATGTATATTATTGAGAGTAATCCCTTATTTTCTGCTTAGCATTCTGCATTTGATCCTCTTCTTGTTCTATGAGATTTCCCCTATTCTGCAATACTTTTTGTCAGTTCCTCTAAATAATTCTTGTTAAGTCTTAACCATAGCTCCCTTTCTTTTATTTCTACCCCATTTTTAAATTCCATCTTAATTTTTATCCCACTCCATAGCTATAGTTTTTAGAAGTAATTTATACCATCTTGAATAGCTGTAGAATAATCTCCACTACCCTTTCTTTAAATTCCTCTCTTTTCAACAGATAGGCGGGAAAGCAACAATGTTTCATTTTTATTTCATTACCCTGTGTTTTCATCTTAGTTATTATTGGAGCATGATCTGAAATAGTTACTGGATGCATTATCAAGACATTCAATTAAATTCACATGTTCCTGTGAAATGTAAAGTCTGCCTAGCCTAGCCCAGTTTTTATATCTTGGAGAATAATATGTAAATTCATTCTGAACTCCTATTACTGAATTCACATATTCCATGCCAAATATTTTCATAAATTTCTTCAAAAATCTACCATCCTTTGTTAAACTTTCCCTTCTGGGACTCCCAGACACATCTTCATTTCTGCAAATCAAACAACATTCCCCACCTATAAGTATTATTCCTTGCTGAAAACTGTTTATTTCTCCCAGAATTTTCTCAGTCTACATTATAGCAGTTTTAGGTGGAATATAAATACATGCCGGTGTAATCCTCCTCCCTTGCAAGTAGTCCCTTAGCACTACAAATCTGCCATTATCTTTTGTGTCCTCTTCTATCACTGTTGGAGCTTCTGCTGAAATTCATATAAATGCTCCTCTTTTCCTTTGTCCCAGATATTCCGCTGAATAACAGTCCTGAAAATCTTTCTTTATCAAATTCACATGTTCAGTTCTTTCCAAGTATGTCTCCTCTAACAAATATTTGCACTCTACATTTTTGATGTAGTTCACTCTTCTTTCTTTTTTGTATTTATCTGTGAGACCATTGGCATTTAAAGACATTACAGAAAACATCATTGTATTAAAAAGTTATTATTCCCACATTTTTATCTATAACACCTTTTTGTTAAATGGCTAGTTCCACCTTTTTGTGTTACATGCATACACTGTTTGGCAGGTTGAACTTTTATATAGTTGTTTCTTGTCATATCCATTTGAGCCTATTTCACATTACAAAACCTTTTGTTTTATTGAAAACCCTCAAAAAAGCTGAATATCTCTAAAACCTATTACTTTAATACCAACACACAAAACTATGTATATCTTCAGATATCAAAGTTTTACCCTCCTAATAGGAACAGATGTCCGAAACTGACAGCCACACTCACAGGCATGAGTTGACCTAAAAGAAAGGTTATCTATGCTAAGATGCATGGTACAGTCTGTGCCTTCTAGTAAATGCTAATGATTTTGTCTTATATTTATACATCTCACAGCTGGGAAAAACCCTGAATGCTTTCAGGTAACATTATCTTCTGGCCAGTTTTTTTTTTCTGTTTTTCCCCCAGCCAATCACTCTCCACCAGTCTGTAACCAATTTCTCTTTATTAGATTGTCTCCATGGAGACATGAGAATCAGCTAATTTCTCTTTATCAAATTATTTCCATGGAGATATGAGGGCCAAGTACAGAATTGCTGCTAAGCATTCATTCATTTTCTAGAATAAAAAGCCTCATAATAATCAATATTCTTTTTCATTTACTAGATTTCTCTTAAAACTTGTTACTAAATCAATCTCAGGTCCTTAATCCTGTCATTACCACATGTAAGAAAGAGAAAAAGCACATTAATGTTTCTTTTGTCATGCTGTTTTAACCATTTTTTTTACATTGTAGTGCTTACATTTCCTAAAACTGAACAAGAAGAAAGGGAGAAGGGAAAAAAGAACAGCAGTACTAATTTGCAATCCCCATTACACTTAAAATTGAGAAAATGTTACTTTATAGCATGCAAAGAAAACCATACACCACAAAAACAGTAGTATTAAGAAAAAATGTTTTCTTTACTTACGGTTAACGTTCGCTCTCTACCCCACCCAAAGCATTTTTCTGAACATTAATGACATGAAGTAGGGCATATACTTTAGAGTTTCCCCACAAGTCCAACAAATTCTGAACAAGTCATATATTTCCAGATTTTCTTGTTCTGTCATATTTCACAAATATAATTATTGCATTGGAATCCCACATTGTTACTGGTTTTATTACTCTTCATGTCCGTCTCCCAAATCCTGTCTCTGCCTCATTTCCAACACACTTTCAATTTTTCTAGTCAACTCTTGTGCTCCCTTACTTCTCTCCAACGTTTTCTGCTGAAACAGTGGAACAGATTTCTCAGATGCAGTCTCTCTGTGTTCTTTATTACCAGAATAACAAGAAGCAGAATCTCCTTCTGTTTTACAGCTCACTTTTTGTCGGACAGACTTTTGTATTTCCTCCTTAGCATGTACTTCATCAAAAAATGATTTTTGTCCCTCCAGGGAAGAATACTCTGAAGACAGCTGGGTACAGCAGTTTGAATCTCCCACCTGTGTCTTGACATTCCCTGAATAGTGGAATACATTTACTCCTCTTCTGTCTGGTGTACAGTGAGTGATCATTTTCTGCAAACACTCTGCTGTCTCCCACTTTTAGTATTTTGTCTTTCTGCCACAGTTTTGTCAGAATCAAATCCTTCTGCTGATAGGATTGCATCTTTACTATTAAAGGTTTAGGTTGCTTTCTCATAAGCAAGTTTGGAGCATACACATGATGTGCCCTTTCAACTAACAACTCCTACTGTGAAATACAGGTCGAGTTACTTATTTGTGTTTTCATAAAATGAATGCAGTCTGTTTCTTCCACCTTCTCTGGTATAGCTGAAAAATCTCAGGTTTTCCCCTGTGTGCTGTGTTCTCTAATTCTATTATTTTTTAAACATCTCTTCCTGAGCAGTTTGATATTCAACTAGCGTTTTCTTCATTTCAACCTCTGATTTTTGCAGCTTTATCACTTCATCTAAATATCTGTGTAAAGGTTCTTCCATTTTTCCAACCTTTTCTTGTTTGTGTTGATACCATACATGTTTTGTTTATTTTAACCAGGTCTGTGTGCAGTTGTCTTGTATCTTCCTGTAGGTTACTGGAAGTCTTGTCTGGAGGTTGCATTGCTTTTTCTGAACAGCTGCAGAACTTTCCCCAGTCATTGTTTCTTCCTCACTTTTTGTAGCTGATTTTTATCCAAGTGCTCTGTATTTCTTTTTTCCTGGCATCCAGGCAGTACACTTACTAGCCAGTTACTGAAATTTGCCCATAAACTCAAAAGTGTACTGACCTTCTCTGTTGAGTTTCTGTTTTCAGACTGTGAAAGCTAGAGTTAAGCTGTTACTCAATGTTCAGCCATCTTGGAAGTCCAAAAAAAAAAGATTTTAATGCAAAACCTGTTGCTCAGTTAATATTTGATGTGAATTAGGATAATATTTAAAAATAGCTCCCAGATTTGTGGGTATCTGTTGCCTCATTATTGTTGGCTTTGTCCAGATTTCTTGATCAAATTAGCACTCTGCTGACACACCTGCAAAACTGCATTACGCGCACAGTAGCTATACACAGCTTTTAAGCTACGGCTAACAAAGGGAGAATATACAATGACAAGTGCTTGTTAACTGTGCTGTAGTTACTTTTTCTTAGCAAAGTTATCTGCTTTATTTTTCTTTTTATTTACTTATTTTATTTTATTTTTTTATTCTTGTTAAATTTATGCATTTAGCATGTGTAAAACAATATAACAACCACTTTTTTCCTCAGTCCTTATGGTGGCTTAATATGTTGCTGTAAAGTAGTGGATGTGATACAGGGCCCCCCTTATACATTAATATGCTGTTGCAAAACATTTGTTCTCCAATAGGGTATTGTCTGTGAGACCCGCACATTGTGGTAGTCATATAACTTTTTCTGATAAATCTTGCAGTAAATATGTCACTTAATTTTTTTCATACTGATGCCTGATTAAAGTCAGGCGTGATTCTTTTCTTAAAATCTATTTAGGATTGTCTCCACATACTGTGCATTATGTAGAAACGGCCTGGTAATGTCCCAAATTGGAGATTGTAATGAGCAATCGGAATAGCTCTGGTCCCTGTTTGCAGAATGGTAACAAAATATTTTTGATTTGGAGATTCAATAAGGTTATTACAAACACTGATGCCTTTATTTTTAAAAGATGAAAGTCACCTAATCTGTTGCATTTTATTAGTCTCTTGTCAGTATCGTAAAGTAAAACTGTAACCAGACGTCCCAAAAGACCAAAAGTATCTGTTATTTCCTTGGGAGACCATTGCTTTGGATGCAGAGGTGTAACAATGTTGTTCTTGCCACCTCTAACTTTATTCTGATGCATTATGTTACTTTTTACAGGTAGTCTCACTGCTTCTTTAAATCCTCCTTTTAAAATGACATTTTTAAAAAGTGATGTAGATATGCATGCCGTAATAGAAAGAAAGGCCAACCATAATGACATTTGCATTGTTATTCTCATGCAGTGTACATGTTTTCTTTTTAACAATTTTCATTCATGTCAGCAATATATAAATGCTCAATTCCTGCCTTCCATTACATTTCACTCCTTTTCCTTAACATTATTCTGCATGTACTGTTCCCAAAAATTCCATTTATTTGTCTGTAATTTGTTCTACCCCTTTTGTAAAGATTCCACTGACATTCTGTTATCTCGTTCACAATATTTCAGTACTTCATTTAAGACTGGTTTAGAGTTTGATATCTCTTTTGTAGTACTTGCTTTTTTGTCAGCGAATGGCATTAACCTTAATAAGGCCTTATTTGACATTTGTTTACCAGGATAGTCTGACTGGCTCAAACATAACCCATTTACAGTGGGGGTCCGGGGAGAAAAGCTGCAAATACAGACATTTGTAACAATACAAACATAATCATAGCATTCAAATATTTTACAGTAACATTTCATAAGTTCAAGGATGGAGTAATAATATTACAGTTCAGCAGTACAGATGAGTGGGTGTTTCAAGAAGTAGTGAAAGTACAAGTATAGAAGTAAACCAGCTGAATATAGGAGAACAGAGTGGAAGCTTTGCCAAGGAGATGAAGCAGAAGTAATATTAACCTGGAGTTGTCCAGGAGCACTATGTCTAGATAATTCACATCCATATCCCAGTGTAAAGAATTACTCCTTCAAAATGTCTGGCAAAATTCTCTGTATGACATTTTTAAAATTGCCAACTCATTCCACCCCCCCCCCAAAAAAAAAAATTCTGTTACCTCTCTCTCTTTCCTATCATACCTCTAGCATTTATCTTAGGAAAAATTCTCTGGAATCTGTGTGGAGTATTACAAAACTTATGCAAACACTTCCATGCAAAAATCTTAAATATTTTGGATGCTGCATACTTGGGAGCCACATACACGTCTTCCCTTTGTTACTTTGTAATTTCCATTCCCAGTTTCTCTTCCCCATCCTGTCTAACCTCTCCTAATTTATTGGTGCAGCTGTTATGCAGTATTTTATATATTCTGTTAATTATCATTTTTTTTAACAGCCCCTGCCACTGGGTGGCATAACTTAACAATCTACTTGCTGTATCTTGTCCCAAATAGATCTGCCTCCACACTGAATACTTGTAACATAAGGCAAGTACAATTTAATTGGTGTATTTTGTCCCCCAGATAGATTTACCTTCCTTTGTATTACTTGCACACCAGGGCCATAAAGTAGTGTTTCTGCAACTAACTGCTTACACTCCTAATTTCTTGCTTCTACCTCTTCCTTGTTACACTCCTAATTTCCTGCTTCTACCTCTTCCTTGCTTACACTTACATTACAGTTCCAAGGCTTCCACTTCTTATGCCGATTCCTTTTCTTTGCAGTCTTCTGTGAGGGGGCGGGCCAGATCTCTACCTGCTTTTTATAGTTATACCTTCCCCCATTTTGTATCTCCCTCCTCCCCCATGCACATTAACTAGTCTATATTAGTGGGTCTCCTTGAGTGGCGCCATTTTGAAAGTTATCTTTTGGCCTGCTTGTGGTGAGGAATCTTCCCCAGACCCTTTTCAGTGTGCAGACCTGCATGTAAGTGCCTGCAAGTGTTTAAGCTCTTCTCAAATGTTTGTGGTGCACCTGGTTTAACAGGCATGTTTATGTTTTCCAACTGAAGTACTTAGCTAACTTTATGTAGTCTATGGATCTGATGTAGTGATTGCTTTTACTACAGAAACTGTTTACTTTTACATATGCTGTTATGCTCACAATAGTCTAAGGGACTAACTGAAGCTGTGACTGCTTTTACTACAGAAATTGTTTGCTGTTAAATATGCTGTTATGCTTACAAGGAATTTGGCTGGAGACTGAACACCTCCAGGACTGCATGGATCAGGCAATCCCAAATAAAACCAAGACTCTTTCCACAAAGGGCAAACGTCCAGTCTGGTGGACCCCAGCCATTAACAAACTTTACAATAAGAGGAGAAAGCTATTACATGATAGAACAAAATCCATAAAAGGGAAGTCACCCCTGATCATTATTAGTAAAAAAAATCCGAGCACTCATAAAATCAACTAAGGCCAATTTTGAGAGAAAAATTGCCATGGATTCAAAGGACAATCATAAGGCCTTTTTCAGCTATGTTAGGAACCTGGGTGGAAACTCCCAGATATGCTCAGAATTAGTCCAAAATGATACAAAAATCACTGAACCCACAGACATTGCCAACATACTGGCAGACAGGTTCAGTGCAAACTTCACGCCCCCCTCCCCCGCTAAAGGAGAGATAACTATCCCAGCGGAGTGTAGCCTCCCAGACATTTCAAATGCGCAGGTGAAAGCTGCTCTCTCTAAAGCTAAAAACACAGCATCAATGGGACTGGATGGTGTCCCCGGCTGTGTGCTACACGAGCTAAATGAGGAATTAAACCGCACATAAGGCAGCTGTTTAATCTCAGCCTTACCACAGGATCGTGCCCAAGGAGTGGCGTCGGCAACTGTGGTCGCACTGCACAAAGGCGGTGGCTCTACGGACCCTGGTAATTACCCGCCCATAAGCTTAACAAGTCTAGTCTGCAAAGCTATGGAGAGGATCATAATGGAGCTCATAAACAAAGATATAGGGGACTTGCAGACATTGGACCCGCCCAGTTTGGCTTGTCAAGGGAAGATCATGCCTTTTGAACTTGGTGACTTCTTGAAACAGTCACCAAGGCCATTGATGAGGGAAAGGCAGTCCATACAGCCTACCTTGACCTTGCAAAGGCTTTCGACACAATACCCCACTCGGGTATTATAGAAAAACTTACCAGCTTAAATGTAAACCCATATGTCACAAGATGGGTTGCAAACTGGCTTAAGGACAGAACCCACAGGGTTAGAGTTGCTGGCGCTATGTCAGACTCCATGCCGGTCACAAGTGGTGTCCCACAGGGCTCGGTCCTTGGCCCCCTATTGTTCGGCATCTACTTCTCAGAAGTACAGGCCAACAGGGGAGGACTTTGGCTGACAAAGTTTGCAGACAACTGCAAACTTGGCGCCATAGTGGAAAGTGCATCGGACACGGATATCCTTCAGAAGGGACTCACGGAAACAGATAGCTGGTGCCAGAGCCATGGCCTGAAGTTAAACGCCAAAAATGTATAGTCATACCCTTCGGGAAAACAAGGTAACCCCAAGCTACCATATAGGTGGCAATCCACTAAGCACAGAAGAGGTTATCAGGGAACTGGGGACCCAGGTTGACAGTGGCCTTTCTTTTGACACTCACGTTGCTAAAGTGGTTAGAAAGACCTTCTACATTGCCCACCTGATCATGAAGGGATTCACATCCAGATCTAGTGAGGTCATTGTTCCCCTGTACTCTTCACTTATCAGACCAATGATCGAGTACAATGCCCCATTCGGGATGTATCTCGCCCGACATCTGCAGCAATTGGAGAGACCCCAAAAGTTTCTCACCAAAAGGATAAAGGGACTCCAAAATCTGTCATATGCTGCCAGATTGAAGAAACTCCAGCTCTATTCAGTCGCATACCGCCTGCTCAGAGGTGACATGTGCCTGACATACAAGGCCATGTCCAACCCAGAATTAATGGACATGCTCCACCTCAAAAAATCCAAATCCACCAAAACTACTAGAGCAAGTGACTTAAACCTTAGCACGGATATAAATAGGACGTGCTGGAGGGATAGATTTATCACTCAGAGACTCCCTATGCTGTGGAATAGAGTCCCGGTCCATGTGAGGCAGAGCACCTCGCTGACTCTGTTCAAGAGAAATCTTGACCTGTGGATGGGAGATCGTAGGTTTACCCCGGGAATCATCTCTGTGTCACTGCTGGACAAAGGCACAACAAACTAATGGGTACAGTATTTTTTCATATAAGGGGTGGCGTAAGCCACAAAAATTCGGGCTAGGCTTATAAATGCCTTGGGGCAGATAGCCTAGTATAAACCTATGAACCTATAATATGTTCTATTTCATCCATCTTACCTTTCCAGACAATACACACATTGTCTAAAAGTCTAACATATAAGCGGATTGTATTCCTGAATTCACTCTTAAATAAATACTGATGTTCCCAGAAAGCCATTACCATACTTGCAAAAATTGTCCCACATGATCCCATGGCAACTCCAGTTTTCTGTAAATAATAATTACCTTCAGAAAGGATATAATTGTTGGTTAATACCGTTCTAATAATTCTCCATGCAAATTAATTTCTATTTGTGAACTGTCACCCACATTATCCCCACATCGTGGGTTATAGTAGTATATAGATCTTAACATCAATTGCTAATAACGTATCATCTGGGTCATATTCCATTTTATTAATGAAGGCCAACAAATTCCATGAATCCTTAAAAATTTTAAAGGACAAATCTCAGATTTGTAAGTTTAATATCCAAAAATTTAGCACATGGCACAGTTATTGAATTGCTCCCATCAACAATTGGCTTCATAGGTGGTCTTTCTATATTTATGTAATTTTGGGACACCAAAAATACTGGTGTCATAGGGTAAGATATATTTAAATAATTATATAAATCCACATCAATACGTTGATCTATAAAAAGATCATTTAACTGCTGATAGATTTTCCAATAAGCCCCATTAACGTTCATTCTTAGAAATGACTTCATAAGCATCAGATTGTAATAACTCCTTCATCATTTTATTCTAGTCATAAACATCGATAACTACAACCCCACCCCACCCTTATCCGGCTTCATGAATCTTACGTGTTGACTTTTTATATATACCAAGGTATCTCTTTCATCTAGAGTTAAATTAAATCTTGACACTCTTTTTATTTTATATTAATTTTCTAATAATTTTCTTAAATCCAGTTCACATACCTTTTCATATAGTTGTCAAACCAGATGTAGTGGTGGGTTGTAGGTACTTTTTGCTCACAAATCTTCATTTGAATGAGATAATGGTACAGACTCTCCAAAAATACACTTGAAATTCAATCTTCTTAAATATGGTTTTAAATCAGTCAAGGATGTTACCAAATCTGACTTGACAATTGGAACAAAGGTCATGCCTTTAGATAAGATTTCCACTACCACAGGATCTATTAGAATAGATGAATAATTATAAACTTTGAAGTCTTTCTATTCATTAAAAACTATAGAAAGTCGATTAAATTGAGCATACCTATCATTTTGTACCCCATACTTTTCATTAGTTTGTACTAATATCTCTGAGGAGGGTTTCATAACTTAAGAATTTTAAGTGTTTATGATAATTACAAGAATATAATGTTATTGGATATGTAAAACGACTTAAAGGTGCTTTATTGGTTGAAAGTTACTGGTTCACCCGATTAGAAAAGCTGTGTGATGACTGCAATGAGCAATAGTTTATTTTTAATTTGTATTTAAATGTCAGTTTTGAAAACACATTTTATCTGATGAAAATGGACGAAAGCACTTATGTTGTTCCTATTTTTTTACGTTTGTACTTAACATTTTATTGTTTTAAAGTAAGGAAAAGTTATTAAAAGTTACACTTGTACCAGTTTGTTCTCAGCACCATGGTTTCTTTCATTACTATAAAATGAATGGGACTAAAAACATCTTAACTGCTTGTATCTTGCTATCCATATCCATAAAACACAGCTTCCAATTTCTCAGTTTTTATATTATCATTTTAGTCTCTTTCTACATATCCCTAGCTGCCACACCAGAATCCTTTTTAATCTTTATGCCTAAGTACATCATTTTGCCATGTTCCCATAAATATTGATATTACTGAACCAATTGATGTGCAGGTACATAGTTTACATCTATTGCTTTTGTTTTAACTTCATTAATTTTTGTATCCCAAAAAGACTTGAAACTATCCCAGAATGTTCCACAATACTGAAATGCCCTTTTCTGGTTTTATTAGGTATAAAATAATATCATCTGCAAATAGAGCCAGCTTTTCTTTTCTGCCATATCAATTATATCCTTGAATTTCTGAGTCCCTTATTTTCTTTGCCAATGTTTCTGTGTATAATGCAAATACTAAAGGGTAACGAGGACCCCCCCTCCCCCCCCACCTGGTCCCTGCGCTCAAACAGAAAATTAGTGCCTAGGAGTTTGGCTGAATCCACATCAGACCTTTTTCACGCATAGCCACAAAACTGTTGGTAAAGTTTTCAACCATTTGTTCCTCTGCATCTGGATAAATATTTTACTGAGCAACCGCAAGAGAAGTGCCTGGGACAAGTAGTCTGTCTTACTTTTCTGGACTGCCAAAAATAACATCTGTAGGTCTGTGACATGGATTGACAGCAAACAGCATTATTGTATTTCTGTTAATGAGGCTGAATGGTGACACATCATCATATGAGTGACTCTGTTAGCTGGCACAGTAATCTCCAGGCTTTTAATCCTGGACTTCTACATATCCCTGAATCGTATCATTACTGTCAAGCAAAGAATCAGAATGATAAGATCCTCTTCAGTCATATTTACAGTAAAAACAAAATGAAAACTCCAGCAAAGCTAGAACTTCCACTGAGTGACCTCCCTAACCTCTTGTATCAGAGGCTCATGGGATATATGCAAATGACCCTTATGAACATCAGGTGTTTCAGCTAATTGGCGATTCTGAATGCCCATGACTTGTTTCGTCATTTTAATGGACAATTTCAGGCCAAGAAAGCCAAACCCCACTAGCTGTGGATATGCATATTTCGGTCTTGTTTTTTTCAGTGTCACAGTACTCCCTGATTTGTGTTGCTTGTGCCTTTTCTGTCAGTTCAAGAGCTTGGAACTCCCTTCCAAGTGAAATTAGACTGTTAACTTACACTTTGCTGTTGGTGTATTCCATATTCTAGGAATCATTATTGTGAGTAAAATATAAATGTTGGTGTACTGGCATACAAATTCATTGTGGCTTACTTCTGGTGTTCACAGACTTGCAATCTGGTAAACTTGTGGCTCCAAAGATGCATGTTTTGTCAAAGATGACAGAATGTTGTTAATATGTATAGTTAATGTTGTTTTTTTTTTTTTCAGTTCCCTGAACTAGGTTGTTATGACTGAAAAAGTACCCCAGTGACCCGTTTCATTTGTCAGTTAAACAGAGCAACTAAATTATGTACAATTAGGATGAATAATTCTCACGTGACTATGTATGTTTAAAGTTAACAGGTACAAATGCCATATGTTTCAGACAGGAATATTGTACTTATTCATTCATCATCACAAACCTCGTCGTATGATGTTGCTTTAAAAATATTGATTTCATGAGATGGTTTAAATGAAAGATAAAGATTCAATCAAATATGCATTTGAGTAGGAAAGTATACTTTTGAAGTACAGTAATATGAAATAATTTTATAGACAGTAAAAATAACAATACATTTTTTGGTAAATTTATATGGTCTTTTTATTGCTATTCTAGGCATTTGAAAATCAAATGCAAATTGCAGACACACAGCTGAAGACTAAATCAGGTTCTGCAAAAGCTAAATCTGAAGATAGTAAGTATTTTTCTGAAGAAGTAATCATATGTTAGTATTTTTGGAAAAAAAGTAATTGTATGAAAAAGTATTTTAATAAGACAGCATAAGATAAGTATGTTGGCTATTATCATAGATGCGTAGCACTTGTAAATGTTCAAGTATTGGGAGCCAACCTGCCCATTGTCATATTCTAGCAGACCACTGTTAATGCACTCTCAGCATATTGTTCATATGCACAAAATTGGCAGGCCAAGGCCATTATAGACTGAATGATATTGTTTGATATGACTGCTGCAAACACAAAATCTGTACAGAGTAAGACATACACTATTGCTAAACAGATGTACAGAGCCCACCATTACACTTTCTGACGTATGTACAGAATCAGGGATGTAGCCATCTTTTTTTATTTTGTATTCTAAAGTCTAGTACTGTTGTGCCTCCCTCATCATCCATGCTACCCCACCCAGTATAAATGGAACCCAGCCAGAACTGTTTACAGCAGAAAGTCTTCTGCCACTCAAAACTGAAACACCAAACTTCGCAACAAATGCCCCCCAGTAAAAATAATGCTTCTACACACTGAAGAAATATATCATCCTACTTATTGTTTCCAGCAACAATGTAAAAAATAATTTTGTGAAAATTAATTTTGTGTCCAGTCTATGGAAAGACGTAGGTTACACCTTCACACAACCACCAGCTTGTAATATTTTTGATATATTGTCAGAAGAATATATACATTCTGCCTAGCTAAACCAATAACCAAATGTCCATTTATATGGCAAATTTCACAAACAAAAAATACAGAAATGTAAGCAATAATGGAGTTCAGACTGATTACATAGAAAAACCTGCGTATGTATATTGTAGTGAGCAAGCACAGTGCAATGTACAATCAAGTAGACTGTAATGTAAAATATACTTAAGTGTCTAAAGTGGCTCAGTCTTCAGTAAATCATGACTGAGGAGAAGAGACTCTGAAAGGAGATGGGTTAGGTAATATGTCCTGTGTTAAAACAGGAACATTTGACTTGGATGACAAAGTGCTTTTTGAGTTGCACTCCAAATTTGTAATAAGTGTTGATTTCCTTAATGTTGATGGGGAAATCTTGCCAAAGAGTATGCTTCTGAGAAGAGAAAGCATGTATACTGCTGTGGAGTTTGGCTCTCAGGGTTATGAGACTTGGTGTGGCTTGTGAGTAGTGTCTCAGGTTGTATGAGGAGGTTTTCTCATGAAGTCTAACTGCAAGGGGATTGAATGCATGGAGCTGGAGTGGTTCATAGAGCTGGGATCCTAAAATTAGGTTTGATCTTTTTTTATGAACAGTATTTCCTAAGCTGGATTTTTTTAGCTGGCTAAGGGACATTTTTTTTAACACTGGATCTGAAGTAGTTTACTTCATTTGTTCTTCAACCTGTGGGCTTCAGATCCACATCGGATCCGACACGGCCACATTTTCCAGCTACGGATCCGAGCTACAGACTCCTCCCCTTACCCATAATGCCCCCGTCTCCCTTCAGATCTCGTTGCCGCCATAGAGGTTACAAGCGTGGTTTCTGAACTCCAGTTAGTGGGTCACGTAAGTGAACTTTCTCTGGGTTTTTTTCTCTCTCTCTCTGATTTCATCTTTTCTTTCTCTGTTGCGACTGTGTCGGATATAACAAAAAAAAAAAAAAAACTTTCTCTCTTAGAAAGAGCATGCACATGTGTGTGTGTGTGTGTGTGTGTGTGTATGTACCTGCCTTTTGGGCCTGTGTGGGTTTGGCTGAAGTCCCTAAGGCAGGATTTCAAAAATGCATGGTGTGCGGCCATAATTTTTCCCCGGTGGATGGCCACACTCTGTGCGTGGTTTGTCTGAGTGCAGATCACCTCAAGTCCCCCTGTCCTATTTGTGCTGGTTTCAACCCCAGAGCACTTAAGGACGGGTGGGACAAACTGATTTTGAAGAGACTACTCCCCTCTTCAGGGACTACCGTCCCTTCCTCTCCAGCATGGATAGCAGCGGCTGCTGCTTCTACTTCCTCTGGGACTCAAACTCACACCAAGAGGTCTGGGGAAGGGGACAAGGCCAAGAAGGACTGTTCCCACAAGTGGTCCCCCCGACCGCTCATCGGAGGCAGCTCTGCCACCAAAAATCAGGCCAGCAACCAGCCCTGGGTCTCCTCGCCTTCGCTCACCCAGGTTCTCCCCCTTGCCCAAGGAGACTTGTAGCCGGTCCCCAGTAAGGGCTTCCTCCCACTCCACCCGAAGTTAGCGGAGATAGACAAGATGATGCGGAGAGTCATCTGCACTCAGATTCAGATGGGGGTCTTGCCAGCTCTGACAGGATCGGATCCGGCCTCTTGGAGCCGTAGCCTTGGGGTCCGATCCGAGGGGGTGCTGTCGACTCCAAGAGCTTTGGAGCGGAGCATCCCTCTTGGCATCTCGGCTCCTGGAGGTTTGGTTCCGACTCCCCTATCAGGTTCGAGGGGGACAGGCCCCACCAGTACGTCCCAAGAAATTTGTTCCCCCTCTGCATTCGATGTGGTGGAGAAGAGTTCTCTCGGTGTCGAGGCCTCTGACCATTTTGTCCTCTGACCATTTTGTCCTCAGATTCCGCCCAGACCCCTGGTTCTGAGTGCGGTTCCAACCATCTTGCAGTCTCAGGGACAGCCCATGGCCGCGATGCCCCAGGAAGTTCGGGTGGAACATCAAGAGGTTTGTGAGTCCTCCTCAGAGAGTCCCTCCAAGGAGGTACCCCTCAAATGTAAGTGTAAGAGGAGGCACTTGGCCTCTCCACCAGAGTCCCTCACAGAAGACACAGACTTGGATAAAGGGGAAGGTTCCCCAAGATCACCCCTGAGGATGTCTCCTTTGGAGACATCATGGTGCTCCTCCGCCGGAGGAGGGGCGTGGTCAGCCCTCAAACCAACCTCAGACGAGTCCGTGTTCCTGGCGGCATTCGGCCCGGGCCCATCTACCTCTTGGGTGTCCCCTCCTGCTGATCCATTCATGGATTTAATAACATCTAGGGTATGGAAGGAGCTGGACACCATAGACCCCATCCCTAAGCGCCCCGACAAAGGGCTGAGTCCCCCGTCAGACAGGACGTATTGGAACAAGGGGTCCCCGGTAGATGTAATGATGGTGATGGCTCATTCAGGAGCTTGTTCAGGAAACCTCCACGGTTCATCTCCCTGATCGAGAATCGAGCGATGGACCATTTTGGGAAGCGAGTATATGCTTCATCGACCTTCTCGGTGCGGGTGCTGAGCTGTATGGCACATGTCATTAGACTCCAGTAAGATCTAGTGAAGGAGATCACAGAGTCTACCCCAGCGTCCATGTTGGCAGAGGACAAGAATGTCTTCTCCACTCGAATTCCTACTCTAAAAGCAGTTGCCAACACGTCCATGTGACTGCTCTCTTATGCTACGGAGGGAGCCGCAAGGGTGGCCGGGACAGGCGTTGCTATCATGGTCATGCCTGGCTTCGGTTTTGTCAATTTTCAGAGCCCTTCAAAGCATTTTTCACCAGCGCACCTTACGATGGTTCTTTCCTCTTCAGGAAGTTCGTGAAAGATGGTAAGACACTGTCTGCCATCGGGATCCGCTTCTCCTCTTCTCAAAGATTCTTCTTCAGAAATCCGTGATGAACGAAGAAGATGTGGTTCCGGAAGTCTCAGGTGTTTTTCTGGGATGCTCAGGATTCTCCATTCCCCAGAGGCAGAGGGGGTCAGAACAGATGCCACCCGAGAGGCAGAGGGGGTCCTTGGAATTTCGGGTCCTGAGAACCCTTTTTAGAGGGATCCGGGCAGAAGCCCTGAGGGGGGTTGCCCAACTGCTCATCTCTGGAGGCAGTTGGGGGTCGCCTGTCCCTACACCCGAAGGCATGGGAGTCCATTATGAAAGATCGCTGGGTGTTGCGAATCATTTCCAGAGGATATTTCGTTTCATTCAAGGAACATTCCTAGCTGAACAAACTCCTCCCAGATGTTCCCCATGTGCAACGGGAGGAGGCAGCGCTAGAAATAGGAAGGCTGCTGAACAAGTGAGTCATCCAACTGGTCCCCCCTGGCCAGTCTGGATCCTTTATTTACTCTAGGTTCTTTTTAGTGCCAAAGAAAATGGGAGACCTCAGACCCATCTTGGATCTGTCCACATTGCACCTGTCAGTAATCAAGACAGAATTCCGGATGGTCACAATTCAGTCGATCCTGCCTTTTCTGCAGGCCACAAGATGGATGTGCTCGATCGATCTCCAGGATGCGTACTACCACATCAAAATGGACAGATGCTCCCAGATGTTTCTTTGCTTCCAGCTGGGAGCCAATCACTACCAGTTCAGAGCCCTCCCCTGTAGTCTCACCACAGCCCCCAGGGTGTTTACCAAACAGATGGTGGTTGTAGCATCTCACCTGAGGCTCCAGGGTATTCAGGTCTTTCTGTACCTGGACGATTGGCTCTTTGCTGCCCCCTCAGAGCATCTACTGTGTCAGGCCAGGGATTACTTCATCCAGTTAGCAAACAATCTGGGTATTACCATCAATCTGAACAAATCTTCTCTAGAGCCGGTTCAGACTCTGGTCTTTATTAGGGCACCTTTGGACACTCTTCAAATGAGGGTTTTTCTCACCCTGGACAGGATACGCAGTTTAAGAATGCATGTCTTACAAATTCTTCACGCTCAGGTCCCTACAGCAGCAGCAGTACTCAGGGCATTAGGTTCCATGGTTGCCACAATCAGTCTCCTGCCATTGGCTCAGCTGCGTATGAGAGTTCTTCAATGGACACTTGCGGTCCAGTGGTCCCTGTTAGACCTTCCTCTCACCTTTCCAGTGAGAATCTCAAAAGCATGCAAGGACACCGTTCAGTGATGGATTTAATCTCTGGGTATCCTCAAGGGACATTTCTTCCACCCTGTTTTCCCCAAAACCACGGTGACCACAGATGCCTCCCAGCTAGGGTAGGTGGGCACTGCTTGGAAAGGATGGTCCAAGGCACGTGGTCCTCCTCCAAGACAGAGTTGCATATCAACATTCTAGAGATGAGGCTGGTTCTTTTGGCGTTGCAAGCACTTCATGCCCATCTTCCTCTAGGGACGATTGCCATTCAGACAGACAACATGTCAGTAGTCTGCTACATCAACAAACAAGACGAAACCAGATCTTATCCCCTCTGTCGAGAAGCCATGAGAGTGTGGGAATGGGCGATCTCCACCAGCCACTTTCTAGTAGCAACGCACATTCTTGGCGGTCTAACATTCTAGCGGACAGGCTCTGCAGATCGATTCTGATGCCTTACGAGCGTTCTCTGAATCCTTCACTAGCAGAATAGATCTTTCTAAAGTGGAGTCAGCCTTGCTGTGATCTCTTCGCATCTCCTTTCAATGCGAAATGCAGTGAGTTTTTCGCTCTAAATCCCCCGGAGGGGGAAGCTCCCAGAGACTCACTGTTTCATGCTTGGCATCCCGGTCTCCTCAATGCTTATCCTCCACTCCCGTTTATGTCCAAGTTTATTCAGAAAGCTCGAAGGCTGGGGAGCATGATTATCTTCATAGCCCCATTCTGGCCTCGCCAGGTTTGATTCCCCACATTGTGGTGTCACCTACTTGTTCATCCATGGACATTGGATCCAGTTCCGGTTCTTCTTTCTCATCCCTCAGGGATCTCAAACCCAGATCTGGACAGTCTGAAGCTCACAGCTTGGCTGCTCCGGTTCCCATGATTATCAGGACTCCCGGATTGTCATCACCTGTAAAGTCCATTTTGGTGGCAGCTCACAAATCCTCCACCAGAAAGATGTATCGTAGCAAATGAAAACGTTTTTCCATATGGGCTAATCAGCAAGCTTTGGACCCTTTTACAGTTTCTCTTTCAGCAGTCTTAGACATTTTGGCCAGCATCTTCCATCAGTGCAGCTGGCAGCTATCTAATCTAATCTATGCAAATTAGTTACATAAGTGTTCACAAATCATAAGTCAGTTCAACAAAATAATACTGTTTCAACAATCTAGAACAACAGTATTGTATAAAAGGTTGTTTGAATGCACAAAGAAATGTAATTTGTTCTCCCTACATCTTGGTGGATTTCATTTTAAGAAAAAAAATTAAACTGAAGCATGACCTCACGCTCCCATTTTCAGATATTGTTCATTTGTTTCTTGCATAGTTAGTTTTTTTTCTCTCTCAAAAATTCTTTGCTGACTTTGTTGATTTCCTTGAGGCTTGAAATTTTCTGCATGCATTAACTCATGCTTTTTTTTTTAGGCTGTACATATTAATTGCATGTTATGTATAAGCCCCGGCCGAGCAATGTTAATTTTGTATGCATGCCTGTGTTGAGAAGAGGCTTCCAAAATCCACACAACGCTAAATGAGTACATCACAACTGCCTAAAGAGATGGTGGTGTCTTTTTTAGTGGCTACATACATCTTGTCCCTTCTCATTACGTTTAGACACCGACATCCCATCCTAATGTAAAATAACCAAGGTCTCTTTCTATTTTCTATTTTATTGCTTCTAGCACTGCTCCCCACACTGATGATATCCTTCCTCTTTTTTATTAACTTAATTCACTTTCCTATATTTAATCTCAAGAGGAGTTGTCAGCAGTGCCATGCACACACACGAGAAGAATCAAGCAAATGGATTGATTTATTTGCCAGTGGCAGCTGTATTTCACAATAAATCAGTGCAGCCCACTAATACACTTGTAGCGAGAGCGAGTTAAATCTGCAGATGTCCTTCATGGATGCATCTGCAGTCATAACAAATGGGTTGTCCTGTCGTCAGGCAGCCCTTCGGTCGGCCGGATTCCAAAGTCTGGGTCCGGCCGCTGATGTCGCACTTCACCCGACGTCATCTCTGCTGGTCTTCGGGTATAAAGGCATCAGCCAACGCCATTTTCCTCAGTCTTTCTTGCTGCGTGGCGCCCGAAGCAGAAGCTGTTCGCAAGTGCCGGTCGGTCAGATCCAGAGATTACTACTACCGAATACTACTCAAGACTTCTAAAAGCTAAGTACCCGTTGGGGACTCTTTCTTGCCTCAGCCGATGTCAGAAAAAGTCAATAACTGTTTAACTTGTGGGAAACAAATACCACAAAAAGATTTCCACTCTTACTGTCTGCCTTGCTTAGGCACAGACCACGACGTAGCAGCCTGTTCGCCTGTGCTTCCTTCAACCGACAAATGCTTAGGGCGTCGGAGTTTGCTGAACAGTTTTTCGGCTCAGATTTTTAGCGTACATTATGCCGTCGGATCCTCCGACTACCCAAATTGTTAAAAAACGAAAGAAAAGACCGACACCGCGGTCCGTGGTTTCGCCGAACCACGGTTAAGCAAGCGAGTGTCTCGGTTTCGGCGAAACCGAGAAAACCGGGTCAATCTTCAGCCGAATCCATGACTACTACTGAGGCTCCTGCTACCCTAGTTGAATCGGCCTCAGAAATTTTGCCTACAACTGTGGTTCCTAGTGATTTATCAGACACCATCCCTTTGGATGTCTCTACCCCAGCACGTGGTGCTGCTAGGCCTCCTGCAGCCATGTCTATTAAGGCCTTTGCCAGGGCTAAAGCAGCCAAATCTGCTAAATCAGTGCCTGTTAAGCCCCTCACACAGGCCCACTTCAAGTTCACAAATGCTTACTCTGGTAGAAGATTTAATATCCTTAATTAGGGGATCCCAATCTCACCCAGACAGGGCCTCTCAGCCCCAGAAAGAGACCTAGAGCAGAGCCCCCGAGCCAGTGTCTTCTGATGATTCTGGTTGACTCAGACATTACAGACCAGCCAGAGGCTCCTTTTCACTTATGAAGATTCCGATGCTGAAGAATCCATTCCAGCTGCCTCTCCACCAGAGTGAATTTTCCTTTGGGAAACCTTACATGCCATGCGAGAACAATTCCAATGGCAGGGACAAGATTTCTCAGATTCAAGAAAAAGACTTAGGACTTTTCTGCACTTACCACAACATAGGCCCTTAGCTATACCTCCTGTACTGCCTGTTGTGGATGATGCATTTAATGATGTTTGCATTGCTCCTGATTCTTTACCTCCAGCCCCTGCCAAACCAGATAGATTTTACAGGGTGCCAGACACTCATCACCACCTATACAAGGCCCCACTTGCAGATCCCGAAACTATATCCCAGGGGCCTAAGGCAGTAGCCTCGACCACAGCAAAAAACCCTATTCCTTCTGAAAGGGAATCCAGGTCCTTAGAGAGATGGGGGAAAAAAGTTTACACCTCTGCTACTCTCTCAGCTAGAGCCTTAAACTGTCAGTTTCATATGATCCAATACCAAGAGTTTATGCTTGATCAGTTAACTAAAAAACTGTCCTCGGATGAATCCTTAGATAAGAAATATGTATTAGAAATGGTGAATAACATCCAACAGGTTAGTAACCATTCCTTAAAAGGTGGCTATGATGCACTGGAGGCTTCATTTAGATCAGCCAAGACTGGTACAGTGATAAGAAGGCATGCATGGTTGAAAGAACAGGTCTTACCGGAACATGTTAAAGCAAAGCTGTTAGATGCTCCTATGGATAAGGCCAGTCTATTTGGTACACCTGCCCAGCAAGTAATGAAGAAAATGGAAGAAAAGGCAAAATCTGTACAAACAGTTAAAGATTTCTTACAGGTTCAGCCCCAAGGTTTAGCAGGAACTGGCCTGCCAAAATTGGTCCTTTCCAGACTCCACAAAATCCCAAAGGGCAGGAATAGCGCTCTAGAGGCAGAAATCAATCCAGAGGAGGTGCCTACAGAGGACGACAGTGGCAAGGCAATAACGAGGCACAGACACAACCACTGCCACTGCAACAGGACAGTCACAGTGACTTGGTTCTGACCGCCACCAGTGAGCAAATAGCAGCACCTTTAGGCGGAAAGTTAGCCTTATTTTGAAAAATTGGCACTATATCACAAAAGACAAGTGCATTTTGCAAACCATAGACCAAGGCCACCGGTTCCACTTCCACACCTTACCAGTACAAAGAGGAATGCCAAACCTGCCTCCAAATCAAAAAATAGAACCTCCACAACAGATAGCTTAAATTAACAAAGATGAGAGAGCTGTGGAAAGAGTACCAATAACAGAACAGGGCAAAGGATTCTACTCCAGACTCTTCCTAGTACCAAGAAAAGAGAAAAGTTGGAGACCTATTCTCTAATTCGTCTGTCTTAAACACATACATGATTGTCACAAAATTCAAAATGCTGACCCTAGAGCAACTTCTTCCCATGCTGGGCAAGGAGTGTTGGCTGGTAACTCTAGATCTCAAGGAGGCATACCTGCACGCCCCCATTCGACCAAATTGCAGAAGATACCTCAGATTTCTTGCAGGATCAGAGCATTATCAATTCTCAGCATTGCCTTTGGCTTATCTACTGCCAGAGTATTCACAAAATGCCTGGCATCAGTAATTGCTCACTGCAGACTACAGGGAATCCAAATTTATCCATACCTGGACGACTTCCTGTTACAAGCGGACAACAAAAGCAAGCTGACAACAGATTTACAAAGGGTCATTTACTTGCTACAAGCCCTGGGATACACAGTCAATTTACAAAGTCAAGGCTGATACCATCCCAAACAAGAACATTCTTTGCTGAATTGGACACAGTAAAACAGATGGCATTCCTAACTGCAGAAAAACAAAAAGAACTTCCTCTTTACTTTGGCATTAACAAAGCAGAACAAACTAACAGCAAGAAAAGTTCTGCAGGGCCTTGGGCTTCATGGCATCATGCATAATCTTGGTCCCACATGCCAGACTGCATATGAGAAAGCTACAGTGGTACCTAAAGAATTTATGGTCTCAGCACAGGCACAGCTTAGAAACAGAAATCCCACTAATCCCATGCCTAAAACAGGAGTTCCTATGGTGGGCACAAGCATGCCAGTCAAACCCAGGCTTACCCTTCCACAACATTCAAGCAAGCCAAACCATCACAACGGACGCCTCAGACCTAGGCTGGGGCGACATGCTGGACAAATGCATACAAGGATTGTGGACTCAAGACCAGCTGCACCTGCACATAAACCAAAAGAAATGCTGGCAGTAAAACTGGCAATCCAAAATTCAGACCATTCCTCAAAGAAGGCCACTTGATGATAAGGACAGACAACACCACAGTCATGTGGTACATCAACAAACAGGAGGCACCTATTCATACCCCTATGCAGAATGACTTTGGACCTTTGGAATCTGGCTCTCAGCTACAACATCCAGTTACAGGCAATATCTGTGCGGAAGAGAACACCCTAGCAGACATGTTAAGCAGAACCACCTCGGATGCTCACGAATGGATGCTACACCCGGACATCTTCAAGGCCATCACAAAGAAATGGGGAATGCCACAAATAGATCTATTCGCATCCCCACTCAATCACCAGCTCAAAAAATCCTGCACAAGGACATTCCACCCACTTGCATGGAAGGTGGACTCTCTATCCTTCAGCTGGAAAGGCCTGACAGCATATGCATTTCCACCTCTTCCCTTGATGCACAAGGTACTACTGAAAATCAAAGAGGAACGTCCAAGGATAATCCTGATAGCTCCGACTGGCCAAGACAACACTGGTACCCATTGCTGAGGAGCATGTCTCAGGAGAGAATGTGGTCAATACCCCTGATGCCTTTGATGTTAACTCAGAACAACTACAACATCATGCATCCAAACCTAAAACCTTGCAACTGACTGCCTGGAACATCACATAGCAGCAACTAACCCAGACCTTTCCCAAAGGGTTAAAGACATTATCCTTGAAGCCCGCAGACCTTCAACAAGAAGGAACTATGCAGGAAAATGGAAAAGGTTTGTCATTTGGAGTACTGAAAGAGGAAAAGATGTCGAACATAGATATTGCTAACATTCTGAGTACTTGGCAGAGCTTCTACATACAGGCCTGTCCTATTCCCTCCATCAAGATACATGCATCAGCTATTTCAGCAGAATACAGCTTCGATCCACCTGTTTTTCACATCCTCTACTCAGGCAGTTCCTCAGAGGGATCAAGAATGTAAAACCTCCTAGGAAACCACCATTACCAGCATGGGACTTGAACTTTGTGCTAGAAAGTTGACACTCCCTCCGCTTGAACCAGCGGCAACAGCGGATCTGCAACACCTGTCATGGAAAACTGCTTTCCTGCTGGCAATTACCTCAGCAAGGAGGGTTTGAACCACAGGCCTTAATGGCAGTGCAACCCTTCCTAATCTTCCATCAAGATAGGGTGTCCATGAGAACTAATCCTACATTTATGCCTAAGGTGGTATCCAGAGTGTCTTTAAACCAGGCAATCCACCTACCTACCTTCTTTCCCAATCCACAGAACAGGGGGGAAAGACTGCTGCATACCTTGGATGTACATAGGCAGTTACGCTACTACCTGGACAGAACCAAAGGTAACAGAAAACTGACCAACTTTTAGTAGCCTATGCAACAGGAAGGGAAGGAAAAGCAATTTCCAAACAGACAATCTCCAAATGAATAGGAAATTGCATAAGATTCTGTTACTCCTACCATGGAAAAACCAATTCCACAGAACATAAGACCTCATTCTACAAGGGCTACAGCCACTACCACAGCTTTCTTACGAGGAGTGGCAACCAAGGACATTATTGAGGCGGCTACTTGGACCTCCGTGCATACATTTGCCAAGCATTATAATTTACCTCTATACTCTAGATCCCGAGCAGGGTTTGCCACTGCTGTACTGCAAGGGATCCTAACTACACCATAATTTTTCTTCCTCTTCCCATAGTTTGGCTATGGTATTCTACCCATTTGTTATGACTGCAGATGCATCCATGAAGGACATAGTACAGTTTTGTACCTACCATAAATGTAGATGTCCGAACTGGATAGCATCTGCAGTCAGGATTACCCACCCTCCTTCCCCTCTGTGGTACTCCTAGGTATTTACCTCCTAATAGCTAGCTGGGGAGTCTCTTATGGTGTATTTGTTTGTATATATGTACATACATGCTTATTTTTTGTGTTTGCCTTCTACCTTTTTGGAACCATTGGCATTTATCCAAAATTTAACCTTCCAAGAGGGCAACTGGCATCTGGGGCAAGAAACACTGAGGAAAATGGCGCCGGCTGATGCCTTTATACCCGAAGACCAGCATAGATGACGCCGGGTGAAGTGCGACATCAGCGAAGCCGACCCAGACTTTGGAATCCGGCCGATCGAAGGGCTGCCTGATGACAGGACAACCCATTTGTTATGACTGCAGATGCTATCCAGTTCGGACATCTACATTTATGGTAGGTACAAAACTGTACTTTCACACTTCTGTCTAATGCCCCCAGTACAATAACCCTTATGGTTTCAGCAGTACAATAACCCTTATGGTTTCAGTTCCACAACCAGGACATATTCTTTTTCTCTGCTGCCTTCCCTCACTTTACACCTAAAAAATGAATTCTTTAAGAAGTGTAGGCTGTGGGTGCTTTAGTAGCTATTTGTTGACTGAAAACAGGCAGTCCTTTATGTGGAAGGGAAAAATAATAAGACAGTTTTTATTTACGGTATATGAAGAAGTTAAAAGGAGAAACTTTTTTCCTGATTTGGCTGCCCCTTCTGCTGACTATATGTTTGCTGTAGTGTGCATAGCATACGCTTGCTGATGTCCTTGAGCCAGGCAGTTTTTCCAAAATGTATTTTCCAAGAGCCTTTGCAACACTGTACAGCTAGCATGCTTTATAAAGCTAGGTATGCTCTGACTTTCACAGAAGTGAGGCTTACACAAGCAGTAGATTATATCATTTGAGTTTACTCACCAGTTAAACAGTGTTGGTCTGGCTGTTTCTTCCCTGGCTGTGTTCACCTCTGAAGGCTAACACTGGTCTCATACTAACAATCTCACTGATATGCAGTGGTATAAAACGCTTTAACATGCACCTGTATCATTTCTTCAGATCCATAAAGAATACAGCATCAGATCATCCAGTAATGTCAAAACCGTGCAGTCAACCTCAGATAAATAAATGGCAAAAAATCACTAATATAAAAAGATGAAAAAAGTATTTTTGCCTGGTTTCAAGCCTCAACTGCATCCCTTAACCCTTACTGAAATATACTAACTCCATGTCTGCTGTAATGTTATGTGTATGTGATCCATAGATTGTTACTAGGCTAACAACTTGGGGGGAGCCACTCTAAGCCTAGCCAAGTTTTCCTGAAAGAATAATGACGTCCTGTATCCAAACAGGACACTGAGGGCTAGGCATTTATAAGATACCATTGTATATAAGGGACATAGATGCCAAGCCAGGTGTAAATTTCCTATTCCCTATCCACTGGTCTAGGTTGCATTTAAATTGGGTAATAGACTAACTCGTCTTCACATGGATGGAAGCTTGTTCCATAGGAGGGACAGTCTCTTGGACACATGTCTGCCTCACTAATATGTTCTGTCTAAGTCACAGAAAAAGCTCAGGTCCTTAGACCTTGTATTTCTGGTACTGTTTGACTTATGAATATGCAAAAGATTCATAAGTGTGGTATTTGTGGATGCCTTGTAAGACAGGCATAGATCACTCCTCAACAACCTGTAGGAGACTGAGTAGAGGGAAAGGGCTTTGAGGCACTCTGTGTAAGGTGGGCTTGTTACACCTTGTATTCTTTTTGTAAGGAACTTTTGAGGTTGCTCTAGCTGCTGCATATGCCTGGTCAGGTACATATCAAAGAGTGCATTGTACTCATATGATTGGTCTGATAAGGGCAGAGTACAGTATGATAATGACCTCTTTAGACCTAGATGCCATGCCCCTAATTATAGTTTGCGCAACATAAAAGGACTTCCTCACTATTGTGGCCACATGGTGGTCAAAGGTAAGGCTACTGTCAATGTACATACACAGATCCCCGACCACTGGGTCGACTCTTTGGAGTGTATTATCAACATGGTAATTAGCCAGGATGGTTGACTTCCCAAAGGGTACAGTTATGAATTTTTTAGCATTGAGTTTAAGACCATTGCTTTAGCACCATTTGCTATTCGGAGATAAGCCTTCTTGAAGAATGCTTGTGTCTGTAGGTGAGTTGACAGTAAACCCCAGCTTGCAATCATCTGCAAACTTAGTCAGCCATAAACCTTCAGCGTTTGCTTCCACGCCAGAGAAATACATGCCAAAAAGGAGCAGGCTCAGTACCAAGCCCTGGGAGTCTCTTCTAGTGACTGACCTCTTGGTGGAGGTGTCCTTACCTATTTCGACCTCCTAGGTCCTATCATTGAGCCCATTGACTATCCAGCAGGTAATTAAAGGGTTTATACCTAATTCAGTGAGCTTGTCTATAATGTCTGAGTGGGCTATTGTGTCAAAAGCCTTGGCCAGATCTAGGTAAGCTGTGTGCACAGTCTTGCCCTCATCCATTGCTTTGATGAACCTCTCAGAGTAGTCCACCAGATTTTGATAGGCAACAAAGCCAGACTATGATGGGTCTAGAATTTGCAGATTACCTATATCCTCATTTATCATGTCCATGATGATTCCTTCCGTGGCCTTACATATGACACTGGTCAGACTTATGGGCCTGTAGTTACCCAAAAGTTTTTGAGACTGCTTGCAAATATGGTTTCACTTCATTTTTCCAAACCCGCTGTCAGAGTAAAAGGGCAATGAAAAGACAGGTTTTAGCACAGCAAACATTGAATAGGCTTTGTGTTCAGTTTGCAGTCTCATCCTTGGGAGCCTTATCTTTCAGATTAAAACCCTAAATTTCTGATGACAAAAAGTCTTCAAGGAAACCTGCAGCCTCTGCATGTACCACTGTCCATTTAAGGTATTTGGTTGTGATAAAACTAATGCCATTTTTCAGTACTGATTCTTGCCAACTGCCCAAGCGAAGGCAGTTCAAGCTAAAATTGAGTGCGGACTCTATACTTTTCAATCGAACCCTCTTCATCTAAAGTTAGGTACCTAGATTTCCCATTGTGAAACTTTTTCTTGATGTCTGGAACCATTCAAAAAGGCATCTTGTCATTTTCTGAAGGCAAATGACTCTAAATTTTGCTGAGCAGGCTCTGGATCCAAAAACAGGGTTGCTACTTTTACTTTATCAGCCTTACTTGAAATGAATGTTCTTAATTACTTTATCGGATTCTAAATATTTTTTCCTGTTCAGAAATTTCCCTATCTACCCGATTCGGACCATTCCGACCCAAGGCAACTCCAAAATACCTAGAATTTTAAGTGGAGACGATGACTCGATTCCAAAGAAACTGATTTCTATTTAAAGCCTACGCATTTGATGGTAAATCAGTTAGGCACTTTAGCTCCCTGATAGGTATTACAGTGCATGCTCTACAAGTTCTCCATTGATCTGAGATCCGCAGTTTCACTGGGACGGATTTGGCTACTCTGCCAATAAATCTTAAAACCACTGTAGAGGACCCGCTTTGAGGGGAATTAGCCCCTGACTTGGCAACTTAAACTGTGCATTTCAATTTTAAAAACAGCCTAAAATGATTGCCTAAAAATTGTTGCCCTGCTTCTTCAGGCTTCTATCCAGAACAAGAAAACAGCTGAAGTCTTTTAAAGGGACTGCACCTTCCCCTCAAAAAGAAGCTAGGCTGAAAGTCTTTGCCGTAGATTCTAAATTTCTTGATTTCCTTTAGAAGCCGTTTCAACAAATGAATCTAAGGATGGGGAAATTTAAATTGTCAAGGGTTTAAATTCCTCTGTACTTTCAAATTTCTAAAATTCCCTCTGGGAAGAACCTTTCCTCCCCTTCTAGGGGCTTTTCGCCCCGAAGAGAAAGGGCCAGGTTCTTGACCCGGTGAAAAAGCAGTTGGGTTTCTTACCTTCCTAAAAAATTTATGGTAAATGTCCCTCTGACTGTACATTCCAGCCTTGATCAATTGCCCCCTTTTGGAATAAGATTGGTTGACCAAACTCCTGTACCCCGGGAAAATGGATAAATAGTGTTCCTGATAGGCAATTCCTCTTTCACACTACAACTCCCTACTGGATTGGCCCGTCACAGGAATCAATTCCACTGCAAAAGATTCTTCCTCCTGTTAAGGGATTCCCTGCAGGAAGATGGAGAAAGTTTCATGACTGTCGTAACACTTTTGGATTGGCTCTTTTAAACCCATTTTGATGGTTATGTTAAAGGGTAGCTATAACTTGGGTGCTTAACGCAAATTCATGTGTTCCTGCTCTGAAATAAAGGATATTTGGTTTAAGGGCTTGAAAGTCATACTTTGCTAATGTGGTCAATGATCTTCAGGTACTAGTTTCCTAGCCCCAAAGGTCTGCTACAAAAGAATTGCATCTTGGTCTAAGGGAGTTTTGCCCAACATGTTAAAGCAAATTGATGGTCTTCCTTCAAGGTTAACTGTTGAACAGTGTATATTAAATAGTGGGAGAGATTTTCAAGTTCTTAAATTGCAAGGCCTGGAGATTTCTGTCAAGTATTAGCTGTTTTATAAGGCATTGTGCCCCAAATTTCAACACTGCTGGTGGCCCTTTCGTCAATGTGAGACAGCAGAAACCCAGGATTAGTCTTGGTTTTATGCAGGAAAATAAGATTTTTTCAGATACAATTGTTTAAAATGACTATGGTACAAACATTTCTACAATGCTAACATTTAAAACCAACGCCACAATTATCTGAATGAATTCCTCTGCTTTAGGTAAAATATGTTTTTAAGGAAACAAATGAATTTAAAAATACTCAGCAGGCAAATGGATTGTTAAAGTAAGTTTTTAAGATTAGCAGAATTTCTTTCAAGACTTACAAAAATCCCAAAATTTAGCATCTTACTAATCACTGGGCAGACTCAAAAGCAAGGTTCCCTTAAATGTAAAGTCAATTCAACGTAACCCAGGAAGCAGCTAAAAAAACAAGGTTTTAAACATTTAAAACAGTGTAAAATGGTAAGGAAAGAAATCTGTAATTTAGACTTGAAACCAACAACACTCTTCTTCTCAAGTAGTGTGTTTCCAAATGTAGGGAAATAAACCGGAGCTCTACAGGTGATTATGTTTCCAGCCAAAGGATTAAAATTTGCAACTGTTACAAGAATAACCACAAATTTTAAATAGCAGAAGGATTTAAATGACAAAAAAATTTAAATCAACACAAGCTTCCAAATTTGGCCAACTCAGAATTAAAGGGCATCACTTCTTCTTTGCCTTTTCCTAAGTCTTCAAAAGGGCATTAAAAAAGGAAAGGACAAATGGTCCAAACTTCGCCATTTGCTAGTGTAAGGAAACACAAAAATGTTTGCAACTAATTTTAGAAAAAATCGTCGAATAAGGATGGTTTATGTGTGAAGATAGGTCAAAAAGGTGCAGATAATTACAGATCATTCAAAACACTCAAAATTACTCAGGTAATTGCAGTGGTAAAAAACATGGAAACCCTACTTAGTAAAAACGGTGAACAGCCCTATGGTAATGTAAAGTGCTCTTAGTTGATTTATGAGTCTTGCAAAGAAAAAATTCTTCCCAGCAAACTTCCTTACTTCTCAAAAATAACAGTTAAAAAAGTAAAGGAAAACAAAAGTGGTCAGCAAAACTAAAAAATAAAAAGTCAACGGGAAAAATTTTTTTTTAGAGAACGCCTTCCAAACATGAGTTGAGCCTAAGCTAAGCATTGTGCAGCTGTAATGCATAACTTGCAGCAGAGATTCAATAAAAAACACAAACATGGCCCTGTGGCCATTGAAAAACAGCACACTGTACTTTACTTTACACAATCTCAGATCCCCTTTACTCCTGCTAAAGTGGAACCAAGACAGTTCTAAATAAAGACTGTAAAAAAGGTCACAAAGTGCAGATATTCAACACAGAAACACTCAATGCCGTGAAAAACAAGTGATAAAAACAATGGCTATGGTATTGTAAGTCTTAGCTTTTCTAGACTTTAGCAAAATCCAGCAACACTCTTCTTCTCAAGTAGTGTGGTTGCCAAATGTCGACAAATGCCTCAGGCATAGAGATATTAAAATTTTAAACAAGCTAGCCCTCTAGAGTTTTAAATAAAAAAGACTTACACCAGCAATTCCCAGCTCAAAAGGGATAGGCAATTCTGTCATGCACAAGAATGTAGACCACAAAACTTTCTAACATAAAATAACTGGTTGTAAGCCCAAGTGCTTACAAAAACACTTTTAAATAACAGAACAGTGAGTTTCAACCAGAAAATTTAACTCAGAAGGGGGAACAATTTACCTTCCACAAAAGTGTAGACCACAAGCTTTCCTAATGTAAGGTAACTAGTTTGGAGCCAAAGTTCTCAAGTCAGAACTAAGAGGCTTAAAATAACAGTTACAATGTAATCAGGCTACTAACAAGCAAAGTAAAGCAGCAAAAGTAAATGTGAAAACTAAAATGTCAGCAAAAAGCTAAATTTTAAAATAGAATAAGCAAAAATACAGTAAAAGAGATGAATTTAAAGTAAGAGACTTGGTTGTTGGTACAATGACCCGTGGGGGGGGGGGGGGGGGGGGGGGGGGGGGGGGGGGGGGGGGGGGGGGGGGGGGGGGGGGGTTTGGGGGGGGGGGGCGGGGGGGGGGGGGGGGGGGGGGGGGGTTGTTTTTTTTTTTTTTTTTTTTTTTTTTTTTTTTTTTTTTTTTTTTTTTTTTTTTTTTTTTTTTGTTTTTTTTTTTTTTTTTTTTTTTTTTTTTTTTTTTTTTTTTTTTTTTTTTTTTTTTTTTTTTTTTTGTTTATTTTTTTTTTTTTTTTTTTTTTAAAAATGCAATAATTTGTAAGGAAATTAAGACTTTGACAAAAGTAGAACTTTCTTTATGCCTAAGGAAATAGGGGTTTTTCCTGGGGTGTAAACTTGACTTCTGCCCTAAAACACACATTTTAAAGGTTAAGCTTTTTCCGTTTTGTAAAGGACCTTTGTAGAAACCTTCCGTTGCCTGTTTTATGGTCTAAAATTGTTGAATGGTATTTTAAAAGCGTTAGGTTTGTACAAATACTGTCACAAAGCTTAATTTAGCAATTTGAGCAGTTAATACGTGATGTTCTTAGTTTACTGTGTCACATTTATGTACTGCTGATCACCAGCTTAATATTCGAGCAGTACTTGGCCATAAGAGAGAGTATGGCATTTGCAGTACTTCCTTGAATTATGACCAACGCTTGCCACTCCTAAATGAGCTTTACAGTGAAACATTAGAGTTCAGAATTACAGTCACTGGCTTTACAGGATTGTAAGCACCTTGCTGACAGCCCAGTGCCTTCCACTGCTATCTTATGCACATTAACTGAAATTTGCCCAAGGTAATTCTGCATATATGCACCCATGCGCTCGCACACACAGTGTTTCCCAGGCAAAGTTAATGATAGCTTCCTAGTGCCAGTACTACATTTCCTGTTTTACCATAACTCAATGCCACTAAATGGACCAATATATCGCACAAAGAGCACAATTACTATCCACTGTTAAAATAAGCCTGCCATAATGTAATTTTTGATTGCTGTGGCTAAAGGAGTCACTTTTTGTAAGGCAAATGCTAACAGTTAGAAGTTCTGATAGTATCCTTATGTAATTATAATTAAACACCATCCTCAAGCAGATGAACTTGAAAAATAAGCTCTTGAAATAACTACACATAACCATTGCACTTTATAAGATTAAATAAATAGCAAATAAGTTTGTGAACATGGAAAAATAAAAATAAGCACTTTGACAGATGACATGTAGAAAAACGGCGTCTGTGGCTATTTATGTTCTGCTACTAGCTGCTCTCTGAAATATTTGCTGTGTTATATCCCGTGATTTTTTAAATTGTTTAGAAATTCCAGGAGACTCCCAGACAGTGAATTCCAGATATGACTTCTTAGCCCAAAATATAAACACACACTTTAGAAAGCAAAGTCTTAACTGCTGTTTTTCAGCAGTTTTGCTCCAAGTTGTAACTACTTGTGGTATTTGAAACATGGTGGTTTCCCTTCACTGTTGCATATAACTAAACTAAAGTTTTGATAAAGGTATGCTAAAATTGTTGATTTTATGTGTGATTTTAGGAATAGCTGTATGGAGGTTGTGTAAATGTTAGGATGCTGTTCATTTTAAATGAAACTGAAGAACTGGGTACTTTTGAAGAGATGGAGTGTGAAATCTGCTGCATATTGGAATCTCAGTCTGGTACTAATGATGAATATAGTGATCAAAGAATCTTGCCTAAGGAAGGTACTGCTGTACTGGAGGATAATATTCTTGAGTTGAGACTTTTGGTTGGTTAGTTAAATAATTATGCATGGCTGTTGAGTCTTGTGAGGCCAGTAATGGCAATGTAGTGAAGGAAAAGAAAAGCAGGATGCTTTATTGCCTTTGAAACAACAGCTATTGAAGTATGTGGTAAAGTCCTTGAATGTGTGATCATATGGTGTACATTGAGAAACAGCTTTTTTGTTGGAGATAAGGCAAAAGAAAATAAATTTGAGACTGAGTTAAGTTTTGTAAGGGGAAGCAACTGCTGACTGTCTTGATTTTTGTTAAAATCAAAACAAAGTTGTTTACTGGGTTTTCCAAAATACATATTTGGTACTCAGGAGTATAGAATGGTGTAAACCATGGGTGAGAAGAAGTTTGGGAAAACAAGGATTGTATTTGTACAGTTTGTTTCATAATATGAGACAACAGAGGTGTTGTGACATTTGTGGCAACCAGAAAAATTTATTGGCAATGATTTTTCAGTGACTACATTGCAGCAAACTTTGCAATTTTCAGATGTAGTAAAAGAAAAAAAAAAGGTGCAAGTTAACATTTCCTGCAGTTCTAAAGGTGTCTTTTTTTCTCAGCTGCACTGGATAGATTACAGCAAGTCTTGTGGTTACAGAACCTGGAGTTGGAAGTCTCTGAACTTGCAGACTCCTTGATGGTGGTGGATGCAGTGGCATCCGTAGGGGATGAAGATGGGTGAGGAGAACATGATGCTCTGTGGGAAGGAGTAAGACTAATTATGTGCCCTGCATCTGGCTTTCATTGACAAGAGACAGTGTATGACCATTCAAGAGCATTTGATTGCAGATTATATGTTTAATGATAGCTTTTAGAGGGCATTCAGGTAACATTTTGCAGCACTAGGACACTGTACTATTTACATGTAGACATATTAGAGCCAACTTTTATTGAGTATACTTAACTACATTAAAGATCTTTTTTAAGGCTGCTGTTCGTTTCAGTGTCATGAATCCATCAAGAGTCTCTGATGTGAAAAATTATTTATGCGCTTTATTTTTTGTGAGTAGAATTTGTTGAATTTCTCGAATAGGATAAGAGGATAATGTAGACCTCTACTGTGAGGATAGTTATGTGACTGTTTACTGTTAGGCTGGAATTCTATGAATGCAGACTCTTGTTTTAAAGATTAGTATGAGGAACAGGAAGTTCTGCAGGAAAAAAAGTATGGCTGATTACATGATTGAATCTGGTTTCTATTGGCCAGTGAAAAAGTTTGAGCCTGTATGCACACCCATTCATAGATTGTTGATTTAATGGTATATGTTAGAAGACAGCCAGTCAGTAATCATGTGTTTGATTTCTGCAGCCTCAGTTTACCTATTGTACCCCTCTAAGCAAGTGACTCTATAACATATTGCTCCTGAGTTGTCCCTGTAAAGGGACTTTGTGTACAGTAGACTCAACCACTTTTTTGTTTGCATTGTGTTATGATTATACCACCTATGGAAAGTATACAGTTAACTGTTGTTTATGTGACACTTTCCATGGACAGTGTAATTATCACAGTGCAAAAAAAATGTTAACTGTGTAAGTCCACTGAACACAATCCCATTTTAGGGATGACCAAGGGATCATGAGTTTGAATGCATTTAAATAGACAAAGTGGAAAAAAACTAGAAATGTAAGGTGATGATGATGGCCCCATAGCTGTTTATGCATAATCATCCCCAAATATTTGATTTTTTTTTCCATTTATTATTGTTACTCTGTTAAAAATTTAAGTAGACAAAAGGGTTAGTTTAACGAACAAATGTGTGTTCGGCTCTGACTTCCCCAAGTGCTGGAACACGTACAATTGCAACAGTAAAACTTTTTTTGTTGCTGTTGCTTTAGCACTCACTGAGGATACACATAGTGTGTACATTTTTTAAAAAGATATGTTATGATTTCGTCTTATAAGCTTATGCTATAACTCTGCATTGTAATAGCTTCAGTGATCTTTCTGTAGTCTGTACGTTACTTAATTCTCCATATCCAGGGTAAATGCTGTACAGCATTCTGAAAGCATATCATCAAACAATTGTATAATCTTTATTTAATAAACACAAACAAGCTGGATATATCAGTCTTTTACTTAAATTTCATTAACCACTAAAGCTTTTCACAAAAGTTAATGGAATTCCATTATGTGGCCGTCTCCCTTTGTGCCATAACACAGTTTCAGCTCAAAGCTTCTTGTCATCTTGCTACTTTTAATTTTGTTCCCCTTAATCATGAAAGCTCTGCTCCCTAGCCTGTCTCCCAAAACCCCTCAGTCATCAGACAACCATGGCTGTTAAATTGCCTTGCAACAACTTACTGCTGAAAACTCTATCTAACCTCCTCTGATCATACCTTTCAACCTCTTAGTGCAAGAAATCTGAAAAAAAGCCTAAATTAGTGGGGACAAAGGCCCAAAAATAAGGACAGATTTTAAATATTCCTCTTATAAACTTAAAAATTTACTAAATTAACAGGATTTGTGTTAGGATACATTTTCTAAAGGATATGACATCTGAATCTCAAATGTTTGTCATAATTTAGTGACTTCAGTCCACAGTGATTTACGATAAAACAACAACAAAAGACCAAAAATGCAAAACAAAAATCTAGACGTTGAGAGGTATGCCTATAATCAGTTCTGTCCTTTATGCATCTCCTACCCCTGTATGCTTATCTATATTACTTAAGCAAGTGTCCAAGTCCTATACAGTTCCGTTATTCATATTCTGTTATGTGTTTAGCTTCAGTACTTTATTTCTTCAGTACCTAGGGTGCCACCTTTTCACTTCATAAGCTCTAATTTATACATTTCGTATATCTAGACACTTGCATCAAATTTATACTTAACCTTACTCAGTCTGTACCGTGCCCCTGCTTTGACCAAAACACCACCTCATCCTGCTATCAGCCTAAACAACAATATTCATTAGATATATCTGTTGGCCATCTTGTCTGGTCAAATAAAGCACACTCAGCATGACTGATACAACCCAGAACATCTTACATTTATAATAATAAGAGCTTTTTGCACTCTTACATCAAATTTATACTGACACAGTTAACCAGTCACATGCCAAGACATCATTTTGTCACCCATCAGGCCAAACAAAATGGGGGACCAGAAGGGTTCTCATCACCTTTATTACTTCAGACTTTTCATATCCAAAAATGCCCTGTAATCCAGTCAAGATAAAGCATAGATGTTAAGTTGTCTATCTCGCCTTCATTCTTGCTGGATGGGTTCGGAGCCGACCTCGGCTCCGACTCGGCCACTCTAAAAGCTCGAGAGTTGGTTCTACCGGCTCGAGGATCCCCTTATATCCCACAATGCTAGGCGGTATTACCTTAGATCTCGTTTGCCGCTACAGCGATCGAGGTGTATTGTTTCTACCGGCTTCAGGTCAGTTATTATAGATTACTCTATAGTTAAATTAAACCCCTTTAATTTAGTTTTTTATAGTTAATTCCCTTAACTTAGTGGATTTTGACCCTTTCCTACCTTTTTATCCACCCTTTTTTCCTCAAGAACTTATTAGTTCTTCCCTCAGGCCTTCGGGCCCTTCCATCCCCTTATTAGTGGAGTGTATGTGTTTTTTAGGGATTTAAAAAAAAAAAAAAAAAAAGAACTAATTTTTTTTGGTTAACCTTAGTGGACAGTGTAATCGGTGTGTTTGTGTGTGGTGGTTACACTTTTTCCTTAAAAATGTCCAAGGATTCAAAGGTCTCAGGCTTCAAGAAGTGTGACTCGTGCTGTCAGAAAATGTCTCTGACAGACGGTCACACTTCTTGTGTGTACTGCCTGGGACCTTTACACCTGCAGGACTCTTGTGCTGTATGCCATGGCTTCAGCCCTAGAGTCCTGCAGGAAAGAAAAAACAAGCTTATCTTAAGAGGCTTGCTTAAGCCTGAGGGTTCCCCTTCTGCTACTTCGGGTAAACCCTCTAAGGCTCCTAGGTCCTCGACTCCAGCTTCTGAGTCGAGGCCTAAGGCTTCGAAACCTACTACTGCATCGGCTCTGGCTGGAGCCGATGAGACTCGAACTGCAACTTCTGTGGTTCCCTCGGCTCCGGCTGGAGCCGAGGCATTAGAAATTTCTGGGTCGGCTCCGATCAGACCATCGGAACCGACATCTAGAAAGAGGTCCAGGTCACCGTCCCTTGGCTCCGTTCATTCGGCTCCAGCATCTCCCTTGCTGTCTGAACGGAGCCATAGATCTCACTCCTCTAGATCATCGAGGTTTTCGGATCATGACCTTCAGAGGGTAGTGAGTCGACTTCTTAAGTCCGAGGCACTGGCCCAAATGCTTCAGAGCCCGACTCATCAGTCGATGCTTAACCCTATCCCTCAAAATGTTCCTTCTCCGACTCCTCTGAGCTCGGAGCCGGGGCGTTTCGGAACCGAGACTGTGGTAGCGTCGGAACCGATACAATTGTCTTTGGTTCCGTCGTCGGCTCCGATTTCTTCCTTGGAAGAATCTCGGCGCCGGACTTCCCTCGTCGGCTCAGAGGGGTGAGTGGCATCGGACCCTTGTCCGACCCGCTCTCCTCTCGGGCGCCGGGCGCTGGTGAGTTCGGCTCCGACATCGGCCTCGGAGCCATCGCTGTCGGTGCCAAGGGAGGTTCTCAGCTTTTCGGAGCGGGGACCTTTGGCTCTGCCTGACGGGGGTGCCTTCGAGGTCATGCGGAGTGTGTTGGAACCCGGTTCAACGCCACAGTCGGTTCCGTGCGTCCCTCCCTCTTCGGTGCCTCAGGTTATGTCTGCTCTCTCCCTCATCCCAGACCGCAGAGAGCCAGCTCCTCAAGTATCCCCTGTGGGGATCTCATCCTCTTCCGAGGCCTCTCCTGAATTGGCAGGGGAGCCCCCTAGGAAGAGAAGTGTAAGAGGAAGCACATAGACTCACCTGAGTCTGTCACCTCCGACACAGATTTAGAGGATTCGAGGTTCCCCGTTCCCCTTCTGAAGATGTCTCTTTTGCAGACATTCTAGAGATCCTGAAACAGAGGGGAAATTGGCCAGCCCTTAACCCTTCGGAGGATGAATCTGTGTATCTTGAGGCATTTGGCTCTCGCCCTTCCACCTCCTGGGTGTACCCCCCCTTTGACCCCCTCATGCAGGTGGTAGCAAAAAAGGCTTGGACGGCTCCTGACTCAGTGGACCCCACCCCCAGGAGACCTTCAAAGTTTATCACAGCACCAGCAGATAAACAATTTATGACTAAGGGAGTTTCTTTGGATGCTATGGTGGTAGCTGCTGCCACTAAGAAGGAGCTAGCTGATCCTTCGGTGCCTGTCCATCCTCCTAACAAGGAATCTAGGTCTATGGACAGGTACGGGAAGCGGATGTTTTCGTCAGCGACTTTTGCTATGCGTTCGCTGAACTACCTATGCCATTTCACTCGTCTTCAAAGAGACTTGATCAAGGAAGCGAGTGAGATGTTGAAGGACCCTACAGCTGCGGGTTTTCAGGACAAGATGAACGCTCAGCTGGCTACCCTAAACTCTATAGCTAACTCCTCCATGCCTCCTTTCATATGCGGCTGATGGAGCGAGCAGAGCCGCAGGGACAGGTGTGGCCTTACGCGGCATGCCTGGATGCGGCTATGCAATTTTATGGACCCTTTAAAACGCGTCTTTCACTAATTCCCGTTTGATGGATCATCCTTTTGGTCCTCAAGTGAAAGAAACCTTGACAAGGTGCGAGACAGATGGCAAAACTCTTTCTGCCATCGGAGTCCGGTTTTCTACTCCTTCTAGACCTTACCCCAAAGGCCAGAAAAGTGGAAAGATGTGGTTCCGCAAACAATCTCAAGGGACTTTGCCTGGCGACAGAGTCGGTTCCCTCTAGAGGCAGAGGGGAACAATAATGGTAGGCGCCGCCCTAGAGGCAGGGGTCCGCAGAACCAGGGCAATCGAGAAACCTTTTCCGATAAGCCCTTCCAGCATCCCTGAGGTGTTGCCCGACTGTCCACCTTCGGAGGCAGTCGGGGAAGATTATCACTGTACCCAGAAGCCTGGCGATCCCTAACTCAAGACAAGTGGGTACAGTCCATCATTTCGAAGGCTATTCCATTCCATTCTTTCGCATTCCAAATCAATCAAAAAAATCCCTTCCAGATGTTCCACCCGCTCAAAGGGATCAAGCAGCGTTGGAAATATCAAAGTTGCTTGCAAAAAGAGCCATTCAGCCAGTGCCAGCAGACCAGCAAGGATCCGGAATCTACTCCAAGTTCTTTTTGGTTCCAAAGAAAACAGGGGACTGGAGACCCATTTTGGATCTCAGTATCTTGAACAAGTCTGTCAAGAAAACAAGATTTCGGATGGTCACGCTACAATCCATCCTACCCCTATTGGGAAAGGGAAACTGGATGTGCTCTATAGACCTCCAGGATGCGTACTATTATATAAAAATGAACAGACGCTCCAGGAGATTCCTCCGCTTCAGGCTGGAAACCAGTCACTTTCAATTCAGAGCCCTGCCCTTTGGACTCACCACTGCCCCCCGGGTGTTTACCAAATGCATGGCAGTGGTAGCTTCTCACCTGAGACGTCAAGGATTCCAGGTGTTTCCATACTTAGACGACTGGCTCCTCACAGCTCCTACCAAGCATCTTCTTCTACTTGCCAGAGACTACACCTTTCGCATTTTTCAAAAGTTAGGTATCTCAATAAATTGCGAAAAGTCTGTTTTGTCGCCTTGTCATGCTATTACCTTCATAGGCGCAAATCTAGACACAGTCAACATGTCTGTGAGACTCACAGACCAAAGAATAGCAGACATACACAAACTGGTCCCCCTTCTCTTCCACAGCAACAGAGTCAAAGTCAGATTAGTTCTAAAAGTACTGGGGATTATGGCGGCTGCTATCCCTCTACTTCTATTAGCCAGATTTCACATGAGAATCCTTCAATGGATGCTCTTCACACAATGGTCATACCAACAACTTCCGATGTCCCACACCATTGTGATTACGCAAGCATGCAAGACTCATCTTCTTTGGTGGATTTCTTCCCCCCAGCTCTTCCTAGGAAGACCCTTTGTCCTTCCCCCTCCGGTTGCTACTCTGACTACGGACGCCTCCCTGATCGGGTGGGGGGGGCATTATCAGGGCAGAACAGTCCAGGGCATATGGCAACCAGTCGAACGCCACTTGCATATAAATGTTCTAGAGATGAGAGCAGTGCTTCTAGCGTTGCAAGCCCTTCAAGACTCTCTTCCCTTGGGAACGATAGCAATTCAGACGGACAACATGTCTGTAGTGTGGTATATCAACAAACAAGGCGGAACCAGGTCCTACCCCCTATGTCGAGAAGCACTCAGACTGTGGCAATGGGCGATTTCTTCTCAGCGGTTTCTGATAGCAACGCACATTCCCGGGAAGTCCAATCTTATCGCGGACAAGTTGAGCAGAGCTATCCTCATGCCTCACGAGTGGTCTCTGAAAGATTCTATCTTGGAGAAAATTTTTCTGAAGTGGGTCAGCCTTGCTGCGACCTTTTTGCTACTCCCCAAAACAGCAAGTGCAAAGATTATTTCACCCTCTTCCCCTTACCAGGCCAGCCCAGCAGAGACGCTCTAGTCCAAGTTTGGCCCCGGGGACTTCTGTATGCATTCCCTCCCTTCCCACTAATCTCTCAAGTGATACAGAAAGCTATCGCTCAGAAGGCCTCATTGATCCTCATTGCTCCTTACTGGCCTCGACAGGTTTGGTTCCCCTTTCTACATCAATTTCTGTTGGAGCAACCCTGGCATCTGGACCTAGTTCCAGATCTTTTGATCCATCAGTCGGGTCAGTTACATCGCTCCCTCCCTCTCTGAACCTCACTGCTTGGTTCCTCCAGTTCCAACCTTAGCCAGGCTTCCTCAAATATCTCACTCTGTTCGAGATATTTTGATAGCTTCCCATAAATCTTCCACTCGGAAGATTTATCTTAGTAAGTGGAAACGTTTCGCCTATTGGGCTCAAGGAAGGGACATGGATCCTTTCACTGCTCCCATCCAAATAGTCCTTGATTTTCTAGCTGAACTTTTCCATGCAGGTTCATCTCCTTCTACTCTTAAAGTTCAATTGGCAGCCATATCTAACTTTCATGTGGGCATCTCAGATTCTGCCATCATGTCTCACAAGCTTTGCAAAGCTTTCTTGAAGGGAGTTTTTCTTCTTAGACCTCCTATAAGAAATCCTCCTCCCTCTTGGGACCTTAATTTAGTTCTCACATCTTGAATTCTTCCCCCTTTTGAACCTGCAGCTTCCTGTTCAATGAAATTGCTATCCTGGAAGACTCTCTTTCTGGTAGCCATTACTTCAGCTAGAAGGGTCTCAGAGCTTCATGCACTCAGCAGTCGACCACCGTATCTTTTGTTTCATAAGGATAGGGTATCCTTATGGAACAATCCATCCTTTTTACCTAAAGTAGCCTCCGCGGCAAATCTAAATCAAAACATTGACCTCCCTGTGTTTTTTCCTAACTTTTCTAACAGGTCTGAACAAAAATTGCATTGGCTAGATGTCCATCGTCAATTAAGGTATTATTTGGATAGGACCAAACAGATCAGAAAAACTGACCAGTTGTTTGTCTCTTATGCAGAAGGCAGAAAGGGCCTTTCAGTTTCGAAGGTATCACTTTCCAGATGGCTAACATCCCTGATTTCCTTTGTGTATGAAATTAGACACCAAAAGTTGCCTAACAAACCAAAGGCCCATTCGACTAGAGCTTTGGCTACTTCTATAGCTTTCCAAGACAGGCTGCCTATTGATACCATTTAGCAGCAGCTACATGGGCTACTCCTCACACTTTTATTTCTCATTATAAGTTGGATCTAGCTTCTAGACATAGAGCTAATGTTGGTTCCACTGTTCTCAAGAGTCTGTTCCGATAGGCCACCGGGACAAGGTGCTAGGGGCGGTCCCATCCAGCAAGAATGAAGGTGAGATAGACAACTTAACATATAGAAGTTATGTTCTTACCATAACGTTCCATGTTAGTTGTCTTCTTCGCCTTCTTTCTTCGGCCCCACCCTCCTTCCCCTAGCCTGGACAGACCTAGAGGAGTTTGATTGTGACCTCTCTTTCTTCCACCTCTATTGTATATGTATATGCTATACTTTGCATATATCCCTTCATCAGGTTTCAGGTCACCTTCTTCCTCTCCTTTTATAGAGGTGGTGTTTCCTTTTCCAGTAGTTCTGGATTTATTATTGGCTGGGCCTAGCTTACAAACGAGATCTGAGGTAATACCGCCTAGCATTGTGGGATATAAGGGGAGCCTCGAGCCGGTAGAACCAACTCTCGAGCTTTTAGAGTGGCCGAGTCGGAGTCGAGGTCGGCTCCGAACCCATCCAGCAAGAAAGAAGGCGAGAAGAAGACAACTAACATGGAACGTTATGGTAAGAACATAACTTCTATTTAGGACATCTGGTATAACTATAATGCCTATTTTTTGTTGTACTGTTTACCCCTGCTACGTGTTGACCATCATCCCCCTCCCGACCAGTTGGCACATTCATTCCCCAACAGCTGTCCAAGGGTCGACCAGAAGATGCTGTATTTAATTCCTCTCTGGATGCCTGGCTTGCAGAGTCTGGAAGGAGTTATGAAATGGGCTATTAACACAAGTCATCCCTCGGATCCACAATGGACATTGCTAACAACCAGCCCCACCCCTTCATGTCAAGCACATGACGTAGTTTCCCCAGTTTCCACCAGAGAAATTACTCTGTATGCTCTCAGAGCACCTGCTGTCCTCACCATCTCCTGGGGGAGGTGAGACGAAAACACTGGTTCACTACTCTACCCCTCTGCCTGGCTTCTGCACTGCTGGGACCACTACTCAAACCCAAGATATCTGCCATATATTTTTATTTCTTTATGTGTAATACATTATTTTTATTGTTTTTTTTTTTATATTGCTTCTGTGTAGTTCCAGTCAATTATTTTTTCCCATTGATACTATCCCGGATTAAGGAAAGACCCATAAAACTTTCATATATATTCAGAACTCTATAAATTTTCTTCATAATTTATTACTTCTGTATCATTATTATTCTGCCATATTCTACATTAGTATGTAGTATATTACACCATTTCAGTCACATGTATTTTAGCAGTTTTTTATGGTTAGTACGTCAAAGCATTTTATAGTTTTTAACCAGGCTTGATAACAATCATCCCTTAGGCCCAATAGCTTCAAACACTAACTAGCTAACAGAAAAGAAGAAGGTAAACTTCTGAGCTTCGTCTTGAGAGACTTATCACAACTAATACTTTACTCAGTTCAAAATATTGCTTAATCATAGGGTTACTAAAATTCAGACTTACTATTATTTCTTTCCAGGTTTTTTTGCCCCCATGCCTGCCAGTCATCAAGCCTTCTCCTAACTGGACTTGGTTCCTTCCTTCCTGCCTGCCCCTCATAGTAGCCCCCCCCCCCCGAGTACCATGGGGGTGAAAGCCATTCAGAGGGGCCATTATGCTAGCAGACATGAAGTTTGCATGTGCCCTTTGCCAACATCCCAACTATGAGAGCTTTTATGATGGCCCTAACCTCCACCCTTGGGAGAGAAGGAATGAATAGTGTATATCACCACAGAGACCTGCCTTCCCTCTGTAGGTACACAATTTCATGCACTTGCAGTGAAGACTAAAACTGTTGGTGGCTTGGTGAGCTGAGCACTCACTCCCCCAGCCATATGTTTGCATTGCTGCTCCTCCTTCAAGGGTACTTGGCAAAATGTGACCAGCTTGGCAACACCTTCCTCCTTCCCAGGAGGGGTATGCCCATCTTTCCTTGCTAGCTCACCCCAAGCCACTAATCAAATTCATGTTATTCAGGTCATAGTTATGATTTTATCCTTGTATGCCAATGGAGCTGGCTTATGTTAATTATGTCCATATGATTACCTCCTCACTATGATCTGTGACAATTAAATGATGTTATCACTATAATCGGTGGCAATTAAACAGTGTTATCACTTGTCATAATTGTACTTTCATAGTTACAAAAAATGCTCCCATTTACTTAATACTTCACCATATTCAGTTTTAAGCCAAGTACAAGTCATCTGACACCATGTTCGGATTCAAACCTAATATTAATTTTCTTTTGGTTTTCATTCCATCATGCTGTGTGATAGTGAACAGTCCCAGTACATTTCATAGGTACGAATAGTTATAAAATGTTTAATGACTTGGTTAATATTTGACCATATTCCAGTAAGTGCATAGAGTAGCATTTTCTTATAATTTTTATTGTGTCAAATTAGAATACCACAGAATACTGTGTTAAAAGAGAACCACACCCACAGACTCAAAAAACATGTTCATTTCATCATGGTTTGGTGTTTCCTAGATTTTTAACACCACTCTAGGACTATTTAGAGATTTTAGATATTTTTATATGCAATTTCTGACTCTGACCACATGGGGTCTGGCATCTTCAAATAATTCTGATTGTTTAGTCTGCCTCTAAGTATCCCAGAATGTATTGTTTGTCTCCAAAAATTTGCATCATGTCTGCCACTCTTTCCCTAAAGCTCCTGTCAGTGCCCTGATTTTACAGGCATTCACTGCTGTGTTATAGTCACCTACTTTCGGTTAAAAATGTATCCTTTTTTCAGTGACTACTTCAAACACAGGCAGTGCAAATGCTACAGAACAGAATTGAAAAGTGCATTTTATTGCTCATTCTTCTTAGAAATGCTAACTTGATTTCTTTTGTGAAGGCTGAACTCTAGTTCTTCAAGGTAGCTCCCTCCCCTTTCACACCTACCTTCCCTAGCTGTCAAAGAGCTAAGGGTAATTTGACACATTATCTGCATGTGATTGACAGCTCACAGCAAGTGACCAGACTAATGTACTGTTTTCTTGTCAGCCTTTCCTTCATTACAGTGGGAGACTTTTTTGTTGCATTCCTGTCAAATTTAGAACCAAGCTCCATAGCACTGGGAATAATCACTGCTTTGCAAAGCATCAGACTCCCACTTATTTTTCTTTCCTGTTTGGTTAAATAGCTGACAAATGATACACTATAAACACACACACACATTCCCCTTGCTTGCATTCACACACACACACACTTTCTCTTTGCGTGCATTCACACACACACACACACTTGCCCTTGCTTGCATTCACACACACACACACACACACACACACACACACACACACACACACACACACACACACACACACACTTGCTCCTTGCTTGCATTCACATGCACACACACACACACACACACACACACACACACACACACACTGGCCCTTGCTTGCATTCACACACACACACACACACACACACACACACACACACACACACTTGCCCCTACTGCAAAACGAAATAAGTGATATCCTGCCAAAAAAAAAAAAAAAGTGGCCTATGAATTTAGCAATGCAGAGCTCTTAGAAACAAGCCCACACTTGAAATAAGAAGGCTATCTCTAGATCTACATAAAAACACCGAATGCCGCATACTAACCCTCAAGCCAAGAAGCAAATCGCTACTATTTTGTTGTACAAATATGTCCCTGTTCTTGCATCATACCCTATAGTCACCTTCCACCTACATAAGCATACATGCACTTCCCCATACAACATTTTCTTGTATTCACACAAACTAGGCACTCAGAGACACACACACACACACACACACACTCACAGCCCGTAGCATTTGCGCACATACAACAAAACAAGGGCATGTAAATATGCAGCATGATACGTACGAGAGAGAAAGTCGGAATTGCAGTCAAACTCGTTTGAGCATTGTGAACGGCTGCATGAAACACTAACAAGCATCACACAAAATAAATAGTACAAACGAGCATTAAGTCAGCAGGATGGGAAACTGAAGGCAGCATTCACACACACAGACAGGCAAACACCGAATTGAGGGTTTATAAGATAGGTTCATAGGTTCGTACTAGGCTATATGCCCTAGGGCATTTATAAGCCTAGCCAGAGTGTGTGTGGCTTTCGCCACCCCTTGGGATGAGAATACTACGCCCATTTAGGATTTAGTTTACTGCGCCTCTGTCTAGTAGTGACACAGAGATGACCCCCTGGGTAAACCTACGATCTCCCATCCACTCGTCAAGATTTCTCTTGAAGAGAGTTAGTGAGGGGCTCTGCCTAACATGGACTGGGATTCTGTTCCAGAGTGTAGGGAGCCTCTGGGTTATGAATCTGTATCTCCAGCACGTTCTATTTATTTCTGTGTTGCGGTTCAAATCTCTTGCTCTCGTGACTCTGATGGATTTGGATTTTCTGAGGTGGAGCATGTCCATTAATTCTGGATTGGACATGGCCTTGCACGTCAGGCATAGATCACCTCTGAGTAGGCGGTATGCGACTGAATAGAGCTGGAGTTTCTTCAGCCGGGCAGCATATGACATATGTTTGAGACCCTTTATCCTCTTGGTGAGGAACTTTTGGGGTCTTTCCAACTGCTGCAGGCGTCGGGTAAGATACATCCCAAATGGGGCATTGTACTCAATCATGGGCCTGATAAGAGAAGAGTACAGGGGCACAATGACCTCTCTTGATCTAGATGTGAATCCCTTTATGATAAGGTGGGCAATATAGAAGGTCTTCCTAACCACCTTGGCAATGTGAGTGTCAAATGAGAGGTTACTGTCAACTTGGGTCCCTAGGTCCCTGATTACCTCTTCCGTACTTAATGGATTACCACCTATGTGGTAATTTGTGGGTACCTTGTTTTTCCCAAAGGCTATGACTATACATTTTTTGGCGTTCAGTTTAAGGCCATGGCTCTGGCACCGATTATCCGTTTCTATGAGGCCTCTCTGAAGGATGCTTGTGTCTGCTGGAGTATCAATTATGGTACCCAGTTTGCAGTCATCTGTGAACTTTGTCAGCCAAAGTCCTTCTATGTTTGCTTGCACCTCGGAAAAATAAATGCCGAACAAGAGGGGTCCCAGGACTGAGCCCTGTGGGACACCGCTTGTGACTGGCTTAGAGTCTGACATGGCTCCAGCAATTCTGACCTTGTGGGTTCTGTCCTTGAGCCAGTTTGCAACCCAATTTGTGACATATGGGTTTACATTTAAGCTGGTGAGTTTGTCTATGATGCCCGAGTGGGGTATTGTGTCAAAGGCTTTTGCAAGGTCAAGGTAGGCTGTGTGAACTGCCTTACCCTCATCAATGGCCTTAGTGACTGTTTCAAAAAAGTAGACCAAGTCCAAAAGGCAGGATCTGCCCTTGACAAAGCCAAATTGGGTAGGATCCAATATCTGTAGGTCCCCAATGTCTTTGTTTATGAGTTCCATAATGATCCTTTCCATAGCTTTGCAGACCAGGCTCGTCAAGCTTATGAGGCGGTAATTTTCAGGGTCCGTAGAAGCACTGGCTTTGTGGAGTGGGACCACTGTTGCTGTACGCCACTCTTTGGGTACGTATCCTGTAGTAAGGCTAAGATTAAACAGCAGCCTTATGTGCGGGTTTAGTTCCTCTTGGAGTTCATGTAGCTCGCAGCCCGGGACACCGTCCGGTCCCATTGATGCTGTGTTTTTAAGCTTTGGAAAGGGCGGCTCTCACCTGGGCATCCTGAGATGTTAGGGCGGCTACACTCTGCTGGGATAGATATTTCTCCTTTTGGGGGGGGAGGGGGCGGAAAAATTTGCACTGAACCTGTCTGCCAGAATGTTGGTAATGTCTGTGGGTTCAGTGTATTTTGTGTCATTTTGGACTAACTGTGAGCATATCTGGGAGTTTCCACCCAGGTTTCTAACATAGCTAAAGAAGGCCTTGTGATTGTCTTTTGTGTCTTTTGCGATTTTTCTCTCAAAGTTGGCCTTGGATGATTTTATGAGTGATCGTAGTTTTTTGCTAGTACTGATCAGAGATGCCTTCCCTTTTAGGGATTTTGCTCTGTCATGTAGTAGCTTCCTCCTCTTGTTGTAAAGTTTGTTAATGGCTGGGGTCCACCAGACAGGACGCCTGCCTTTGGGGGAATGGGTCTTGGTTTTATTAGGGATTGCATGATCCATGCATTCTTGAAGGTGCCCATAGAAGGCATTTATAATAGATTCAGTGGTGTGGGTTGTGGTTTCCACTGGCCCAGGGGCCTTGAAGGATACGACTTCAGTCTTAAGAAATGTGAAGTCGGCTTTTGAGAAGTTCTTCACTGTGGTCTTTTGTGCAGGGGGTGGGGGCGGGATGTGGATTTCCAGTGAGATTAATTTATGGTCTGATCTCACCAATGAGGGGTATACTTCCAGTGTGGAGCATTTTGTCCCCATGTTTGTGATGATCAGGTCTAGTATATTATCTCCTCTTGTGGGAGTGGTGACTAGTTCTTCTATCGGATTTGAGTTTATGAATTGTAGGAACCTTTGGGCTAGGGTGTTGGGGCTTGAGTAATGTTCCCACTCTATGTTTGGGTAGTTGAAGTCTCCCAATATGATGGTATTTGGAGAGACATTCATACTCTCCAGTGTCTTCAGGAAGGCTGAGTGGGGTTCCTGAGTTTGAGAGGGTGGTCTGTAGCATGCTACAACCTGTAGGGCAGTTTTGCCTATGGTTAGTTGCACCTGGATGGTCTCCGATGCTTCATGCGTTGCCACTAACCTGGAGGTGTGGGTATCTTTGATTAATATGGATACTCCCCCTCCTTTTGTGGTTCGGTCCAAGTTTTGGGGCCGGAAAGCATGATATGAGGTAAAACCTGGTAGTGCTGGGGTGCTCTCAGGAGCCTTGAACCAGGTTTCAGTCACTGCACAGACATCGATGTTCTCCATACTGAGGAGGGCTTCGAGAGCGTGCATCTTGAGGTTTAGACTTCTGGCATTGAGCAGCATTACCCTTAGTTTTTTTTCACTTGTGTTTTCTAGGGAGGTGGGTTGTCTTTTGAGCCTTGCCTAAAAAAGGCACTATGGGGGTGGCAAGAGCCAGCAATACCACCAAAAAACGGCATTAGACAAAAAAGAAACTAGCAGCAGCAGTAATGAATAACCAGGGCATCTATATAATCCAACTGCAGCAATACATGGTACAAAAAAGCAAGGCTAGTGTTGAAACTCTGCAGCAGCGTACAATAGTTATGCACGTGGCACCTCACAAACAGAAAGCATGACGTCTACCTTTAAGGCAATGGGCAGCACACAATATTAGAGGAAAATACATTTATATATATAAAAAAGTGAGATTATTCTGACCATCAGAAACCAAAAAACCAGCTAGAAGAAATCGGCAAGACTACTTTCAATGCAGCATTCTTCTGTCAGCATGGGATGTGGGAAACCAGAAGGCAGCATTCACATACACAAACACGCATCGATTTGAGAATGAAGAAGCCAGCATTAGATACAAAACAGAACCAAGCAGCAGCAGTAACAAATAATCATCAATATAACCCAGCAGCAGCAAACAGACACAAAAGAACTAGGCTAAGCTATAAAAAGTCGTCGGCAGCATATAATATTGAAGCACATGGTAGGTACCCTCACAAACAGAAAGCATAAACTATATCACTATGCACTGAGAAACTCGGGATCCCTAAATTTCATGGCTAGGAATGCATACAAACAGGGGCTCTTAAGACGTACCTTACCAATGATGTACAAAAATGCAGGAGAAGATGCAGGCAATCCAAACTTTCCAGAAGTCCCTCCAACGAATGCACTTGACAGGATACACTTACAATAAAAAGTAATTCCACATAGCACCAGCTAGTTTTAATTAGGTTGAGTGGGCTGGGCAAGGCAGCTCTGACATAACAATGAGGGAGGTCCACTGGCTCTTCTCCAGAGCATGCAAATCAGGCAGTGCTTACGACACTTTGGGGAAGGAAACGTCCCTTTTACTACAACAAGAGCTGTGGCAGATGTGTCATCATCATTTAAGAGCCAGCTAGAGGATTTTCAACTTGGTTTTCAAAGTGAAAGTAAAACAGTACGCAAAGGTAGCAAGCCTAAAAAATAAAACAGTTGAGTAGATTACTTTTTAAAGCTGTGGTTGTGATTTTTTGAGGCTGAATCAACTAACAGGGACTAAAAGAGACAGCAGGTTGAGCAATCTGCTTGAATATCCCGTTGTTGTCCTTTAAAGGAAAAGTTCCCCCTCTCCTGCAATTTAACCTTTAGGACATTTTCTCCCTACACTCTGGTTCCATTATTGTTTAGGTATCACAAAGCTGCCAGTTCTTTATAAAAGTTTCATTTACTTGCCTTGGAATCAAAGGAAGAGGAAGCCCACTCACTTTTTTGACTTCTGACATGCTATGGCAGAATTTGCCATACCATAGAGACAGGGAAATAATAACTTTTCATATCAGGTATTGCCCACTGTTTTACACAGGCAATTAGTCCTGATGATGTCAGCAGCTCACTAGCTGATGTAAAAAGAAGGATGGAGTGTTGTAAAACTGCTTTCCATTACCTTTATTGCAGAGAGGAAAATAAACAGTGCATTTAACTGGTAGGGTCACTATCTCTCTCTTTTTCTACAGCTTAGTCCTGATTTTGGCAGTTCTATCCAACAGGGGGATGACTTGATGTTTTGCAAGACAGAATATTTTATTTTTCTGTAAATGTCGCAGAAAGCTGTGATACTACATTTAAGTAATTTTAATGTCATTTAAAATAGAAGAAACATCCAGCAGTGTGTATCCTATAGTCCTTGTTTGGACAATAAGATGAAAATACTTATTATTAGCAATAACCAATGCCATGGGTGCGGTATATTGAAGATTTAACCTCCAAACCAGACCTCCTGCACGAAGACAATTGCACGGCCTCAAAATCAAGAGTACATCCAAAAAAACCACGTTGAGCCAGCAAACTGTGACCTAGAAAAATTTTTTATTAATTATGACAGCATAAAAACAAGTAACCAGACCGGTTTCGGCTGGTAAGAAACACAGCCTTCATCAGTGTAAACATGAGAGACCAAATGCTATTGTTTAAATACATGCATCATTAACCCCATTGGTTAATTTTCAAAATTGCTCATTGAGGCCAGGTGGAAGTAATCCACCCAGCTTCACAATCCATTTCTTTTCTTTAGAATCTAGAATGGAATGCCAACCTGTTTTATTTAGTTTGTTACCCTTTACAACATCAATGATCATGAAAGTAAATTTTGCTGTTTTGTGTACCATGCAATGTTTATACAGAGCATTATTAGCTTTTTTGTTTTTTATATTACTTACATGTTCAGAGATTCTCAGCCTGAAAGGACGAGATGTTTGCCCAATGTAGAAGGAACTGCAGGTACATGTTGCCAAATATACAAGCCAGTCACTGCTACAATTAGCAAAAAAATTTATGTCATATACCATACTACAATTTTTACTTGTGAACTGTTTAGACTTGGTTACTTTATCACAGTTAATACAGTGACCACATGGGAAGCATCCTGTCAGGGGTTCACCAATCAAAGTAGTTTGGGAAAATTGAGACCAAATGATGTCATGAGTACGTTTGTAATGGTTAAAACAAGATGCCAAGTTCTTACCTTTGCGAAATGAAAACAGGCATCTGTCTGGTAATATATTGGCTAGCTCTTGATCACGTTATAATATATTCCAGTGTCTATGTATGCTGTTGATTAATATATATTGAAGATTTACCCATGGGTGGTGTGGTTTAATCACGAGGGCAATGCCTGAGTGATTAAACAGAGCCAACTGTGAGTAAATCTTCAATGTACCACACCAGAGAGTCAGTTATTGCTATTATACATTGACATTATTTAAGAAAAAAATTACGTACTTTTCTTAAGTAATGTTTTTGTATAATGGTGCTTTGGTGGTGTTCTGCATTGTTTCCTGACTGTGATCCTTGATGATGTAATGCGCATGCGTATAGTACTTGCGTTCCCAGGCTTATACAGTACATCACTGGTTTAACAAGCATGCAATGGAGAAAGGGCGATCTCCATTGCTATTTTTTTGAAAGAAAAAAAGTGTAACCTTCCGACAGTTTAGAGGCACGAGAGAGACAAGAAAATACAAGAAAAATCAGGGACGTTTTAGTTTGCAAAACGTACCTGATTTTTCTTTTATTTTCTGTGGTCTCGTACGTAGCTGTCAGTCTTTTATTTAAAAATGTATGTGCATTGTCTGAAGGAAAGAAAGTCTGAAACTGAAATGTCTGTCATTATTTAGTGGCTTTGTTCCTCAGTGACATGTCAGAAAAAAACAAATTTTATGAGGAATGAAGTCACTAAATAATGACATGCATTTTAGTTTCAGAGTTTCATTCATTCAAACTAATGTGTCTACCACATAATAATTAAAAAAAAAAATGTCTGGCCACTCAGTGTTACTTTAGTGACCAGACTTTTATTGTTGGCATATTCCTGGTTTACAACAGACAGACTGTTTGGACTGACCAATCAGCATGCTCCTTTTGGAATGTTAATGGACAGTCATTGTATAATTTTCATTTGATTATGGCTTGGTTTGTCCAGTACATGCCTAAGTTTCAGTAAGAACGTCCCATTTTGGGCATTTAAATAGTTGGCAATGCTAATAGTTAACCAATTTTTTGTACAGTGGTCCACTTAAGTGGTGTTTTCTGCAAGTACAACAGTTTATTATAAACAGTACTGCTAATCCTACACACAGAAGTAATTATGTGTCATGCTCAAGGATTATGGTTTTGATGAAGTGTTCGTATGCTGCAGTATAACAATTTAAGGGGTAGCAATGCAGAAGACATGGGAAATATAATGTATGAACGCACATGTGCTTCTTTTAAAAATCCCATAACATTAATTCAAGAATAGATAGTTGTACAGCTTTTTTTCAGTTTGTATTTGTAAAATACAGCATTCTAGCTGTGAGAGCATTGATGAGGAGCTATGACCAAAACCAGCAATTACATTAGCTCATCTTTCCAACATTCAGGATAACAACAGATAAGCACTCATCTTCCTAGTCTGCAGACACTGGTGAGTAATAGTTTTTGGATTGAAGTGGTAGGTTTGACACCTCTGGAAGAGAGTGGTGTAGGTTTATCAGTGTTCATAGAACTAAAAAATGACAATTCTTAGAAATGCTTGCATAGCTTAAAATAAGCCCTGGCATAAATGTATACAAGGGACATACAAGAAAAAAATGCAAGCACGAATGCTACTGATGGTATATAAGATGCCTGTGACTCACACTGTTGCTGTAGTATATCAGTGGAATAGGAAGACAGCATCACTTCCTTATGTCTAACGTAAATGGGACTTTAAATGGATTCTGAGAACAAGGCTAGAAAGCACTAAATCAAAATCATGTTAATTTGGCAAGCTGTATGTCGGCTGCTTTATGGAAAAACAAAAACATTTTATAAGAAGCACCCAGAATGATTTTGATCCATTAAAATAGATCAATAGAAATATAGGTTTTCTTTGCACAGAGTTTTTACTTGTATTCTCCTTTTGATTGCATATTTAAACTAGGAAAGACAACACAGCTATGTCTTTTGTGAGTCACACAGAAATTGGAACAGGTCAATTTAGGTTAATTACCTGTGAACCGATGATGGAGTTAGTAACTAAACCATGTAAGTGGTAAAATAAAACATTTCACGGCTTTACTGGAAAAGCTCATTCATATTTGGCCACAGCTTGCTGTGAAGGAAAGGTTAGATGTTTTTTGCTTTCTTGTATTTTGTATTGTTTTATTGCCTTCTGTTTTGTACATTGTGATTTTTCTTTACAATGTGTTTACTTGTATTCTGCTTTTAATTGCATATTTAAACTAGGAAAGAGAGCATGACTGTGTTTCTTGTGAGTCACATAGAAATTAAGTTTTCTTCCATCCTCCCACCCTTATGCTGTTGTGTTTTTAAATTCAACTGTCTTTCTAGTTTCCTGCCCCTTATGTTAATTTGACCACATATCTCCTTCCCTCTCCTCTTTTATTAGCTATTGCAAATAAGCCCAAACATATCATTTTGTGAGATCACTCCCTTTCATCTATTTAAATTTATTGGCCATCCCACTGTATTCAGTTGAGCCAGAATACAAAGTGCCCACTCCCTTCTAATCTGTCTTTCTCTTTTAAAATTAATGGCTTAACTTACCCCCTCTTTCATATCTAACTGCTTAGTGCTCACTGCAGCTCTTAGGATATTAACCCATTTTTCCAGCTTATCTTTAAAATGTGCAACCACTACTCCAAGACCACCCATTATTGTAGAGTCCACATTCTGCATCTCATTAGTCATCTTGGGATTAATGCTTCTCTTTTTCTGCTGGTGAGAGAAGGAACGTAGAGACATTATTTTCTGGAGACTGCTGATCACTGGAAAGTCTAATAACTGGTTCATTGGTGCCGGCTTGGAATTAATGCTTATATTTTGATCCTGATGAGAGAATGAGCAGAGTGCATTTATTCATGACTGTTTGGGTAGTGAGTGTCTGTGTTTGACCCTCCTGATTTGTCTGGTTGCTATTCAAGGAATCTACCAAGAAAAGGCTACAACAAGCCTACAGGCCCTTGCATCATCTGGGACAAGACTGTTGATCACCAAAGGTCCTGTAGCCTACCTTGAGATTGCTGCTACTGTTTCACTTCTGGTGAAAAAAGAAGCAAGGGAGCATTGTATCCCAGCAGCATGAAGCTGTGGTGGAACCAGACCTGGTGGTATCCAGGCAGTAATCTTTCGGGTGAATTTGCCTCTTTTTATCAGTCTTGACAAGTTAATTCTTTCTTTTCAGCAAATACAGATTGATTTTCTGTTGTCTAACCCAACTTCAGAATATCTGCCTAAATACTTCATTCATAAATCATCAGGGTCTATTTATTAGTTTCCCATCAAGTATCTGGCAGTGCACTATATAGATGCAAATACCTTGAGTTGACATTTTTCCTGAAAAAGCACCCTTGAAAGTTTACCAATACCTGGTTGCACACAGGACAACTAGTCTAGAATAACAAGCACTGCCCTCAGAGTTGCAAACCGGATACTCTTGACATTACTTTATATTCTCACTACAACAGTATAATCAGTAAAAAAAAAAAAGGGTCAGTTGCCATCGATATGAACTTTTCCACTATTTCCATTACCAGCTTGGTGGATATGGGGATATGGGCATCCTGAGGCAATGCAAAAATTGCCTCATGGCTACTGACAACCGTTTAATTCTCAAACAAAGTGATATGGTATGTGAGAGATGTATTTACACAGTGTCTCTAGAGGCAAAGCTGTCACATAAAAACACTTTTAATGTCAGTCAGGTTGTTAGTAGTACATGTGCTGCACCCATCACACAATATTCAAAGTAGATACATAGACCCACATATGCTGTGGCACTTAAATGTAACCTTCCTAAACCTTAAGACATCCCAGATGAAGTACATATAACAAATACCCTCAGCAGCCCCAAATGCATGCTTTCAAAACAAAGCCCACATCAACACATACAGACACATCCCATAAAGCTTCTGCTTGTAAGCCCATAAGAGAAGCCATCACACAGTCCAAAATTCTGGTCATTGGAGACACCACTGTGAGACACACTGATGTCCCTTTCACCAGGCTGAGTAAGAAGAAAGTCACGGTCAATTAGTTATCAAGGGCCAGGACCCACCACATTATGCACACACTCAGGTCTTTGGAACACAAGTACCAGTGTGACTCAGTCATAGTCTATGTGAATGTAAATGACCTGTAATATGGGTCCCCTTCAAAACATCTAAAGCCCATAACATCTAATTTCATAACAGTGAGACCAGAACATCTAAAACCCATAACATTGAATTTCTTGACATCTAACAGTACAGATCATATGAAAATAACATCTCCTCCACATATAATGACACCAAACTACCAAACACACTTTTTACTACATTTCTGGGGGCTTGATACAGTGGGGTAGGAAATTAACTTTTTCCCACTGTAGTGCGATCTTGAAGTTGGTATATTTAATTTACGGGGGGGGGGCAGAGCCCACCACATGGGGGGGGGTGCAGGGGAGCTTGCAGAAACGTAGTAAAAAGTGTGTTTGGTAGTTTGGTGTCGTTATATGTGGAGGGGATGTTATTTTCTTGTGATTTGTAGTGTTAGATGTTATGAAATTTGACGTTATGGGTTTTAGATGTTTTGGGTTTTAGATGTTCTGGTCTCACTGTTATGAAATTAGATGTTATGGGTTTTAGATGTTTCAAAGTAGACCCCCCTGTGATAGATCTCCCTAGAATATATGAAGAGAGAGCGACATCATGGAGCTCTCGGAATATGTATCCCAGGAAGGTATGGGCCTAGCATTGAGCAGCATATTACCTTCTCCAAGGATGATGCCACAATACAAGATGACTGACTTTAATAATTGGCTTAGTTTCTGGTGTCATTCTAAGGGGGTGCAATATTGTCAGCATGGATGAGATGGTCAACAGACCACGCTGCTTTGCCAGGGATGGTCTGCACCTCTCCCTAGAAGCTTTCGAATATGAGCTAAAACATTGTCCTCCCCCATAGTGCCTTTTTTAGGTAATGCCAAACTGAATGTACTTCTGACATGGCAAATCTAAAGGTATTATTGCTCAATGCTAGGAGTCTAAACAAAAAACTCTACTTTTTACAAGCTCACCTCACCCTAGAGAATGCTGACGTCTGTGCAGTCACTGAGATATGCCGCAGAGAGCTTATTGGCAGTGTAAGGCTATAATGCCTTCCACACATTTAGACCAGTTACTATATAGACAGAGACTAACGGTGGAGGTGTTTTGATTTTTATCAAAAATAAATATATCTCAAGACTGGTCAAACAGGACAATGCAGTTGAGCTTCTCTAAGTTCATATCACCATAGGCAAAATCCCATACCACTTCCTTGCAAGTTATAGCTCCCCCTGTATGACCTAGGAAACCCATAACAGGTATTTAAACTTATTGGAAATACTCACCATCTAACCCAATACGGTATTCATGGGGAAGTTTAATTACCTCACTATAAACTGGGAATCTTATTACACCAAAGGTACAGACACAGAGATTCCTGGATTTTGTAATCACAAACTCCCTGGACCAGATTGTCAGTGCACCTACCAGGGGTGCAAACATACTGGATTTGGTCCTCACTAATATGGGAGAGTGTTGCACCCCCCTTAGTGTAATATCTTCTTTGGTAAGGTCAGACCACAAAATGGCCTCCATTGAAGTAAAAATAAAACCTGGACCTCCAGCTAACCCTGGAATATTCAGGCTACTCTAAGGCTAACTTCCTACTACTAAGTGATAACCTGGCAAAATTGCAAGCCCCCATAAACCCTGAAATCATCACTGCCTATGCAGATCTTTTCACAGAAGCCCTATACAATCATGTTAATAAATGCACAGAGGCAGCTGTACCCACCAGGAAGAAGTGCAGAACTAACTCAGGAAACAAGCCACCCTGCTGAAATCACAACATCAGTAGGCTGTATAATAGAAGGAAGAAAATCATGGCAAAAATTAGGAGGTGCTTCTCCCAACAAGATAAAAGCACTTTCATCAAACTAAACAAACAACTCAGAAGACAAATAGTCTACCAAATCCAAATTTGAGGTAAATTTGGCTTCTCAGGCCAAGGACAACCAAAAGGCATTCTTTAGCTATGTCCGCACCCTTAAAGGCAATACACAGCTGTGTGCAGATCTCATTGTTAATGGATCCACCTATACTGAGCCAGAAGATACAGAAAACTTACTGGCTGACAAATTCAGTTCCAACTTTACCCCCCCTCTCCCTCTCAACCTTCCCTCAATTATAACTCCCTCTGCTATCACTAGGGAACAGGTCCATAATGCTCTCTCTAAGGCATTTCTCTTTCTTAGAACTTGAGCAAGAGGGAGTGTCTAAATATTTGGGAATTGATGAAGGATCAACAATAAAACAGGGACAAATGCGAATAAAACTTAGTAAGGAGTACTTTAGAAGACTTAAATTAATCCTAAAAAAACAGCATTGACATCTAGGAACAAAATCCAAGCTATAAACCAATTTGCTGTTCCTGTCCTAGCTTACAGTTTTGGAGTGACTGATTGGCCCCAAAAGGTATTGGATAGATTAGATAGGAAAACAATAAGGATGCTCCATGCTCACCAAATGATATATAAAAATCAGTGCGTACCAAGATTATATATTCCCGGCTCTGAAGGAGGTATGGGCCTCCTTGAAATTGATTACATGTATAGATCTGCAGTCGTGAGAACGCACATATCTGCTGACCTCACAAGACCCAAATGTAGTGAAAGTTTTGAAACATGAGGAAAATAAATCTAAGATGACTTCCTTGCTAAGGCTAGCAAAAACATATTGGCGTTAAGTAGGAATGGCAATCAAACCACAAGTAGATAAAAATCAGGCAACAACTGAATGTGCCAAAAAACAAAAGAAAGAATATCAGGTGAAGGACCAGATGAGAAGGCAAGAAATGTGGAAAATGCATAAATGTAGCTGCAAGTGTAGAAAACTTCTGGAAGAACCTCATGTTGATCAGCAAAGAATGCAGGAATGGTTAAGGAGAAGCGAATTCAAACCAAGAGGTGAAAGGTTAATATTGACAGCACAAGCTAGTGGGCTATGTACATGTTGGTTTACAAAGTCCATTGAACATGTGGGAGAAACAGACAAATGTAGGTTTTGTAAAACAGAATTGGAAACAGTCGCACACCTCATTGCTGGTTGCGACATACTAATGGCAGAAGGCCTGTATACTGAAAGCCATAACAATGTGTCAAGACTGTTGCACTGGAGATTGTGCAAACATTATGGTATTAAAGTGGCTGAAAAACACTGGGCCACAAAGCATCCTAGAAAATGATGAAGTACATCACATGGGTCATCCATTACCAACAGTTCAAAAGATAGATGCTAGAAAACCGTATATAGTGGTCCAAGAAAAGAAGGCAAATGTAGCATTGATCATTGAAATCACCACACCTAGTGACTACAATGTCCTGTGTACATGGACACACACAGTCATAAAATATCAGAATTTGCAGGCAGAAACAAGAGCAATGTGGAAGAAAGATACCCAGATAGTTCCGATAGTAGTAGGAGCAACGGGTCTTATAAAAAATAATCTACAATCTTATTTAGATATGTTACCAATATATGTAATGCCATACGAATTGCAGGTGGTGTCATTACTGGGCACATTGTGGGTGCTGCAAAGAGCCCTTCTGGCTGACATCAAAGGTTGAAACAATACTAATTTCATGAACTTTAAGCGTATTTTAACTTAGGAATGTGGTCCATTCCCATCATGGTATTAGAAACCCAAAAGATTTGGAGAAATTTAAAAAAAGCCAGAAGATATAGAAAGCTTACTGGCTGACAAATTCATTTCCAACTTTACCCTTCTCTCAGGAAATACCATCAAATATAACTCCCCCTGCTGTCACTAGGGAACAGGTCTGTAATGGTCTATCTAAGGCCAAGAACAAAGCATCAGTGGGCCCAGGCAATATCCCAGGATGCTTTCTAAATATCATGAACATGACCTATCAGTCCAGCTGAAATTGCTGTTTAGCTGTAGCTTCCAAACAGGCTTCATGCCTTATGAATGGAGAATAGCAACAGTTATCCTTCTGTACAAAGGTGGGCCTTCTACAGACCCATAAGTCTCACTAGTCTCATGTGCAAAGCCATGGAAAAAATATTATGGAAATAATAATGAGATAGGAAATTTCCAGACACTGGACTCAATTTAATTTGGTTTTGTCAAGGGCAGGTCTTGCCTACTTATCCTGGTGAGCTTCTTTGAGAAGGTCACCAAAGCAGTGATTGAGGGCAAAATGGTTCACACTGCCTACCTTGACATGGCTAAGGCATTTGCCACAGTATCATCCCTCAGGCATGGTTGATAAACTCACGAGATTAGGTACAAACCTTTATGTCACCCAGTGGATAGCTAGCTGACTTACAGACAGGACAGATGAAGTTAGAATTGGGGAGTCCACCTCTGCAAAGAGGCCAGTCACAAGTGGAATTCCTCAGGGATCAGTCCTGGGAAAACTCCTTTTTGGCATTTACTTCTCTGAAGTCAAGGCCAATGTCAGTGGCCTCTGACTGACTAAATTTGCAGATGATTGCAAATTAGAAGCTGTCATGTAATCTCCCACTGACACAAATGTTTTCCAGGAAGGGCTAACACAGGCAAATAACTGGTGTCAGAGCCATGGACTAAAACTAAATGCCAAGAAATGCATAATCGTATCCTTCGGGAAGTCATCCACTCCTGGTAAATATCATATTGACAACACACCACTAAGGGTTGACCCAGTAGTCAGGGACTTGGGGACACACACAGACAGTGATCTAGCCTTTGACCATCTTGTCTCTACAGTAGTGAGGAAATCATTCTATGTAGTACAACATGTAAACAAAGGTATAGCATCTAGGTCCAAGGAAGTAATTGTTCCACTGTATTCAGCATTCGCCAGACCTATCATTGAGTACTATGCCCCCTTTGGTATGCATCTGACCAGGCATATTCACCAATTGGAATGTCCCCAGAGGTTCCTCACTAAAAGAATACTTGGTGTAAGTAACATGTCCTATGCAGACCACCTCAAGGGCCTATTTACGTATTGTGTATCCTACAGTCTGTTGAGGGGAGATCTGTGCCTGGCATACAAACATTGTCAGGCCCCCACTCTGATGGACCTCCTGCATATCCCCAAAGCAAACAGCACCAGAATTGCCCATTCTAAAGACTTAAACCTTGCCTGTGATATAAATAGGTCCTGTTGGTGAAACAGGTATGTATCCCAGCGACTACCCCATCTATGTAACAGACTCCTCATCCATGTGAAGCAGATCTTCTCCCTAACCCAATTCAAGTGTAACTTGGACAAGTGGATGGGGAACAGGAAATTCATCCCTGGTTTGGCACCTATGTCTCTAATGGACACAGGCAGCCTGTAAATGGTTCATCTCTTAGGCCACTGCTTGTAATGTTTCTTCTCCCAAGCCCCTACTTACATTTATCAAGGAAACCAAAACATAGATTTGGGATGCAAGACCCATTTAGTCGTTGGCTTAGTAAACACCTATCAATTTATGAAAATAAAGATACTATGAAAAAAAAAGTTTTTTTGAGTTCCAGGCTGGAGATTTCCTTTAAACATTTTCAGTAAGTGTCATATTTATTCTTTCATACGACTGCCAAATTTGGTTTAATGATATGGTTAGTACTTCATCATATTGCACTTCAAATCAAAGAATAACAGTTTCATATAGTCTCATAATATTTGAGCATTTCTAGATTTCATGATTGATTGTCCGGTCCTGTAGATATATCTGAACATAGTCCATTGCAAAACTATTATCTTTTTCATATGTTATATTACCTTAACTCCCTCAAAGAATATCATATCAAAAAATTAAGAATCACCACATACCCGTTCTCATTTGATACAGGCATTTCTGTGTGGTAAAGAATTGCCATGGTATATAATACTTGAATAATTTCAAGATACATTGTCATTTTCAGTCATAAAGTAAAACAATAGCATATAATAATCTAAACTGATTAGTAAGATTTTTATGCAGTTCAAACTTTACCATATAATATCTAAACACTCAAAATAAATGTTATCTCAGAAGTTATTTAATACAGTCATTAACTGAGAGGTATTAATGTAGACATTTATTCTCTCGGTAGAGTAGAGTAAAAAATAATTGCTTAAGTGCTGCCATTAGTGGGATCTAGACAAACTGAGTTCGACTAGTGGTTGGGCACTGGACGGAGCATGCAGGGAGGAAGAGAGTAAGTAGCTATTGTCTCTTCACCCATCCTGGGGGGATGGGGGCTGTTCTGGTCCATCATTTGGGTGGCACCTAGTCAGAGCCCTTGGAGTAAGATCCAAGGAGAACAGAGCAGTGCATGCCCTGCAACACAGGATAACATGTTCATGGAGGTGAGCATGTTTACCTGAAAAAAATTGTGAGTAATTGTGGAGCTTTGGTGTGCTGTACTGGAGGTCCTCCTGACAGACCAAGTAACCAGTTCCGTACCACTCAAGTGTAACCTATCAGTGTGGGTCCAGTCATTGAGCTTGACATGAGCAAAGAGTGGGCTCTTGCTGTTGCCTCTAGGAGGTGATGGGCCCAACCTTCAGTCTATCCTGAGGAAGTTGGTGAGCTCAGTGTATGTAGTGGATGTGAGGATGAACGGGGTCTTTGCTAGCTTGCACCGTGGTCTTGTTGGCTCCTTCAGGAAAAAGAAATGGGTAAATTAGACATTGATAGCAGGAGACATTGGGTCAGTTGAGTGCATGGGGAGAGAATAACAATATTGCTTACCGGGTACTGATAATTTTCTTAGTAAATTTGAGCAATAATCTCTTCTATATAGTCCAATCATTCAAGTATAACCAGTGTGTCATTTAAGCCATTTTATTTCAGGAATTGTACACATAAATAATTGTCTTTCTTATGATTATACTCATTCTCTTCCCATTCATCTTCTGTTTCTCCAGAGGTAACAATCTGTCTTAGGCTAACCATCCATGCCTTTTCTAGTTCAGCCGATAATTTTGATAATCTTGTGGCAGATCCATTATCTTTGCTATAGCTTCATTGGATTTTCAAAATTCAACATACTTCTTGCCCAGAACACTTTCAGAATACCAGGAAGTATTAGTTTGTATAGTTCTTTATTTACACTCCTTTATCACTTCTACAAATGCAAATAATGCTTCAGAGTCACCTCAGAATAGTCAGTTAACATACACTAGTTTTCCTTGCCACTGATATCCCTTTACATACTGCCACAACTGTCAGTGTTTTTTTTTTTTCTCTTAATGTATCAAAAACTCGATCATAAGTCTGGTTTTCCATATTTAATATCTGACTTTTGTATTTGCAAACATTTGACCACTCCTTTCTTTCTATATACTTAAGACTCTTAACTTTCAGAGTTCTCAACAATAGGTATTGCAATCCTGTGTCAAACAATTTACATGTGCAGGTCTTTTCAGAAAATTGTCTCAGCATCTTTGAATACTCTACCTGCTTCCGACAGTCTGACATTTTTCAAGCAAAATCTGAAGAATCATCTAGCAAATGAAAATAAATGTAAATGCTTCAGAGATATTCATTAATTCAGACTGTAATATACCATCCCCATTAAAATGATTGCAAATCAAGGTTTTTAAAGTTTATAATTCTTCAGGAATGTTCATTATATTCTGTACAGCATATTTCAACTATAAATATTATATCCAGACTCTGATGCTGCACATTGCACAGCTTTGATGTTCGTGTGCCTCTTTGTAGTACCTTTCTTATTCAAATGGTTTCTTTGCCATGTAGCATGAGTAGTGTCTGAAAGGGTCTTGTACCATCCCACCCACCTGGTTATCAAATAAATAAATTAACATCCACCTGGTTATCAAACAATACATAGTAAAATTACAGTCCTCAAAGAGTATTTTGCAAACCCTGTTCGATGTCCTTCAAGGATGCATCTGCAGTCATAACAAATGGGTTGTCCTGTCGTCAGGCAGCCCTTCGGTCGGCCGGATTCCAAAGTCTGGGTCCGGCTTCGGCTGATGTCGCACTTCACCCGACGTCATCTCTGCTGGTCTTCGGGTATAAAGGCATCAGCCGACGCCATTTTCCTCAGTCTTTCTTGCCGCGTGGCGCCCGAAGCAGAAGCTGTTCGCAAGTGCCGGTCAGTCAGATCCAGAGATTACTACCGAATACTACTTCGAAGACTTCTAAAAAGCTAAGTACCCCGTTGGGGACTCTTTCTTGCCTCAGCCGATGTCAGAAAAAGTAAATAACTGTTTAACTTGTGGGAAACAAATACCTCATAAAGATTTCCACTCTTACTGCCTACCTTGTTTAGGCCCAGACCACGACGTAGCAGCCTGTTTAGCCTGTGCTTCCTTCAACCGACGAACGCTTAGGGGTCGGTCGGAGTTCGCTGAACAGTTTTTCGGCTCAGATTTTGCGTACATTATGCCGTCGGATCCTCCGACTACCCAAATTGTTAAAAACGCAAAGAAAAGACCGACACTCGGGGTCCGCGGTTTCGACCGAAACCACGGTTAAGCAAGCCGCGAGTGTCTCGGTTTCGGCCGAAACCGAGAAAACGGGTCAATCTTCAGCCGAATCCATGACTACTAATGAGGCTCCTGCTACCTTAGTTGAATCGGCCTCTGAAGTTTTGCCTACTACTGTGGTTCCTAGTGAATTATCAGACACCATCCCTTTGGATGTCTCTACCCCAGCACGTGGTGCTGCTAGGCCTCCTGCAGCCATGTCTATAAAGGCCTTTGCCAGGGCTAAAGCAGCCAAAACTGCTAAATCAGTGCCTGTTAAGACCCCCTCACATAGGCCCACTTCTAGTTCACAAATGCTTACTCTGGCAGAGGATTTAATCTCCTTAATTAGGGGTCCCAATCTCACCCAGACAGGGCCTCTCAGCCTCCAGAAAAGAGACCTAGAGCAGAGCCCCCGAGCCAGTGTCCTCTGATGATTCTTCGGATGACTCAGACATTACAGATCAGCCAGAGGCTCCTTTTTCTACTTATGAAGATTCCGATGCTGAAGAATCTATTCCATCTGCCTCTCCACCAGAGGAATTTTCCTTTGGGGAAACCTTACATGCCATGAGAGAACAATTCCAATGGCAGGGACAAGATTTCTCAGATTCAAGAAAAAGGCTTAGGACCTTTCTGCACTTACCACAACATAGGCCCTTAGCTATACCTCCAGTTCTGCCTGTTGTGGATGATGCATTTAATGATGTTTGCACTGCTCCTGATACTTTACCTCCAGCCCCTGCCAAACCAGATAGATTTTACAGGGTGCCAGACACTCATCACCACCTATACAAGGCCCCACTTGCAGATCCTGAGACTATATCCCAGGGGCCTAAGGCTGTAGCTTCGACCTCAGCAAAAAACCCTCTCCCTTCTGAAAGGGAATTCAGGTCCTTAGAGAGATGGGGGAAAAAAGTTTACACCTCTGCTACTCTCTCAGCTAGAGCTTTAAACTGTCAGTTTCACATGATCCAATACCAAGAGTTTATGCTTGATCAGTTAACTAAGAAGCTGTTCTCCGATGACTCCTTAGATAAGAAATATGTTTTAGAAATGGTGAATAACATTCAGCAGGTTAGTAACCATTCTTTAAAATGTGGCTATGATGCACTGGAGGCTTCATTTAGATCAGCCATGACTGGCACAGTGATAAGAAGGCATGCATGGTTGAAGGAACAGGTTTTGCCGGATCATGTTAAAGCAAAGCTGTTAGATGCTCCTATGGATAAGGCCAGTCTATTTGGTACACCTGCTCAGCAAGTAATGAAGAAAATGGAAGAGAAGGCAAAATCTGTACAAACAGTTAAGGATTTCTTACAGGTTCAGCCCCCAAGGTTTAGCAGGAACTGGCCTGCCAAAAATTGGTCCTTTCCAGACTCCTCAAAATATCAAAGAGGCAGGAACAGACGCTCTAGAGGCAGAAATCAATCCAGAGGAGGTGCCTATAGAGGACGCCAGTGGCAAGGCAATAACCAGAGAGGCACAGACACAACCACTGCCACTGCAACAGGACAATCACAGTGACTTGACTCTGACACCGCCTACCAGGGAGCAAATAGCAGCACCTTTAGGCGGAAAGTTAGCCTTATTTTCGAAAAATTGGCATTATATCACAAAAGACAAGTGGATTTTGCAAACCATAGACCAAGGCTACAGGTTCCACTTCCACACCTTACCAGTAAAAAGAGGAATGCCCAACCTACCTCCAAATCAAAAAACAGAAGCTCTAAAGCAGATAGCTCAATTAACAAAGATGAGAGCTGTGGAAAGAGTACCAGTAACACAACAGGGCAAAGGATTCTACTCCAGACTCTTCCTAGTACCAAGAAAAGAGAAAAGTTGGAGACCTATTCTCGACCTGTCCGTCTTAAACACATACATCATTGTACCAAAATTCAAAATGCTGACCCTACAGCAACTTCTTCCCTTGCTGGGCAAGGAGTGTTGGCTGGTAACTCTAGATCTCAAGGAGGCATACCTGCACGCCCCCATCCGACCAAATTGCAGAAGATACCTCAGATTTCTTGCAGGATCAGAGCATTATCAATTCTCAGCATTGCCCTTTGGCTTATCTACTGCCCAGAGTATTCACAAAATGCCTGGCATCAGTAATCGCTCATTGCAGGCTACAGGGAATCCAAATTTACCCATACCTGGACGACTGCCTGTTACAAGCGGACAACAAAAGCAAGCTGACAACAGATTTACAAAGAGTCATTTGCTTACTACAAGCCCTGGGATACACAGTCAATTTAAAAAGTCAAGACTGATACCATCCCAGACAAGAACATTCTTGGGTGCGGAATTGGACACAGTAAAACAAATGGCATTCCTAACTGCAGAAAAACAAGCACAACTCCCTCTTTACTTCTTGGCATTAACAAAGCAGCACAAACTAACAGCAAGAAAGGTACTGCAGGCCTTGGGCTTCATGGCATCATGCATAATCCTGGTCCCCATGCCAGACTGCATATGAGAAAACTACAGTGGTACCTAAAGAATTTATGGTCTCAACACAGGCACAGCTTAGAAACCGAAATCCCACTAATCCCATGCCTGAAACAAGAGTTCCTATGGTGGGCTCAAGCATGCCAGTCAAACCCAGGCTTGCCCTTCCACAACTTTCAAGCAAACCAAACCATCACAACGGACGCCTCAGACCTAGGCTGGGGGCGCACATGTTGGACAAGTGCATACAAGGATTGTGGACTCCAGACCAGCTGCACCTGCACATAAACCAAAAAGAAATGCTGGCAGTAAAACTAGCAATCCAGAAATTCAAACCATTCCTCAAAGAAGGCCATTTAATGATAAGGACAAGACAACACCACAGTCATGTGGTACATCAACAAACAGGGAGGCACTCATTCATACCCCCTATGCAGAATGACTCTGGACCTTTGGAATATGGCTCTGAGCTACAACATCCAGTTACAGGCAATATTTGTGCCGGGAAAAGAAAACACCCTAGCAGACATGTTAAGCAGAACCACCTCGGATGCTCACGAATGGATGCTACACCTGGACATCTTCAAGACCATCACAAAGAAATGGGGAATGCCACAAATAGACCTATTCGCATCCCCACTCAATCACCAGCTCAAAAAATTCTGCACAAGGACATGCCACCCACTAGCATGTAAGGTGGACTCTCTATCCTTCAGTTGGAAAGGCCTGACAGCATATGCATTTCCACCTCTTCCTTTGATGCACAAGGTACTACTGAAAATCAAAGAGGAACGTCCAAGGATAATTCTGATAGCTCCGAATTGGCCAAGACAACACTGGTATCCTTTGCTGAGGAGCATGTCTCAGGGAAGAATGTGGCCAATACCCCTGATGCCTTTGATGTTAACTCAGAACAACTACAACATCATGCACCCAAACCTAAAAACCTTGCAACTGACTGCCTGGAACATCACATAACAGCTACTAACCCAGACTTATCCCAAAGGGTTAAAAACATTATCCTTGAAGGCCGCAGACCTTCAACAAGAAGGAACTATGCAGGAAAATGGAAAAGGTTTGTCATTTGGAGTACTGAAAGAGGAAAAGATGTCTCGAACATAGATATTGCTAACATCTTGGAGTATTTGGCAGAGCTTCTACATAAGGGCCTGTCCTATTCCTCCATCAAGATACATGCATCAGCTATTTCCGCAGAATACAGCTACGATCCACTTGTCTTTTCGCATCCTCTACTCAGGCAATTCCTCAGAGGGATCAAGAATGTAAAACCTCCTAGGAAACCACCATTACCAACATGGGACTTGAACTTTGTGCTAGAAAAATTGACACTCCCTCCATTTGAACCAGCAGCAACAGCAGATCTTCAACACCTATCATGGAAAACTGCTTTCCTGCTGGCAATTACTTCAGCAAGGAGGGTCTCGGAACTACAGGCCTTAATGGCAGTACAACCCTTCCTAATCTTCCATCAAGATAGAATGTCCATGAGAACTAATCCTACATTTATGCCTAAGGTGGTATCCAGAGTGTCTTTAAACCAGGCAATCCACCTACCTACCTTCTTTCCCAATCCACAGAACAGGGGGGAAAGGCTGCTGCATACCTTGGATATACATAGACAGTTACGCTTCTACCTGGACAGAACCAAAAGTAACAGAAAAACTGACCAGCTTTTAGTAGCCTATGCAACAGGAAGGGAAGGAAAAGCAATTTCCAAACAGACAATCTCCAAATGGATAGGAAATTGCATAAGATTCTGTTACTCCTACAATGGAAAACCAGTTCCACAGAACATAAGACCTCATTCTACAAGGGCTACAGCCACTACCACAGCTTTCTTACGAGGAGTGGCAACCAAGGACATTATTGAGGCGGCTACTTGGACCTCCGTGCATACATTTGCCAAGCATTATAATTTACCTCTATACTCTAGATCCCGAGCAGGGTTTGCCACTGCTGTATTGCAAGGGATCCTAACTACACCATAATTCTTCTTCCTCCTCCCTAGTTTGGCTATGGTATTCTACCCATTTATGACTGCAGATGCATCCTTGAAGGACATAGTACAGTTTTGTACCTACCATAAATGTAGATGTCCGAACAGGATAGCATCTGCAGTCAGGATTACCCACCTCCTTCCCTCTGTGGTACTCCTAGGGTATTTACCCTCCTAATAGCTAGCTGGGGAGTCTCTTATGGTGTATTTGTTTGTATATATGTACATACATGCTTATTTTTGTGTTTGTTTTCTACTATTTTGGAAACATTGGCATTTATCCAAAATTTAGCTTTCCTAGAGGGCAACTGGCATCTGGGGCAAGAAACACTGAGGAAAATGGCGTCGGCTGATGCCTTTATACCCGAAGACCAGCAGAGATGACGTCGGGTGAAGTGCGACATCAGCCGCCGGACCCAGACTTTGGAATCCGATCAAGGGCTGCCTGACGACAGGACAACCCATTTGTTATGACTGCAGATGCTATCCTGTTCGGACATCTACATTTATGGTAGGTACAAAACTGTACTTTCTTTCATCTTATTTTTATATAGTTAAGCAAATGTGACACTTCATTTCAAAAAGTTCCACATAATCTCATTTTCCCTGTTTGTCCCGTCTTCCAGTCCATTCAACCATTGTTCTACCCGCCCAGCTTGCTTTGTCTGTCTTTTTTTTTATCTCAGATATCTGGCATTTGACCAGCTCCACAGCTGTTTTTTTACCCATACAAAACTCTCCCTTTCCATTCATTGTCAACCTTTTCAAGTATGCTGTAAACAGTACTGTCAAATTTGACAGTTCATTTTTTTATCACTTCTAAGCCACTTGCCCCCACTTAAACAATTAACCATATCAGTTTTCTTGGATCCCTGGCTGATGACTACAAAGCAGCAAGGATACTCTAAGTTATGACTTACCCCATCACTAAACTGTCCAGTTTCAGCTGCACATTTCATCTCTCCCATCTCTTTGCTCTTCCCCACACAGAACACTTTATCATAGTAACTGCTTTTAATTTATATTTTAGCAATTTTAATTATTAAAGTTATAGAGTGATGCAAGGAGGCAACATTCATCATCATACTACAAGACTTCCTAGATATGTTAAAATAGGCTAAGAGTATAGTGTAGATTTGTAGGATGAGGATGGCTATACAACTGCTCCCTTCTGTTTGATTTCCCAAGTATCTGAAAATTTTCTAAATGTAAATATTTACATAGGTTCATAGGTGGGTACTAGGCTATCTGCCCAAAGGCATTTATAAGCCTAGCCAGAATGTGTTGGCTTTCGCTGCCCCCTCTGTCCAGCAGAGCCACTGAAGTGATCCTCGAGGTAAACTTTCTGTTTCCCATCCACTCGTCAAGGTTTCTTTTAAAGAGAGTTAGCAAGGAGCTCTGCCTAATGTAGATTGGGATCTTGTTCCAAAGCATGGGAAGTCTCTTGGACAGGAATCTATCCTTCCAGCACGTTCTATTTATTGTTGTGGTGAGGTATAGATCCCTAGAGCATGTGGCTGGAGGAGATGAGGTTTTCTTTAGGTGGAGCATGTCCATCAATTCTGGGTTGGACATGACCTTGTATGTCAGGCAGAGATCACCTCCGAGTAGGCAGTATGCAACCGAGTACAACTGGAGTTTATTCAGTCAAGCTGCATAGGGCATCTGTTTGAGTCCATTGATCCTCTTGGTGAGGTACTTCTGTGGTCTTTCCAGCTGTTGCAGGTGTCGTGTAAGGTACATCCCAAATGGGGCGTTGTACTCTAAGATGGGTCTGATGAGTGATGAGTAGAGGGGGCACAATGACCTCTTTTGATCTGGATGCGAACTCTTTTGTGATTAGGTTGGCCACGTAGAAGGATTTTCTAACCACTTTGGCAATGTGATTATCAAAGGTGAGATTACTATCTACTTGGGTCCCCAGATCCCTTATTACGTCTTCCATATTTAGGGGAATACAACCTATTAGGTCGTTTGTGGGTACTTTGTTTTTTCCAAAGGGGATGACTATGCACTTTTTGGCATTTAGCTTGAGGCCATGATTTTGACACCAGGTATCCGTCTCAGTGAGACCCTTTTGGAGGATGTCTATGTCAGCCGGAGAGTCAATTATAACCCCTAGTTTGCACTAGTCTGCGAACTTGGTCAGCCATAGTCCTCCTGTGCTTGCCTATGCCGAACAGGAGGGGTCCTAGGACTGAGCCCTGGGGAACGCCACTTGTAACCGGTTTAGAGTCGCACCTAGCTCCCGCACATCTCACCATGTGGGTTCTGTCAGTGAGCCAGTTGGCAACCCATCTTGTGACGTAGGGGGGGTGAGCTTGTCTATAATACCAGAATGGGGAATGGTGTCGAAGGCCGTAGCGAAGTCTAGGTAGGATGTGTGTACCACCTTTCCCTCGTCTATAGCCTTGGTAACTGTCTCAAAGAAGTCCACCAGGTTTAGGAGGCATGATCTGCCCTTAACAAAGCCAAACTGGCTAAAGGTCCAGTGTTTGGAGGTTCCCAATGTCTCTGTTAATGAGTTCTATAATGATGCACTCCATAGCCTTGCAGACCAAGCTAGTCAGGTTTATAGGGCCATAGTTCCCGGCATCTGTTGTGGCTCCACCTTTGTGGAGCGGAGTAACCATTGCTGTGCGCCACTCTATGGGTATGTAGCCTGTGGAGAGGCTGAGTTTGAACAGTGTGTTTAGGTGAGGGGTTAGTTCATCTTTGAGCTCATGCAGTACGCAGCCTGGGACACAGTCCGGTCCCATTGATGCTGTGTTTGGCTTTGGAGAGGGCTGTTTTAACCTGAGTGTCTGTGATTTCAGGGACTCTACAGTCTTCTGGTATGGTTATGGGCCCTTTTGGGAGTGAGAGGTGGGTGAAGTTTGCACTGAACCTGTCTGCCAGGATGTTGGCGATATTGGTTGGTTCAGTGTATTTTGTACCATTCTGCACTAACTCTGAGCAGATCTGAGCATTGCCACTTAGATTCTTGACACAGCTAAAGAATGCCTTGTGGTTATCTTTGGAGTCCTTGGCAATTGTTCTTTCAAAGCTCGCCTTGGATGATTTTATGAGGGATCGTAGTTTCTTGCTGATACTGATCAGGGATGTCTTCCCTTCTTGGGATTTTACTCTTTTCTGAACTAGTTTCCTCCTTCTATTGTATAGCTTGTTTATGGCAAGAGTCCACCAGACTGGTTTCCTTTTCTTGGAGGAGTCAGTCTTGGTTTTGCTTGGGATGGCACGATCCATGCATTCTTGTAGCTGCCCGTAGAATGCCTTAGTAAAGGATTTTGCAGCTTGGACAGTGTTATCCTTCAGCATGGGGGCTTTGAAACTTTCCACCTCGATCTTAAGTAACGTGAAGTTTGCTTTTGAAATGTTTTTCAGGGTGGCTTTCTTGTCCGAAGGTGGGGGCGGAGTATGGATATCCAAAGTGATTTGTTTATGGTCAGATTTAACCAGGAGGGGTTGACCTATGGTGTGGAACACTGGACGCCCATGTTGGTGATGACCAAGTCCAATATGTTGTCACCTCTGGTGGGAGTGTTGACCAGTTGAACCACGGCGTTTTGAGTTTATAAATTCTAGGAAAAGTTGGGCAAGGGAGTTAGTACTTGAGTAGTTCTCCCAGTTAAGGTTTGGGTAATTGAAATCACCCAATATTAGGGTGTTTGGTAGGACCTTTATGTTTCCCAGTGTTTCCAGAAATGCGGAATGGGGGTCCTGGGACATGGTGGGTGATCTATAGCAAGCTACAGTTTGAATTGCAGTTTTGCCCATACAAAGACAATGGAGATCTTGCTGTGTTTAAAACTTGCAGCATCTAGATGTGTAAATTTTCAATGATATTAAAGTTTGAATATTACCTTGACCAGGGGATGTCATAGAATTATAACATGAGAATTTATGTTTTAGAACTGTGTTAAAGTTTGAATAATTAAGTAGATTGGGGGGACAGCATAGAGCTGTGGTATGATAACGTCTATATGAGTATGTACCTCTGTTTGGCTTCTCCAAGTGCTTTTTGAGTTTCTCTAAATGCAAGCTGACCTGACTAGTGACGGTGATGATTTTGGATGAAGATTACAGTGAGTTGGATGGCTGTAATTTAAGAATATCATTTTTTGATGTGGGGCACGGGATCTGAATTGCCTAGACCTGTGTCTAAGTTTAATTATGTTGTCTTCCAAAAAAAAAAACCAGTTACTAGAAAATGGAAATCAAAGTCTAAACCAATTGTATTTGAAGTATTGATCATTACAAAATAGATAAAATAACTCGAGGAGGGATCTTTAGAAAAGGGAAGGAGAAATTATACAGAAATAAATGGAAATTGGGAAGAATACATGCAGAAAAATGTTCAGATAGAGAAGGAGTGAGCTTTAAGGGAAGACAGGAATTCAGCAAATTATGTAATGTTGGGCTGATGATAATTACAAAAAAAAATATGTGATATGTAATGTTTGTAAATGGAAGAAATGCTAGTATATCTTGTTTTCTTTTCTGTTAATGTGTTTGCATATGTCTTAAGTGATAATTCAATAAAGTTTTTTAAGATAAGGGTGAGTGGAGAAAACCGGAAGACCTGGAGGGAAGAGACCAGTTATGTGCCCTGTATCTTGCTTTCATTAGCTGGAGAAAGTTGTGCCTCCATTACATTTTAATTATGAATTATGTGTTTATTGGTGGGTTTTAGTAGGTGTCAGAGCAGTATTTTTAGTAGACACGTAAGAATATTTTCATATGAGATTGTCACTTTTGGACTGATTTCAGACAGCTGTTGTTTACCATATTTGATTGTACTAAAGATTTTGTAGGGAGGTTCCTATTTATTTTAGTGTTTATGTATATACTGTAGTGTACCACTTTGAATGTCATGAATCATTTAATGAAGGGCATTTCTTGGAAGTCATAGTCATTAGTTGGTATTAGTGGTCTAGGTTTAAACTTATAATTGCTATGGCTTGAATTAGGGCTTATTGGGATCGAATACATTCTCTGTAGCTTCCTTATCTAGTCTAAAAGTTGTCATTTTAATTTTAGAAACTGTAAGCTACTTAGATAGCTATTCAAATTGTGTGTTCTCACCTCTTTCCTCAATTACAACTCATGTTAGTAAACGAAATTTTGCTCTATTGTCAAAATTGTGTTATTATTGTTTACTGCTTTTATTATACTTGTATTGCATATTTGTGGAGATTTTGCCAGTTATTGCTTCTTTTATACTTTTATTGTAAAATTGTGGAGCTTTTCTTCCCGGGCATCTGCTGAAAAAGGGCTATAAGCTCAGTTGGACAAACCTGGTCAACAAATGTAAAATAAAATAAATAAGTAAAATCTTCTTCTTTCGGCTTTTCCCGGTTAGGGGTCGCCACAGTGGCTCACCTGTCCGCTCATGATTGGCAGTAGAGTTTTTACGGTGTCGAGTTGCCAGCCCGGCGCCTAACCTTCCATGGAAGGCACACACACGCACAAACACGCGCCTAGGGCCAATTTAGAGTGTCCAATCCACCTACCGCATGTCTTTGGGATGTCGGAGGAAACCTATGTGACCACGGGGAGGACATGCAGACTCCGCACAGAAGGCACCGCAACTGAGGATCGAACCGGAGAACCTCTTGCTGTGAGGCGACAATGCTAACCGCTGCACCACTGTGGCCGCCCTAAAATAAATAAATAAAATAAATATGGAAAAATAGAATCTTAAGTTAAATTGGTATAATTAAGATGTTAGCACTGACTCCTAAAATGTGGGGGACTTAGTAGGTGCAGCTGTTAAAGGTTTTGACATAGGCTTTCTTCGCAGTTTAAAAATTATCTAAAGGATGTGGTTTTGTGTATGCTTCAGCCAGGGGCATTCTCCAGTCTTGTCTCTGAGGATGTGTATTTGTGAGGGATATTGCACTGCAGTGATAAGTAATTAAAAAAAAAAAATTAGACAAATTTTGGGGGCAACCAAATGGTGAGGATTTGGGTCTTAACACTGATAATAGACCACGGAAGACTGCATGGGCATTAACGTTTTCATATGTATGGTATTAGTCTTCCATAATAGACAAAAATGATAGTTTTAAGTAAAACAATTTCACTGAGTCGCTGTTTTTTTTTTCAGATGAGTTGTCCTAGCTCAAATGAGGAGGAAGTTTAACATGTGTTGGACTGAATCTTGGTAATTTGGTATAATTAATAGACTGTGTGTGTGTGTGTCTGTGTGTGTGAGAGCGCATTCACATTTGCACACTCTTAAATATGAAGCTCTGAGGGGGCACAAATTTTGTCAATCCTAGCTATTGTCTGGAGGTTGAGATGAGGGGTGAACATTGTATAAGTTCCATCATGAAGTAATAATACAGCAGATCAGGCAGAGGTATTATCTGTATGCTGATTGAAGAGGGTTTATATGACTTCATTGAGTTTTCTGAAACTCAGAATTCATATGATGGAGTTTTCAGAACTTGAAATAAAAAATATATATATGGTTTTGCAGGGGGGATAAGCCCTGCCTGCACTCCAGCAGCAAATTATAGATATAAAGCTAGGAGGAAAAACCCAGAGCAAAATTGGTATTTCAGTGCCCAGTTTTGCCTCTGTTTTTCCTTCTAGCTTTGGAAACTTGTTAGTTGTAAGTTTTTAATTTCTTCCTTTTTCATTTTGATCGGTTTTAATAATACTATATATATATATATATATATATATATATATATATATATATATATATATATATATACACACACACATACACATATACATTCACATATACACTAACTCCGAGGTTGCAGTACAGTGTGGAAAAGGGTAAATTTCCCTATCTCCACTGTACCTCAATCTACATAAACCTGCTTCAAAGGGAAATTTACCCTGTAGTATGATCTCAGACTTGGTATGTATATATATATATATATATATATATATATATATATATATATATATTTAGGGGTGGGGCACAGCCCCCAAGCGGTGCAGGTTTTGGTTAAGATAGTAAACACTAACAAGGATCTTTTGTGGTTCACACCATTTAATTGGCTTTATGGAGAGGCGTAATCAAGTATAAGAATGTAGGGAGAGGCATTGATTTTTATTCTTTATGTAATTCATCTACCTAACCAAACAAAGCTTGTATATTTTAAAGATAATTATACAACTAAAAGAAATAAAGTGATAAATATTATTTTAAAATGATACATTGTTTATAAAAGAGATACCATTTAAGAGATGGCATAGGGGATGGCTTATGTAGTGTGAACTGGTGAGGGCACATGTGTACATGTCTGGTAATATTAAAAATACAGAGGTTCATATCACTAAAATAGAACAGGTTTTGAACTGTTTTGGATTAAAGAAAAAAGCCTGTGGACACCAATGAAGTATGCAAATTGGAAAACCAAAGAAAACTTACAAGGACATAGACTGGTGAAACAAGTTCTACCCAAAGTATGAACATGTATGAAGGTTAAATTATGTTTTTTCAAAGTTGAATGGCTTATTTAGAAAAGTATATATCAAAGATCCTTATTTGGCTGAAATATGTTAACAAAAGAGTCTCAAATTCCAAGTTAATTTAGATTTTTAATGTAAGATTTCTACTTCCAATTAACTCTGGAGGAAGCTGTATTTCATTTTGTGGTAAAATAACATAAGGTACAAAACAGTCTATGCAAATGTGTGCAAGGATGATTTTCAGTTTCAAAGGCATGCTGCAAAAGATTAGTGGAAATTTGCATGCAGCTTTGAAAACTATACATTTCAAATGCTGTAAGATTTACGGGCAGCAACAACTGCAGGCTTCACACAACTTTTACATTTTTATTTTGAAACAGAAGTACATAACTTGGTTTAGGTACATCTCTGCTGTATTTTACATTCTTGCTACATTTGTACTGAAGGACAGCTGCAAGTTAAATACAGCTTGTTGCATTTCTCCTGCTTCTCGACGTAAGCATGTTTTCTTGAGACATCACCAAGAAATAAAGCTGGGGGGGGTTAAAAGTGCATTTCAGGTTACCTTGCTCAGTCTCTTGGTCTGGAAGACTATCTGCATTTGCAGTACTTACTCATATCTAGTGCTAGATTGTAATTGTAGGACTATAATTCCAAACTCCATCTGAGGACCTTATTATTTTACCATTTCTCTGTCCAAGGACTTCAAGAGATTGTGATCTGTATCTGTTATGAATTTTCTCCAATGTAAGTAGTGTTGAAGCTTTTAGAAGCTGTCTACAATTCATTATCCATGGCTGCATACAATTTTCCTTTGGCGGAAGTCTGTGAGTGTATTATACTTCTGGATGCTTTTCGCTATGAAGAAACCTGGCTGATTATGCAGTTCTTGGAAGTTGTAGTGGTCATAATCAAGGCTGGTTAGTAAGGGCATCCACTCAAAGCCTCCTTCAGCTTCTAGAGTGCCTACGTTTAAGATGATTTCCAGATAATATTGCATGGACTGTTAATTTGAGTAAGGTCCCACTAATCTACCTGACGAATAAACTCAAATGGTCTTGTTTCATGGGTAATCGTTAAACATTCTTTATCTTATCTTTTGGCAGTATAACAACAAAACTAGTACTTGTAGTCAAGCAATATTCTGATCAAATACTCTCCATATCATTATTTTTATACATTTCCAAATAAGAACATATAAGTAGTGAAAAGCATGTGTAAACAGACAAGTTCAGTGACAAGTTTGACACCATTTATTAGTTCCAGTGACTGTTCCTTACGCAAGTTGTGTCATGTCTTTAATTGGATATGTACTCACAAATCAGTGCTCCTTAAAATGATGTCCCTGCTATCCAAATGTCTACTTACACATTTATATCTGTCTCAAACCTACTGTTAGCTGTCTCTGTATAATAACTATTAAACTATGTTCTAATGTAATTATTTTGAATTATTTAATATAATCTGTCTCTGTCTTTTGGCCTGGGTTGTGCCTGGAAATGGTCAGACCGGGTTGCCTGTCCAATTAATAAACAAACAGCATTAGTTTAGCCTCAATATTAGTGCTTGATGGCAGGAGAACAGCCACCTTGACTTCTCTACAAAAGGACAGTCCCCTTTCAGACCTATTAGCCTTCATAGCAGAATTCTTTGTGCAAGACATAGGCAACTTAACTGATCTAGACCTCAATAAATTAGGTTTGTTGAAGGGAAGGTCCCATTTCCTGAACTTAGTAAACTTTTTTGAAAAAGTTACAGAGGCTGTAGACAGTGTTCATTGCCATAAATGCTGCTTAGCTCGGCCTTGCCAAGGCTGACACTGTCTCCAGACTGGTATTACTGAAAATTAGAACCACATAATGTAAACTTCTACATTGCTAGCTGAATTGCAAATTGGTCATCTACAGATCCATGGCTGTAAAAGTTGCTGTTATTCCCTCTGCATATAAAGTTGTCACTCATGGGGTACCACAGGGATCATTCCTGAACTCTTGCCTGTTTGGCATTTATTTTACAGATACCCAGGGTAATATCCCAGAACTATGATTAACCATGTCTGTTGATAAATGCAAGCTGAAACTAAACAGTTCCAGCAAGGCCTACAACATGCATCTCCCTGGTGCATCAAAAATTTATAAAGCTGAATCCAGAAAAGTACAACACAGTAGCATTTGTCTAAATAGCTGCTTCTACCTCATATGTTATAAATTATACATCTCTTCAGAGAGACATAGTCATAAGAGACCTGGGTACTTATGTATACAACTGTCTCACAATTGATGATTATGTTTTCACCATAGTCAGGAAATACTTCTGTCTAGTTTAGCTAATTTCCAAGACAATATCTTCAAAAGCCAAATACATCATCCAACCATCATAGGATCACAAGAGATTACTAGGCTAATAGCCCCGGGGCCCTTACAAACCTAGTCAAGTTCAACCCATGTTCCCAAGGGTGTCTGGTTCAAGCAGAAACTAAAATCAGCACCTGTTGCCCTTGTCCAAGAGGGACACAGGTAGAACCCCAGGGTGAATTTCCAATTACCCATCCAATTGTCCAAACTGCACTTAAATAGGGCCAATGAGGTGCTTTGTTTAACATGAATAGGAAGCTTGTTCCAAGAGCAAGTTCTGTTGATGTCACATACCAGGTTAAGGTCCTTTGAGCAAGTGACCTGTGTGCCATTTGACTTGCAAAGATTGCTCTATATGCAAGGCACAGGTCACCGCTGAGCAGTCTGTATGATGCAGAGTAAAGTAACAATGATTTCAGTCTGTCCGCATAAGACAGATCTTGAACACCCTGAATTTTCTTCGTAAGAAACCTTTGTGGTCTCTCCAATTCTGCAAGAGTTTGAAAAGGAACATACCAAAGGGAGCATTGTACTCTATTATTGGCCTGATGAGGGAAGAGTACAGGATGGTTATTACCTCTTTTTTTTCTGTAGGCAATGCCCTGACTTATGAGATGAGCAATATAAAAAGCCCTTCTTACCACTGTGGAGACATGATGATCAAAGTTAAGGTTGCCGTCAACCTGTGTGTGCAGATCTCTGACCTCGACTGTGTGCTTAGGGTATTGCTGTTGATGTGGTAGTTTGCAGGAACATCACCCTTACTGAGGGGGATGATAATACATTTTTTTGTATTAAGTTTAAGACCATGACTTTTGCACCAGTCTTTAATCTGTGTAAGACCTTCTTGCAGGATGTTGACATCGCTTGGGGTTTCAATGATCACTGCCAGTTTGCAGTCATCAGCAAACTTCGTCAGCCACAGTCCTTTAGTTGTAGCCTGTACTTTGGAGAAGTGGATTCTGCGAACAGTAGGCGTCCCAGAACTGATCCCTGTGGAGCACCACTGGTTACGGGTCTGCTGGAGGAGGTAGAGTCCCCTATTTTGACCATATGAGTTCTATCAGTGAGCCAGTTTGCAACCCACCTCACAATGTATGGGTTGATACCCAGCTGGGTGGGTTTATCAATGATGCCTGAGTTGGGGATTGTGTAAAAGGTTTTGGCTAGGTCTACTAGGCCGTATGCACAGATTTGCCCTCTTCTAGGGCTTTGGTGATTGTCTCGAAGAAGTCCACCAAGTTTAACAGGCATGATCTCCCTTTGACAAAGCCAAACTGGGTGGGGTTGAGCATTGGAGATTTCCTATATTTGTTAGCAAGGTCCATGATGATTCGTTCCATGGCCTTGCAGATAAAGTTGGTCAGGCTAATGGGTCTGCAGTTCTCAGGATCCATGAATGCAGCCCCCTGTGTGCAAATGGATGAAGTTAGCCATTTTCCATTCCACTGGGATAAAGCCAATGCTTAGGCTGTGATTGAAAAGCGTTCTCACTGGTGATAACTGATTCCTGTTTTAACCCGTGTAGAACACAGCCCGGGATGTTGTCTGCTCCTCGGAGATACTAGGTGGGGGACAGGAGTTTGGGATGCTTTGGGGTATATGTGGCAGGGACAAGGGAGTGAAGTTTTCATTGAACCTGTCAGCCAGCAGGTTTGCTATATCCACGGTTTCTATATATGTAGTACCATTAACTATAAGTTCAGTGCAAATCTGACCCTTATCTTTGAGGTTACAGATGTAACTAAAGGCCACCTTGTGGCTATCCTTAGTTACAGAAGCTAATTTGGATTTGTAGCTAACTTTGGAGGACTTTACTAAGAGTTTTGTTTGCTTGTTTAAGTTGAGGAGGGAGTGTTTTCAGTTTTGAGACCATTCCTTCCTGCTCTTAGACAGCAATTTCTTTCTCCTATTGTGTAGCCTATTAATGGCAGTTGACCATCAGGCAGGTTTGTTTTTCCTTGAAGATCTTGCTTTGGTTCTATTGGGTATGATAGAATCAATATAATTGTACAGGTGCTTGTATAAATCACTGGTGTATAACTCAACATAGGTGTCTGTTCCATCAGTGGGGGAAGGGGCTATGAAGCTTTTTATGCCGTCACGTAACAGTTTGTAATTGGCCTTGGAGAAGTTTTTTAGTCTAGTTGTTGCTAAAGGGGGGGGGGGTCCTTGTGTTATAGTTACTTCTAGCAAGACTGATTTGTGGTCAGATCTCACCAAGGATAGCCACACACTGGGGGCGGTGCAACGGTTGGTGAGCACCAGGTCTGGGATATTTGAGTCCCTTATGGGTGTGCCAGCCAGCTGGTCAACAGCATTGGAATTAAAGTCCAGGAACCTTTGGGCAAGTGAGTTAGAACATGTATAATTTACCCAGTCTGTGGATGGGTAATTAAAGTCACCCAAAACCAGGGTGTTTGGTTGTATCTTAGGATCATAGGAGATTACTAGGCTATCGACCTGGAGGCCATTTTAAGTCTAGCCATTTCAACCCAGTGTAATACCATAGACGTACTCGTCAATACCCAAGTTTGCATTTAGTGATGACTGCCCATGATCAGGAGGGTTGTGGGCACTATCCATGGTAAGAATTTATGGTGCCCCATCCACTCATCCAGGTTCCTCTTGAAAAGTGTGATAGAGGTGATCTGTTTCACATGAACTGGTAGCCTGTTCTAAAGATGTGGCAGTCACTGGGAGATAAATTTGTTCCTCCAGCATGTTCTGTTAAGTCGCAGGCCATATTTAAGTCCCTGGAATGGGTGGCCCTAGACCCGTTTGATTTACGGATATGCAGTAAGTTCATTAGGTTTGGGTCTTGGGTTGCTCTGTAGACCAGGCATAAGTCTCCTCTAAGAAATCTATATGATATGGAGTATAATGACAGGGATGTTAGTCAGTCCGTATAAGGCACATGCTGGAGGCCCTTGATCTTCTTTGTTAGAAACCTCTGAGGTCTCTCTAATTGCTGTAGGTGCTTAGTATGGTACATACCGAATGGGACATTATACTCAATTATGGGGACTGGATAAGTTCCGAGTATAGTAGGGTTATAACTTCTTTTGCTCTTGAGGTGATCCCCTTGCTAATCAGGTGAGCTACGTGCAAAGCTTTCCTTACAATGGTAGACACATTATTACACATTGACATGGTAGTCAAAGTTAAGGTCGTGATCAACCTGTGATCCAAGGTCCCTTACCACTTCATGGGTACTTAGGATATTGTTATTGATTTGATAGTGTGATGGGACATTGCTTGTGCCGAATGAAATGATGATGCATGTCTTTGCATTCAGTTTCAGACTGTGACTAATAAGTCGTTGGTCTGTGTGAGACAATTCTAGAGTTTGAAAAAAAACAAAACCAAAAACAGTTCCCAGAACAAACCACGAGCCACGAAAATAGCACCATGAACTTCTTTATTAAAATACAAAATGATGGTTGAGCGCTAGCGTAGATTTCATCAGAACATTAAATACATCAAAACTTGTCTCTTAAATACTTTAAAATACCCGCCTAGTACATCACCTGACCAATTAAACCACCTTTCAATTTTAAAGACATAAAAACAATGATAGGTGAAACCCATATAAACAACCTTAAAAATATTGTTAATAATGATCGTTAATTAAAAAATGCCTAAACCAGCATCAAAAATCAATCTTATACTGAAATTTCCTCTGTCAGTTTGAATTTGAAACATGACCCCAATTCTGATAATACATGCTAAATATGTATTTCATATAGAATAGTGCAATGAATGCATAAAATGCATGATTGAGAAACAATATCAAATATATAGTACAAGTCTAACAATTGATACATATTACATAAAATGTAAAATATGAAATTGTGAACTGCGACAATAATATTATGCATTTCTAGGATATACAACTACTTATTTCGAAGAATGAAAAATTATTTTATATAGTATGTTTGTTTGTATGTACATATATATCTCTCACGAACCTACTGCATAATTAATTTCTTATAAGGGGCTTAGTAGGAATATATTCGTTAATGCCTGGTGGACTAGCCGCATTAAGCTTGATCTGCCATTTGATCTCTTTTTCCCCCAAAATTGCCTTAATGTTACCCCCCCCTGGGGTTGCTCTTAACCACTTCAAGGATGGCAAATTTAAAGGAATCACAACCTACACTGCCAGCAAGGTGTCTGTACAGTGCATTATTCATATCCTTCTTTTTTATACAGTATAAATGATCATAAATTCTATTACGTAATTTCCTGTCCGTTTTTCCAACGTAAAAACTTGGACAGGGCATGCACTTTCCTATATAAACAACATGTTGGGTCTGGCAATTTCCCTTGCAAAAATAAATCCTACTTCTAATATTATTCTCTAAACTAATACTCTCCACTTGTAAAATGGAAGAGCACTGATTGCAGTGTCCACATTGTTGAGTCCCTATCCTGTAAGTATTCCCGACATTGTCACTATAATAGGACCTAATATCAATCATCTTTTTAAAATTCATCCCTGTTTTGTAAACATAGAGTTTGCTGACATCATTTGGGGATTCAATGATTGCAGCTAGTTTGCAGTCGTCTGCAAACTTGATCAGCCATAGACCTTTAGTTTTGACCTGAATTTCTGAGAAATGTATACCAAACAGTAGGGGGGCTCAGCACTGACCCCTGTGGCAACCTGCTGGTAACAGGTCTGCTGGTTGATTCAAAGATTTTCAAAGATTCAAATAAACTTTATTGTTATTTAAGAAACACAAGTGCTACCTAAATGAAATTTCAAGTGTCATCTCTTTTACAGGAGAAATCAACCACAAAAAGACAGACATGATAGGTATTAAAAATAAAGAACTATACTGCAAAACTAAATATCTAAGTAGCTGATGCACATGCTTGTATACTATTTATTACACTGGGCAACACTGACTATTAGATAACACATGAAAAGAAAATTACACTATACACAGAGGTGAGATTGGGTGATATTGCACATAAGGAAGTGACTGGAATTGCACTTGAATGAGAATATACTCATTTTAGTAAGCAATAAATAAATAGAATTACTGTATGAAAAAAGAAAAAGAATGAGAGGGTAACAATCTATTATAGTTTTGATACATCCAGATTTACATCTGCATTAATGAGTCTTATTGTAGTTGGATAAAACTGTTCATAAATCTGAAGGTCCCTGTTGCAGATACTCTGTAGCCTTCTACCAGAAGCAAGTTTAGTGGACCAAATGTATGGTGGATGAGAAGCATCAGTCAGTTATTTTGCAGGACCTCTTTTTACATCTCAGTTCAAAGAGCTCCTGTAAGGTA
>NC_056737.1:1533463342-1533528372 GCF_019279795.1 Protopterus annectens | reverse complement strand
CACATATTTACTAACTAATATTTGAATAATCAAACAAAACTTTTTAGAAACATCTTTATAAAATCCTAGTTGTGAGCATTTTACCACGTGAGCCTAGTATTGAGCAACATATTACCATCACATAGGATGATGCCTCAATCTTAGCAAAACAATGTTTCATTTCAACAACTGACTGTCTTTCTGGTGTCATTCTAAAGGGATGGAATATTTGTCAGTTTGGGAGAACATGGTTAACAGACCTTGTTGTTTTGCCAAAATTAGCAATGGCAAATTGAGAAATCTACTGACATAGCAGCTTAACTGAACCTCAACATCCAACTGCTCAATGCCAGGAACCTAAACAAAAGACTACACTCCATCCAAGCCTTCCCGTTACTCAAGAATATAGACTAGGGTTACCACCAGTCCCACTTTGCGAGGGAGAGTCCCTGTTTGGGCAGTTGTGTCCTACAAATGACAAATGTCCTGAGATTTTAGGACAAACATATTTCCTATATTTTATGTAATAGTTGCATAAAACAGTTATTCTGAAACACCTAAATGTGATAAGAAACAGAATAAGCAACTAAAATGCTTCAAGAATAAGCTTTTATTTAGGCCAAAAATGAAGTTATGTTCTGTGTACTGGCCTTGGGTATGTTTTGCCCTGCAAAATCTGACATTTGTACAAAAAATGTCCCACTTTGGGCATTTGAAAATGTGGCAACCCTAATATAAACATTGGAGACTTCCAAGACCGCTGCATATTGAGTAGCAGCCTAAATGTACCTCTCCCAGTGTGAAAACAGAAAATCAGCAGAGAAAGCCAGTGGACTTGGGTTTCTGGGTAAATTTCAGTAACTGTCTAGTAAGTGCACTACCTGGATGCCAGGAAAAAAGAAATGCAGAGGACCAGGAAGAAAGTCAGCTAGAAAAGATGAGGAAAAAACACTGACTGAGAATATTATTACAGCTGTTCAGCAAAAAGCAATGCAAGCTCCAGACATGACTTCCAGTAACCTAGAGGAAAGTATAATACAACTGCACACAGACCTGGTTAAAATAAATGAAACATAGATGGAGCATATCAACTCAAACAACAAAAGGCCACAAAAAATGGAAGAAGCTTTAAACAGATATTCAGATGAGATGATAAAACTGCAAAAATCAGAGGTCAAAATGAAGAAAAGGCTGGCTGAGTATGAGCCTGCTCAAGAAGAGATGTTTCAAAAAATAATAGAATTAGAGCACAGAGCACATAGGGAAAACCTGAGATTTTCTGTTATGCCAGAGAAGCTGGAAGGAACAGACTGTATTAATTTTATGAAAGCACAAATAAGCAACTGGACTGGTAGTCCACAGCAGGAGTTGTTAATTGAAAGGGCAGTTCATGTGTATGCTGCAAACCTGGCTATGAGAAAGAAACCTAGACCTTCAATAGCAAAGATGCAATCCTACCAGCAGAAGTAGTTAATTCTGACAAAACTGTGGTATAAGGGAAAAGTACCCTGGAGAGACAAAATAATTTTTTGATGAAGTACATGCTAAGGAGGCAATACAAAAGTATGTCCAACAAAAAGTGAGGTGTGTAATAAAAGCAGAATCTGTCTGCTTCTTGTTCTTCTGGTAATAAAGACCATAGAGAGACAGTCCCAGTGAAACCTTTCCAAAATTTTCAACAGAAAATGCTTGAGAGAAGGAAGAAAGCACGAGAGTTGACTAGAGGAATCAAGTGTATGTTGGGAATGAGATAGGATTTGGGAGCTGTAGATGAACAGGAATAAAACCAGTAACTTGGAAACTGACAAATGTGGGATTACAAAGCAAAAATTATATTTGTAAAACATGACAGACCAAGAAAATCTGGAAATATTGGACTTTTTTGGACTTTGTTAAACTTCTAGGAGACTCAAAAGCATATGCCCTACTTCATGTCATTAATGTTCGAAAAAATAAATAGAGGGGTGGGAGAGAGGAGAGAGAATGTCAACTGTAAGTAAAAAAAATTTCTTAATACTAATATTTTTATACTGCATAATTTTCTTTGCATGCTATAAATTAAAGTTTTCTCAGTTATTTTTTAGTGTAATTGGGATACTAATATAAACGTGTTCCTGTTTTTTTTCCCTTTTTTCTTTCTCTTTGTTCAATTTTAACAAATGTAGGCAATACAGTGTAAAAAAAGAAAAAAATTATGTGCTTTTTCTCATTCTTGCATAGGGGAATGACTGGAATAAGACCCTTAGCATGATCTTGTAACAAGTTTTAAGAAAAAGCAAGTAAATGAAAAAGAATATTGAATATTATTGTGACCATAGTGGTGCAGCAGTTAGCATTTTCACCTCACAGCAAGAGGTTTTCTAGTTTGATTCTTAGCTGGGGTGCATTCTGTGCAGAGTCTGCATGTCCTCCCTGTGGTCACTTGGGTTTCCTCTGAGTGCTTCAGTTTCCTCCCACATTCCAAAGACATGCAGTAGGTGGATTGGACACTCTAAATTGGCTATAAGTGAGAGTGTGTGTGTGTGTGTGAGTGAGTGTGTGATATGAATGAACTACTGTGGTAGGGCTGGCCATTTGGTGGTGTTAACTTTGGCTTGAGATGATTGTCACTGCTGAAGTGACACCCTAACCCCATGTGCAAAATGGGAAAAGGGGTTGAGGATGGATTGAATATTTTAAAGCTTTTTTCTAGCAAATAAATATATGCTTAGTAGCCATTCTGTATCTGCCTCTCATGTCTCCATGGAGACAGCTGGATAAAGAATAATTGGCTAGGTGATAATGTTCTCTGAAAGCATTCAAGTGTTTTCCCAGTTGGGAGAGCTATAAAGATAAGACAAAACCAGACATCACTTAATAGAACCACAGGCTGCACAGTGTGTCTTAATGTGCACAACCTTTCTTCTAGGTTAACTCAAGTCTGTATGTGTGGCTGTCAATTTGGGACATTTGTTCCTATTAGGAGGTTAAAACTTCAATATTTGAAGATCTACATAGTTTTGTGTGTTAGTATTAAGTTAATAGGTTTTGTGGGGGGAGGGCTATTGGCGGTGTTTTGTTTTTTGTTTGAGGGCTCTGTATATAAAAAAAAAGTTTTGTAAGATGTGACACAGACTGAAATGCATATGACAAGAAACAAGTGTATTAAAGATCAACCTGCCAAAAGTGTATGCATATAACACAAAAGCTGGAATTAGACATTTATATGTAAATTGTGTGAATAATAACTTTTTCACACAATGATGCTTTCTGTAATGTCTTTAAATGTCAATGGTCTCATAGATAAAAACAAAATAGAGAGAGTAGTAAACTGTATTAAAAATGTAGAGTGCAAATAGTTATGTTAGAAGAGACACACTTGGAAAGATCTGAACTTTTGAGTTTGATAAATAAAGGTTTTCAGGATGGCTATTCATCAGAATATCTGGGGCAAAGGAAAAGAGGCATACTTATATTAATTGCAAGAGGAGCTCCAACAGTGATAGAACAGGACAAAAAGATAATGGTACATTTGTAGTAGTAAGGCGATACTGGCAATGGAGGAGGATTACTCTGGCATCTATATTTGTATTCCACCTAAAGCTGCTGTAATGGAGCTTAAGAAAATTCTGGGAGTAATAATCAGCTTTCAGAAAGGAAGATTACTTATAGGTGGGACTGAAGTTTGATTTGCAGCAGTGAGGATATGTCTAGGGGGCCCAGAAGGGAAAATATAACAAAGGAGGGCAGACTTTGGAAGATATTTATGAAAATATTTGGCATGAAATATGTGAATTCAGTACTAGGAGTTCATAGTAAATTTGCATATTATTCCCCAAGATACAAAAACTGGGCTAGTGTAGACATAATTTACATAGGGAGGTACTAGGCTATCGGCCCAGGGGCCTAAGTAAGCTTAGCCACCAAGGTTCTCTGGCTTACGCCACCCAAGAAAGTTATTTTCCTGTGCCACTGTCGAGCAGAGCAACAGAAGTGATCCCCGGGAACATGTGCATTTAATTGAAAGTCTTGATACTCGCCCAATAACTATCTCAGATCATGCACCAATATTAATTAAAATAAAAACACAGAGTAATGAAATAAAAATGAGACACTGGAGCTTTCCCTCCTATCTTAGCTGTAGTAATTGGTTGTTTGGGACCATTTCCAGCTCTTTTGTAGTTCACTGTTTAAAATCCGCGTTTGCACGGCTTTGCGCGGTCGTATGCATAGCGCAGCGCCAGTTAAACAAGGTTAAACTTTTTCTGGCTCTGCCAAGTCTGCTCTTCAAATTTTCCCTTAAGGAAGCTCTACTCTTAGTATAACCAGACTACTCACTGTATTATAAGCCTGGCACTTGTTCTCAATACTTCTCTACTAAGTAAGCACTCTCGTACTAAGTAAAGCACTACATCTGCTTACCACCCCTGTGAATATCCACTTCCCTTAAAGGTATACCACTCCCTTATACTGTTCTAGCATGTCGAGTGGTAGATTACTGGCTGTCTCCAGTTCAGCTGGTCAATCTGGGTATCTTGAGACAATGCTACAATTGTCTCATGTACACAGACAACCCTCTCCTCCTCCCAACAAACACAAATACATGTGAGAGATGCAACTATATAGCCAAACTGAGGCTGTACTCTCTCAACTCAGGGCTGGCATGACCAGACAGGAGGAGATGGCAACCACACACACAACAATCCCAGTCCCACATAGACCCACCACAACTGCAAACCAAACACATAAAAACACAAAGACATACTCGGAGGCTCTGATAAAAAACTTACCAAAACAACAGAGACTCTCAAAGCAGACATCCAAAAATCCACCACCTCAAAACAAAACACATGCAACACATACTTCAATAAATCAGTGTGTCGACCAATTGCAGCCCTTAAGGCCAAACACCTTGCCTGATACACTAGTAATAGGTGACTCCATAGTCAGACAAACTGATGTCCCACCGACCAGGCTGAACAAGGAGAAGGTGACTGTGAGCTGTCTATCGGGAGCTAGGATTCACCACATAACACACGAACTCAGGTCACTCCAAAGCAAGTACAAATATGACTCCGTCATTGTCCATGCTGGTGTGAATGACCTGAGACATACCTCCCTGGACTACATGAAAAGAGACATAGAGGATCTCTCCGATTATGTAGCCCAAGCTGGTATGACCCTGACCCTATGCAGCATCTTGCCCTCACCAAGAATGATACCACAATACAAAGACAAGATGATCAGCTTTAACAGTTGGCTCAAGTACTGGTGTCATTCTAAGGGGATCCAATGTCTGTCTGCCTGGGATGATATGTTGGACAAGCCACGCTGCTTCGCAAGGGATGGCTTACACCTGTCACCACTGGGCTTCCGGATATTGGCTAAGGCTCTTGCCACCCCCATAGTGCCTTTTTTAGGCAAAGCTCAAAAGACAAACCCACCTCCTTAGAAACAAAAATGGAAAAACTAAGGGTAATGCTGCTCAACGCCAGAAGTCTAAATCTCAAGATGCAGGCACTTGATGCACTCCTCAGCATGGAGAACATTGACGTCTGTGCAGTAACTGAAACCTGGTTCAAGGCTCCTGAGAGCACCCCAGCTACCAGGCTATACCTCGTATCATGCTTTTCGCCCCAAACCCGGGCGAACCACAAAGGAGGAGTGTCCATATTCATAAAGGACACCCACACCTCCAGGTTAGTAGCAACACATGAAGCATCAGAGACCATACAGGTGCAACTAACCATAGGCAAAACTGTTATACAACTGGTAGCATGTTACCGACCACCCTCCCAATCTCAAGAACCCCACTCAGCCTTCCTGAAGACATTGGAGGATATGAATGTATCACAAAATACCATCATACTGGGAGACTTCAACTACCCAAACATAGATTGGGTACATTATTCTAGCCCTAATACTCTAGCCCAAAGGTTCCTGGAATTCATAAATTCAAATGCACTGGAACAACTAGTCAGCTCTCCCACTAGGGGAGATAATATACTAGACCTGATCATCACAAACATAAGGACAAAATGCTCCACACCGGAAGTATACCCCTCACTAGTGAGATCTGACCACAAACTAATCACCCTGGATATACATATCCCACCTCCACCCCCAGCACAAAAGACCACAGTGAAAAACTTCTCAAAAGCAGACTTCACTCTTCTTAAGACTGAGATGGTGTCCTTTAAGCCCACTGTGCCAGTGGATACCACATCCCACAATGCTGAATCCTTCACAAATGCTTTCTATGGACATCTCCAGGAATGCATGGATCATGCAATCCCAAACAAATCCAAGTCCCTCTCCACCAAATGTAAGCGTCCTGTCTGGTGGACCTCAGCCATAAACAAATTGTATAACAAAGAAGGAAGCTACTGCACGTCAGAGAAATCCCATGAAGGGAAGACATCTCTGATCAACATTAGCAGAAAACTATGTTCTCTCATAAAAACATCCAAGGCAAACTTTGAGAGAAAAATCACTAAGGACACTAAAGATAACCACAAAGCCTTCTTCAGCTATGTTAGAAACCTGGGCGGAAACCCTCGGATATGCACAGAGTTGGTTCACAACAACAAAAAATACACTGAACCCACAGATATTGCTAACATTCTGGCTGACAGGTTCAGTGCAAATTTCTCGCCTCCTTCACCCCCAAAAGAAGAAATACTTATCCCAGCTGAATGTAATCTCCCTGTCATCTCAGATGTCCAAGTGAGAATCACCCTAAACAAAGCAAAAAAACACAGCATCAATGTGACGTGACTGTATCCTGGGGTGCGTGTTACGTGAACTCCAAGAGGAGCTAAACCCACACATAAAAATGCTATTTAACCTTAGCCTTACTTCGGGATATGTACCTGAACACTGGCGTACAGCAACAGTGGTCCCACTCCACAAGGGGGGGGTGCCTCTATAGACCCTGGAAACTACCGCCCCATAAGCTTGACTAGCCTGGTCTGCAAAGCTATGGAAAGAATCATTATGGAACTCATAAACGGAGACATAGGGGACCTACAGACGTTTGACCCCACCCAATTCGGCTTTGTAAAGGCAGATCCTGCCTTTTAAACCTGGTTGACTTTTTCGAAACAGTCACTAGAGCCATTGATGAGGGCAAAGCAGTCCATACAGCATACCTGGACTTGGCTAAGGCCTTCGACACAATACCCCACTCAGGCATCATAGATAAGCTAAACAGCTTAAAAGTAAACCCTTATGTCACTAGATGGGTTGCAAACTGGCTAAAGGACAGAACCCATAAAGCTAAAATCGCTGGAGCAATGTCAGACTCAAAGCCAGTCACAAGTGGTGTCCCACAGGGATCTGTCCTGGGACCCCTCTTGTTCGGCATTTATTTCTCAGATGTTAAAGCAAACATGGGAGGGCTGTGGTTGACAAAGTTCGCAGATGACTGCAAAGTAGGCGCCATAGTCGATACACCAGCAGATACACACATCCTACAAAAAGGCCTCACTGAAACGGACAACTGGTGCCGTAGTCACAGCCTTAAACTAAATGCCAAAAATGTATAGTCATCCCTTTGGAAAAAACAGTACCCACAAATTATCACATAGACAGCAACCCACTGAGTACGGAAAAAGTAATCTGAGACCTAGGGACCCAAGTAGACAGCGACCTCTCATTTGACACCCACGTTGCCAAAGTGGTTAGAAAAACATTCTACCTTGCACACCTCATCATGAAGGGTTTCACATCCAGATCCAAGGATGTCATTGTACCCCTATATTCCTCCTTCATCAGACCCATGATTGAGTACAATGCCCCATTTGGTATGTACCTCACCTGGCACTTGCAACAGCTGAAGAGACCACAAACCTCACCAAAAGGATCAAGGGTCTCCAACATATGTCTTATTCTGCCAGACTAAAGAAACTTCAGCTCTATTCAGTAGCATACCGCCTGCTCAGAGGTGATCTCTGCCTGACGTACAAGGCCGTGTCCAATCAGGATCTGATGGACATGCTCCACCTCAAAAAATCCAAATCCATCAGGACCACGAGAGCTAAAGACTTAAACCTCGGCACAAGTATGAATAGGACATGCTGGAGGGATAGATTCATAACCCAGAGGCTTCCCATGCTTTGGAACAGGATCCCAGTTCGTATTAGGCAGAGCCCCTCACTGACTCTCTTCAAGAGAAATCTTGATGAGTGGATGGGAGAGCGTAAGTTTACCCCAGGGGTCACATCTGTGTCACTGCTAGACAGGGGCACAGTAAACTAATTGTGTTATATAAGAGGACCTTCACTGTGTCACTACTAGACAGAGGCATAGTATTCTAGATTTATTCTGTACATATTTGTACCATTTCATGGGGTGGCAAAAGCCACATCACTATGGCCAGGCTTACAAATGCCCCAGGGCAGATAGCCTAGTACTATACTATGAAACTATCTGTTTAAAAGAGAGGAATTTAAGGAATGGGTAGTGGAAATTATTAGGTTCATAGGTTCATACTAGGCTATGCCCTGGGGCAATTATAAGCCTAGCCTGATTCTGTATGGCTTACGCCACCCCTTGATTTGAGTATACTGTGCCCTTTTTAAGGTTTAGTTTACTGTGCCTCTGTCTAATAGTGACACGGGAGTAATCCCTGGAACAAACCTACGATCCCCCATCCACTTATCGAGATTCTTCTTGAAGAGATTCATTGAGGTGCTCTGCCTCACATGAACTGGAATTCTATTCCAGAGCGAAGGGAGCCTCTGGGTTATGAACCTGTCCCTCCAGCAAGTTCTATTTATTTCTGTGCTGAGGTTCAAGTCCCTCGAGCGTGTGGCTCTAAGGGATTTAGATTTACTGAGGTGGAGCATGTCCATTAATTCTGGATTTGACATAGCTTTGTATGTCAGGCATAGATCGCCTCGAAGTAGGCGGTATGCAACTGAGTAGAGCTGGAGTTTTTGAACTGAGCAGTATATGGCATCTGTTTGAGACCCTTCATCCTCTTGGTGTGATACTTTGGGGTCTTTCTAATTTCTGCAGGTGTCGGGTAAGGTACATCCCAAAAGGGCATTGTATTCTATGATGGGCCTGATGAGGGATGAATAAAGGGGCACGATTACCTCTCTTGATCTAGATGTGAAACCCTTCGTGATGAGGTGGGCTATGTAGAAGGTCTTTCTAACCACTTTGGCAATGTGGTTTTCAAAGGAGAGATTGCTATCAACTTGGGTCCCCAGGTCCCTAATAACTTTCTCTGTACTTAATGGGTTTCGCCTATGTGGTAATTTGTGGGCACATTGTTTTTGCCAAAGGGTATGACTATACATTTTTTGGCATTTAGCTTTAAACCATGGCGCTGGCACCAGTTATCTGTCTCTGTGAGACCTTTTTGAAGGATGTTTGTGTCAGCTGGAGAGTTGATTATGGCACCCAGTTTGCAGTCATCTGCGAACTTGGTGAGCCATAGTCCTCCCACGTTTGCCTGTACCTCGGAAAAGTATATACCGAACAAGAGTGGTCCCAGGACAGAACCCTGTGGGACGCCACTTGTGACCGGTTCTGTGTCTGACATGGCTCCAGCAACTTTCACTCTGTGGGTTCTGTCTTTGAGCCAATTTGTGACCCATCTTGTGACATAGGGGTTTATATTTAAGCTGGATAGCTTATCTATGATGCCCGAAAGGGTATTGTGTCAAATGCCTTTGCAAGGTCCAGATAGGCTGTGTGGACTACCTTCCCTTCATCTATGGCTTTGGTGACTGTTTCAAAGAAGTCAACCAGGTTCAAAAGGCAGGATATGCCCTTGACAAAGCCGAACTGGGTAGGATCTAGTGTCTGTAGGTCCCCAATGTCTTTGTTTATGAGCTCCATGATGATCCTCTCCATAGCCTTGCAGACTAAGCTAGTCAGGCTTATGGGGCAATAGTTTCCAGGGTCCGTAGAGGCTCCACCTTTGTGGAGTGGGACCATTGTTGCTGTACGCCATTCTGTGGGCACATATCCTGTAGTGAGGCTGAGATTGTATAGCTGTTTTATTTGAGGGATTAGTTCCTCTTGTAGTTCATGTAGGACGCAACCTGGGATGCCATCTGGTCAAATGGAAGCAGTGTTTTTTGCTTTGGAGAGGGCAGCCTTCACCTGAGCATCTGAGATGTTTGGGAGGCAGCCCTCTGCCGGGATAGATAGATCTTTTGGGGGGGGGGGGGAGTTTGCACTGAACCTGTCTGCCAGGATGTTGGCGATGTCTGTGGGGTCAGTGTATTTTTTGTCGTTTAGAATCAACTCAGAACAAGTCTGGGAGTTGCATCCCAGGTTTCTAACATAACTGAAAAAAGCCTTATGATTGTCTTTGGTGTCCTGTGCAATTTTTCTCTAGAAGCTGGCCTTGGAGGATTTTATGAGGGATCGTAATTTTTTGCTAGTACTGATCAGAGATGCCTTCCCTATTAGGGATTTTGCTCTATCATGTAGTAGCTTCCTCCTTCTGTTGTACAGTTTATTTATGGCAGGGGTCCACCAGACTGGACGCCTGCCTTTGAATGACTGGGTCTTGGTTTTGTTTGGGATAGCATGATCCATGCATTCCTGGAGATGTCCGTAGAATGCATTTATATAGGATTCTGCAGTTTGGGCTGTAGTTTCCACTGGCCCTGGGACCTTGAAGGATTTCACTTCGGTTTTGAGAAGTGAGAAGTTCACTTTTGAGAAGTTTTTCACTGTGGTTTTCTGGGCTGGGGGTGGGGTCGGGATGTGGACATCCAGTGAAATTAATTTATGGTCTGATCTTACCAATGAGGGATATACTTCTGGTGTGGAGCATAGAGTCCCCATGTTGGTAATGATCAGGTCTAGTATGTTGTCCCGTCTTGTGGGAGTGGTGACTAGTTGTTCCATAGCATTTGAGTTTATAATTTCCAGGAATCTTTGGGCTAAGGTGCTGGGGCTTGAGTAGTGCTTCCAGTCAATGTTTGGGTAGATGAAGTCGCCCAATATAATGGTGTTCGGAGAGATCTTCATGTTCTCCAATGTTTTCAGGAAAGCCAAATGGGATTCCTGACTTTGAGAGGGTGGTCTGTAGGATGCTATAAACTGAAAAGCAGTCTTGCCCACTGTTAGTTGCACATGGATGGTCTCCGATACTTTGTGCAATGCCACTAACCTGGAGGTGTGGATATCCTTGATAAATATGGAAACTCCCTCCTTTTGTGGTTCGGTCCGGTTTTGGGGCAAAAGCATGATATGAGGTATAGCCTGGTAGTGCTGGGGTGCTCTCTGGATCCTTGAACCAGGTTTCTATCACTGTACAGATATCTATGTTCTCCATACTGAGGAGAGCTTCGAGTGTGCATCTTGAGGTTAAGACTTCTGGCTTAGCAGCATTACCCTTAGTTTCTTGTTCCTTGTGCTGTCTATGGGGTGGATTTGACTTTGAGCCTTGCCTAAAAAGGCACTATGGGGTGGCAAGAGCCTTGCCAATATCCGAAAGCCCAGTGGTGACAGGTGCAAGCCGCCCTAGCGGTTAACGTGGCTTGTCGAGCATGTCATCCCAGGCTGACAGACTCTGGATCCCCTTTGAATGACACCAAAATTTTAGCCAATTGTTAAAATCGATCATTTTGTCTTTGTACTGTGGCATCATTCTAGGTGAGGGTAAGATGCTGCTATTAGAGAAGACAGAAATATCTTTTGAAGACATAGCTAGGGAGTGGGATAAAATTAAATTGGCATTTAAAAATAGGGAGGAAATGAAATAAAGGGAGACATGGTTAAGAAGCAGCAAGAATTTTGTTGAGGGACTGACAAGTGTTGAATTATGCAAAATAGGTCAAATCTCACAGAACAGAACAACAACTGCAGAAAACTAAACAGAAAATAAGGGATTGCCTCAATAATATGCATGCATTTAGAAAGATTGCTATTAAGCAACTGTTTTTGATAATAACTGTAGAGCACAAAAACTTTTAGTACAATGACTCAGGCAACAAAAAGTAGAAAGGGCTGTTGCCAAGCTTAGGGAGTCTATAACAAGGAAGGTAATGAGATCCTGTAGAGGTTTTACAAATATTTTGGAAATTCTTTGAAACTCTGTATCTCCTTCTTCTTTCGGCTTTTCCCGGTTAGGGGTCGCCACAGCGGAACTTCGGTCCGCTAATGATTGGTAGTTGATTTTTACATGCCGAGTTACCAGCCCTGACGCACAACCTTCAATGAAGGTATGACCATTCATGCATGTCTCCACGCAGAAGACGCTCTAGTTGAAAATCGAACTGGACAGTGTCTTACTGTGAGGCGACAACGCTACCGCAGCGCCACCACCGTGGGTTCTTTGAAACTCTGTATAAAGCGGAGAAATGTGGAAATCAAGAAAAGGTACAAATGGAAATGCTCATGGAAGAATGAAATATGCCAAGGTTAGAGGTAGATATGGCTCAAATACTAACAAGCTAGGAGGAGATGAGATAAAAATGGTGATGTATAACCAATCTACAGGAAAGTCCCCAGGAGCAGATGGTATTCCTGTGGATGTTTGGAAGCTAGAAGGGGAAAAAGTGATAAAGATAAGGAAGGTGGTGTTTAACAATATTTTAAGAGTAGGAGAAGTACCAACATCCTGGAAGAAAGTGGTAGTAGCGGTATTATCTAAAGAGGGTAACGGTCCATCAGATCCAGCTTCATACAGGCCCATTTCAATACTAAAACGTTATTATAAAGTGTTTATGCCTGTAATGGCTAAAAGAATAGCAAAAGGGATGCCAAAATTAATAGATATGGATCAGTGTGGTTTTGAGGAGCGGAGTTAAACATTTGACAGCATTAACAGAAAGCTAATGATCCAGAAGGAAGCAGAATTTAAGAAAATATCACTGTTGATGGTGGGTCTTGATGCAGAGATAGTATTTGACAGAGTAAGCTGGGACTTTGGGTAGGGCAATGGAAGCATTTGCATTCCCTGATAAAATTATAAAGTAGATTAGGAGGATATATGAGGGACTGGAAACAAAAATTACAGTGTCTGGGTTCCTCTCTGATAATTTCTTAGGAACCAGGCAGGGGTGTCCTCTTTCCCCTTTGTTATTTTCATTATATTTAGAACCACTGGGAAAGAAAATAAGGGACTCAAACATTCAAGGATATAATTGGTATGGTAGACAAGGAAAGCTGGCTCTGTTTGCAGATGATATTATTTTATACCTGATAAAAACAGAAGAAGACATTATGGTGCTGTGGAACATTTTGAGACAGTTTCATATCTTTTCGAGATACAAAATTAATGAAGCTAAAACAAAGGCAATAGTGGTAAGTTATGTACCCACACACAGTTTGGTTCAGCAATATCCATATTTATGTGGACATGGTAAAATGAAGTTTTTAGGAGAATGTATTAAAAAGGATTCTGGTGTGGTAGCTAAGGATATGTGAGAATAGACTAAACAAAAGCTAACACAAAAACTGAGAAATTGGAAGCTCTGTTATATGGATATGGATTGTAAGATACATGCATTTAAAATGTTTTTAGTCCCTTTAGTCTTATACACAAGTTAGGCATATTTTTATCAACCAGAGGAGAAGTTTGAATAGCAATTAATAAAGAGCTGAAGGATTTTATCTGGGAGGGGAAGGCAGCAAGAGTCAAGTGGGATAAGCTGATTCTTCCAGTAGAACAAGGCAGACTGAGGTTACCTGATCTGAAGGAGTATTTCAGAGCTACACAGTTAAGGCCCCTGTACATAGCACAATCAGAAACTTATTAATGAAAGTGGAAAGGGATGATGATGAAAGGGGGGAAGCTCAAGAAACAAGGAGAAATTGGGATTTAGGGCATAGACCTTTAAGGAGAATAACAATAATCATCCAGAATATTATATTCATAAAGTAGCAGAAAGTATTCTAAGAACTATGCAAACATGGGAATAGAGAACGGAGATTCAGCCAATAGGGATGACTGCAGTTAAGGGATACAGACAATAGACAAGAGGGGCCTGGAATTTATTGAAGAAAATTGGTAAATGAACCAAGGTATTTGGAGCAAATAACTAGAGAGAAAGGTAATGGAAAGATGCCAAAAAATGTATTTGGAGTGCAGGTTAGAGATTGCCTTCCCTGTCAAGGATTGATATCAGAGTATAGGCAAAGAAAAAGAAACAGGGGCTTCCTAAATGTAAGAGTTTTTAGTAGATTATAGAACAGAAACTGCTGTTAAAAAATGAATAATTAGTAGAACATGTATAACATTGTATGATAACTGTAAGAATCAATCAGAGGAAGTTAGAAAGGATTGGTTAGAGAGATTGAATTAGCTATTCACAAAAAAAAAAAAAAAAAAAACAATGGGGGGTATATGTATGTCTCCCAAATGTGCAACAAAATATAGAAGATTTAGGATTTTTGCTTGGAAATGTTTACATTTATATTTTTATACCCAAAGTGGTCTCCAGAGAATATTTCCTCAGGTAGACAGCAAATGTTGGGAGGTGTGATGGGGGAGAAAGAGGTAAATGGGAACATATTTTCTGGGAGTGTAATGAGTTGGCAGACTTTAAAGATTCTCTACAGACTACTCTATCAGAGATACTGGGTGAGCAAATTGTTGTAACTAGGAAAACGTTTTTTCTGAGATATGGCACAGAATCTGACTTGCCTAGACATAGTAAGGCCTTGCTGGGTCTAATTATGGCTGCCAAGAAAGCACTTACTAGAAAATGGAAATCAAAGTCTAAATCAACTGTACTAGAAATAGTGAATAAAGGATCAGAAATAAAAAAGAACTGGAAGTGGGATCTTTAAAAAAGGTTAGGGGCAAATTGCATAGAAAAAATGTATATTGTTGGAACAATACATGCAGAATATTGTTTTGGACAGGGAATGAGGTTTAAGCGAGGGCAGGAATTGAATGAGCTATGTAATGTTTGACTGGTAGTGACTGCATAGAAAATTATATGTGATATATAATATTTACAACTGAAAATGTTAGTATGGTTTGTTTTCATTTATATAAATGTATGATTGTCTATGTCATATAATAAAATTCAATAAAGATGTTTCTTGTTAAAAAAAAAGAATATAGACATTGGAGCATTTACTAAGACAAGGTTTAAAGTTGCACAGAGTACCCCGGCAGTGCAAAGTTTCAGTGCCTTCCACACTTTTAGACCAGTAGCTGCACAGACAAGGGCTAAAGGAAGAGGTGTCCCAGTGTACAGCAATAAAAAGCTTACCTGTAGAGTGGCCAAACAAGATGACTTGCTGGAGTTTCTCCACATGCAGATCACCTTAGACAAAATCCTGTACCATATCCTAATCAGCTGTAGGTCACCCTCCTTGTCCCAAGAAGCTCACAGTGCATACTTGGACCTGCTAGACACACTTACCATCCAACATATAACACACTACTCATAGGAGACTTTAAATACCTCTTTATAGATTGGGAATCCTACCCAACCTCAGATCTACAGAGATTCCTGGAGTTTGTACATGCAAGCTCCCTTGACCAAATAATGAATATATCCACTAAACGTTACAACATACTGGACTTTGTGCTTACAAATATGGGGAAACCCTGCACCCTGGCAATGTCTCATCTTCCCTCGTAAGGTACGACCATAAAGCTGTCTCCTTCGAAATCAAAATCATCTCCATAATCCTGTTAAAACTAGTAACACTTAAGAACTACTCCAAGGCAAATTACCTTTTATTAAGTATGGAATATCAAAATTCAGTGCCTCTTCAAATGGAGAGAACACAGCTACCTATGCTGAATTGCTCTCAGAAAATCTGTACAACCATGTCCATGGCTGCATAGAGGCTGCTATATTTACTAGAAGTAAGTCAAGGCCTTGCCCTAGAAACAAATCATCCTGGTGGCATCCCAAAGTAAACAGGATATACAACAAAAGGGAAAAAAATGATAGCAAAATTCAGGAAGGGTAATTCCCATAAAGTTAGAAACTCCCTCATCGAAGTAAATAAGTAACTAAGAGAGCTAAACAGATCAAGCAAAGCCGATCTTAAGGTTAAGATAGCCTTCCAGATGAAGGATAACCATAAGGCCTTCTACAGCTATGTCAGAAACCTCAAGGGCAGCACACAGCCATGTGCTGAACGTAGTGGTTAATGGTGCCATATTGAGCCTAGTGATATAGCAAACCTGTTAGTGGACAAATTCATTTCCAGTTTTAACCCCTCTCACCCTCAAACATAACCCCTCTAGCTGTAACTAGGGTGCATGTACTGGCTGCACCCAATAAAGCAAAGAACATGGCCTCAGTGGGCCCTGATAACATCCCAGGAAGCCTCCTGAATAGTCTAAAATATGACTTATCTGGACCCCTGGAGTCATTATTTAACTATCTGTTTAAAACGGTCTTTGTGCCACATGAATGGAAGACTGCAATGGTCATCCCCCATCATAAGGGAGGACCTCCAATAGATCTTGGAAACTACTGACCCATTAGTTTGACTAGTCTCATTTGCAAAGCCATGGAAAGAATTATCATAGAAAGTATCAACAAGGACAAAGGAGACCTCCAGACACTGGATCCATTCCAATTTGGCCTTGTTAATGGAAGGTCATGCTTATTAAATCTGGTGGAGTTGTTTGAAAAAGTTACTAAGGCAATGGATGTGTGGAAAAAAGGAGTATACTACCTACCTAGATCCAGCTAAAGCATTTGATACAGTACCCCACTCAGGCATTGTCAGTAAACTTATGGAACTTTGTATAAACCGCTTTATAACATGTAACATGCTGGATAGCTAGTAATGGTAAAAACCACAGCAACAGCAATGCAGCAATTCCAAGGAAGGAAAATTTATTCAGCAAGCAGTAGTAAAAAAATCTCTAGCGCCTCGGCCAACAAGCCTTTAACAGAGTACATCAAATGAAAAAAGACTCACAGTTTATATATGCATATACTTAATTGAATAATAGACTAATGATTCTCATTACACAGTTAATTGAACCTTATTAAAACATAAAGCACAATTCTCACTCACTTATACAAAACTTTTCCAAAAGCATTCTTGATTCAAGCCAACAGGATACATAGTATTAAATTTTAAAATCAAAAATGCCTCTTTTTTTCTTAACAGTAGTTTCACTTGTTCATCTGTCATAAACTTTCTACATATTATTCTATCTAAAATTGTGACCTGGAAACCTTCCAAACTTCCATTATGTACTTCATTAAAATGTACTGCAACCGAACTAGATAATTTGTAGTTTTTAATGTCCCTTATATGTTCTTTTATTCTACAGGCTTAAACTTCTTTTGTTTCCTATGTAGAATTTATTACAAGTGCATTTAATAGAGTATATCACTCTCTGACTATTACATGTAAAACTATCATTAGTTTCAAAACACTTATTATTAATATTATCAAATTTTTGTGTCACAAAACTACAAATACTACATTTACCACATATCACTGTCCCTTTTTCCATTATTCTTCCCATTATTTCCAATTTTGGTCTATGAAACCTACTATGTACAATAAAATCTTTGATATTTCTACCCCTATTAAAAGAAAATAATAACTTCTTGTTATGTAAACATTCTACTTCTCTCTTTATAACATTCCAGCCAGATCTAACCATATCTGTTATTTCATCAGATATAACTGAATAAGTAGTCGTAAAATAAATATTATTATTCTGCTCATTCTTTTTATAATTATTGTACCATATCCGACCACATTTAAGTGACATACTACTTAATACTTTATTTAAACTTTCTTTAAGATATACTTCATCATATCCTCTCTCTTTAAATCTTATAAAACTCTCTTTCAGTTCCCTATTTCTATCGATTTTTTCACTACATAACCTATTTATTCTATTAAATTCCGTATATGGAATGGATTTCATAGTGTGCCCTGGATGAAAACTTTCACCCTGTAATATATTGTTACTGCCAGGAAATTTTCTATATATATTTGAAATAACCTTCCTTTGATGACTATCCCTTGTTAATTCTACATCCAAAAAATGTACTTTTATACCTTGTTGTAATCCATCAAATCTTATTCCTACATTATTAGTATTAATTTGCCTAATAAATTGATCTACCAAATCTTCACCACCTTTGCAAATAAAAATAAGATCATCTATGTATCTATAATAATGTATAACATGTGTACGAAAAAATTGATTAGTATAGATATATTCATATTCAAATAAACCCATAAAGATGTTAGCATAACAGGGGGCAAAAGCAGCCCCCATTGCTGTTCCTTGTAACTGCCTATATAACTGGCCATCAAATTCGAATATATTATTTTGAAGACACATCATCATTAATTCAGTAATATATTCAGCCATAGGGCTTTCACCTAGAAAATATTTCACAGCTCTAATACCTTCAAGATGTTTAATACTAGTGTAGAGACTAACTACGTCCATCACTACAAAAAACATTTTTTCATTCCATCTGATTTGATAGACCTTTGCAAGAAACTGAAAAACATCTTTCACATAAGAAGGTAATTTTTTTACCAATGGAAGTAAGATCTCATGTAGTAAACACGAAATATTGTTCAAAAAGCCCCCACTGGCCGAAACAATTGGCCGCCCAGGTGGATTTAATAAATCTTTATGGATTTTGGGCAAACAATAAAAACATGGCATTCGAGGATTTTTTATAGCCAACTTATCAGTGGCATCCTTAACTGAAAAATAATGTAATCTTTTGCCTTTTTCCACCAAATCATAATATACTTTTTGAGATGTATTATATTCAGTTATATCTATACATTGATATACATTTCTATCATTCAGATGTTGATAACACATAGACAGATACTGGGTATAGTGCATCATAACTAATTTTCCACCTTTATCGGCTGGTTTAAATACCATTTGTGTATTACTACTTAGCTCCCTTAATGCACGCCATTGTTTTAAATCCAAATTATATATCACATTTGTTTTCATTTGATCTATAAATTTGTCAAAAATGACCTGTACATTATGGTTTAATGATTTCTCAAAACATTGTATACTTTCATTATTACATAGTGGAACAAAATCACTTTTCACTTGAATATTATCAGTATTTAATTTACAGTAGGCATTGAGATCATCATTTTCCCCTGAGTAACAGGAATAAAAACTATCCTCAGAGCTACTACTATATACATCAGCTTCCATATCTTCCCTATTCATAAACCTGTAAAGAAAAAAATATGCAAGTTTTACCTTACGATAAAGCGAAGATATCACTCTTTAATATGTGAAGCCGTGGAAGAACAGTAGGAATATATTTGAGACCTTTAGATAGTACCGATATATGCGCTTCAGATAGTTGCATATCAGATAAATTAACAACATACTCACTAGTAGAGCACAAATCAGTTCTATTAGTCCCATTTTCCCCGCTTGTTAGTCCTTTGGTACGAACGCTGTTCCTGGTAGTAGCCATGGCCACCCCATTCCAACTCCGTTTTCTTCCTTGTTACCCCCGAAGGAGTTCAGGTAAGTGTTGCTACCAGCTGGCGGTAACTATCGGAACTCTTCATCTGTATCTAATTCATTCCCGACACCATACTTTCCCAAGTGGGAACCCTTTTGGATGTCTGATAGACTGATTTCCTTTGTTGTTCAAACTGAACATGTGTTTTTTTCCCTTGGGGTTCGCCACAAGAAATGCTTTTTTGTTATCATAGTCACGTATATCACGAACTAATTTACCTTTTTTCCTTTCTATGTGTTCTTTCTCATAGCTTACCAGCTGCTCATTAGTTCTAACCAGAAAACTTTGCAGTTCGTCCTGCGATACAACGTTCGACACGTTATGACATAGCTCTTTAATCTCCTCCTTCAGCTTCTCTTTCTTAAAGAGATCACGCCACTAATATGCACCCACTCCAAACTGCAGTTATGTGCATGCGTGATCCACCTCTCATGGAAAGTACGTTCTTCAGCCACAGTCAAATCAAAGGAGTTGAAGGATTTTTAAGCTCTTAACCCCCGAGGGTAATTTCCAGCTCCTCATATCTCTGCATACTTTGAAAGTTCAGAAAAGTCGCTGTTTCTTTAAATAACAACTTTTCTATTTGTGATAACATCTCCGACACTTCTGGATTGTGTAAAGTGTCGGCTTTCTTACCCACTCTGGAAAAGGGTTCTGGTTCCATAGTTTCCTATCTTTCACCATTTGTTTAATACCCCATTTTCCATCTCATAACCATTAGCACCTTCCTGTCGAAACCATAGCTGCAGCATTCGAACCAGCTGCAATTTCTCCAGCTTTAGGTGCAATATCCATATTCTTCGATAAAGTCTCCAAAGGAGTATCTAGGAAAATCCTAGGTAAACCAACCATGGAATCACTGGCCATATTAGATAAACCACAGCAACACACAATGACCAAAATGGTAAAAACCACAGCAACAGCAATGCAGCAATTCCAAGGAAGGAAAATTTATTCAGCAAGCAGTAGTAAAAATCTCTAGCTACCGCCAACAAGCCTTTAACAGAGTACATCAAATGAAAAAAGACTCACAGTTTATATATGCATATACTTAATTGAATAATAGACTAATGATTCTCATTACACAGTTAATTGAACCTTATTAAAACATAAAGCACAATTCTCACTCACTTATACAAAACTTTTCCAAAAGCATTCTTGATTCAAGCCAACAGGATACATAGTATTAAATTTTAAAATCAAAAATGCCTCTTTTTTTCTTAACAGTAGTTTCACTTGTTCATCTGTCATAAACTTTCTACATATTATTCTATCTAAAATTGTGACCTGGAAACCTTCCAAACTTCCATTATGTACTTCATTAAAATGTACTGCAACCGGACTAGATAATTTGTAGTTTTTAATGTCCCTTATATGTTCTTTTATTCTACAGGCGAAACTTCTTTTTGTTTCCCCTATGTAGAATTTATATATAGAATTTTATAGCTAGCTTGCTTACTGATAGGACCTAGAAGGTTAGAGTTGGTGAGGCCACCTCCATAAAGAGGCCGGTCACCACTCCTCCTTGGTATCTACTCTCGGATGTCAAAGCCAATGTCAAAGACCTTTGGCTGACCAAGTTCGCAGATGATTGCAAACTGGGAGCAGTCATTGAATCCCACCAAGATGAGAACACCATTCAAGAAGGTCTAATACAGACAAATGCTTGATGCCAAAGCAATGATTTAAAACTCAATACCAAAAAATGCATTGTAGTACCTTTTGAGAAGTCTAGCACACAGGATAACTATGTCGTTAATAAAACACCCTTAAAAGTTGATTCACTAATCAAGGATCTGGGAACTCATGTAGATAGTTACCTAGCCTTTGACCACCATGTGTCTAGGGTAGTAAAAAAATCCTTCTATGTTGCTCAATTTATAAGCAAGGACATGGCATCTGGGTACAGAGAGGTCATCATACCACTGTACTTGGCCCTCATCAGTCCCATCATAAAGTATAATTCCCCCTTCGGTATGTACTTGACCAGGCATATGCAGCAACTCAACATCCACAAAGTTTCCTTGAAAAAAGAATACAGGGAATAAACATAATGTCCAATGGTGATCGCTTCGATGCCCTGTCTCTTTACTCAGTATCATACAGACTTCTGAGGGGTGATCTTTGCCTGGCATACAGGACATCCCTGGACCCTGTTTTGATGAACCTTTTGCACATCTGCAAAACAGACAGCATCAGCACTACTAGATTAAAAGACCTACATTGTGCTTGTGACATAAATAGGACATGTTGGAGAGACAGATATATTTCTCAGAGAATTACCATTCTCTGAATAGGCTCCCCATCCATGTGAAGCAGAGTTTTTCCCTATCCCTTTTTAAGCATAACTTGGACCAATGGATGGGTATTCAGAAATTCACCCCGGTGTGGCTCCTCTGTCTCTGATGAACAGAGCCAGCCACTAAATCACCAGGTGGTAATGTACAGAGTTGCTCCAGTACAAAAATTGCTTGAATAATGTGCTAGTTCAAATTTGTGGGTCACATGTGGGTTGCATGGCTAGGCTTATAAGGGCCCTAGTGGTTGTTAGCCTAGTGTACACCTATGAACCTATGGTATAAGGACTGCTGATGGAGCTTATGGGCCATGTTTCCAAGGCATATCCTGCATTACCTGCAGCACACAACAGTGGGCACAATTATGAGTAGCCTGTGGACTGTATACCTGTTGGAGGATTCTCTTGGCCTATAAGGGGGAACGTGAGTGCAGCTGCCAATTAGATGACCTGCAGAAAGTCATCTTATAAAAAAATGATGTTGCACATGTGCCAGATGTTAGAATCACGGGAAATGCCTGGATGGCAAAAAAACACATTGTAAATAATACTCTGTGCTTTGCACACTGTCCTGCAGTAGCTGGAATGAAAGTCCTATCTGTTGATGTGCTGGATGCTCTGCGGAATAGATGAGGTCTTTATTGCACTTGAGTGTGCAGTCAATGGCCCCCCAGAACCAGGGGAAATAGGTTATGTTGTAGGATCCCAGCATGGTAGTGTTGTTTCTTTCCTCTACAGTCCATGGGAACCATATATACTTCATATGCTGTACAGCATCGTATCAAGGAACTGGTATAGGTCCATGGGAACCATATATCTGATATTGTTAATCCTCGTTCATTCCTTACATATGGGTATTGGTTCCGATCTCGGAACCGAGCCGGCCATCTTCCAAGCTCGCGTCAGCTACAAACTCTCGAGCTAAACTCTTACCCAGAATTCCCCTCTCCCTGTTACCCCAGATTTCGTTTGCTGCATCACCATTCGGTCATGTCAAGCTACTTCTCTTGAACTAAGTATAGATATTTGTTGCCAGACTAGTCTAATATAAAGTTTTCTGTCAGAAAAGTTTCTAATTTGTTGTGCCTTACCTTATCGCATTTAGTGTCTATATTTCCTTGAGTTGCCTTCTCTTTACTCTGCACTTTTTACCGCAAGGTATTTTCTCCCTTACCATCGTTGGTAAACCCTTCCTTTCTTCATTACCTTCGGGTATTCTTTCGTACCAATGCTGGTAACCTTTCTTCTCTCTCATTTTCTGTCATGGCAGATAAAAAAGGTAGTCCAGGGTTTAAAAGGTGTTCATATTGTGGACACAAATTACCTATATCAGATGGCACACTCTGTGTGTCTATTGCTTGGGTGTGTCTCACTTATCTGTTGACCCTGCCCTGTGGTATTTGTAAGAACCTTTCCAACAGAACTTTGATTGAGAGGAAAAATAAATTGTTACTGAAGGGACTTCTTAAGTCTCCATTTTCAGAGGCTATTTCTGGGTCGGAGGCTTCAACCCCTCCTAGAGCCCATAAGAAAAAATTGGATGATCCTGCAAAAGCCAAGTCTCTGCCTTTGTCCCCGGCTGGGGACTCCCGACAACCAAGACCCAAGAAGGCTAAGCTTTGTGCTTCAGAGCTCACTCTGTTGGCCCCAGCGCTTTCGGTGCCTTGACCTTCGGCGCCATCAGTGATTTCGGCTCCGTCTACTGTAGCCTTTACTGTATCGGTACCGAGGGGCTCCTCGTTTCAGACTACTACATTGGCACCGGCTGTTCATTCAGTGCAGACCTTAACCACATCGGCTCCGACATCTTACCCGGAACCAACGCCTCAGTTATTGACACCAATTTTTTCGGTTCCAGCTTCGGTACCGGCAACCACTTTGGCACCGATCTTTTTGTCAGTGCAGACCGTAACCTCGGCACCAATGATTTCCTCGGTGCAGATACCCGTAGTCCAGTCTCTCTCGGCACCACTGTTCTCAGTGCAGACTGGTGAGGTGGGCACCGAGTTTGTCTCGTCTGTGGATAGACCTTTTTCTCCCTTAGCTGTGTCCGTGAAGTCCACTAGAAGCCTTTCTGAACACGACGTGTTGCATCTTGTGGATCAAGTGCTTCTGGCCAGAGGTATCCCGCCCCCAGGACCTATCCTTCCTTGGGAGGTGATCACCCATCCCCAAAGACCCCTTCTTATTCTCCTCCTTCATTGCCTTTGAAGCCCCTTGATATAACACAGTCTTCCCCCTCTACGGTTCCCTTTATGGGCCTCACTATGGAACCGCAGTTGCCTTCGTTGCAGGAGAGTTTTGCTACGACCCAGGATGATAGTTGTGACACGCGTAATTTTATGTTTCACAGCCATCCAGGGACTCCGGGTCAGCAGGCTGAGCCACTTAGGGGAGGGGTGACCCCTGTCCTGGACACTCACCCCTCTTCACGTGGACCAGCCTTCCAACTGATGGAGAAGGCTCTGGTGTCTGCTGGCGATACTGTGCTGTCTATCTCCCCGTCTTCCTCTGGACCACTATGTTCACAAGTCGCACCTAGCGGACACCGGGCGCAAGGGTGTCAGGACATATTCCCACAGGAAACCCCCTTTCCATTGTCTTCCCCAGTGTCCCCCTCTGAGGAAGTTCACCGGAAAAGTTTGTGCAAGAGGAAGCACATGGACTCCACAGAGGAGTCCCTCATTGAAGACACAGACTTTGATGATGGGGAAGGATCCCCTCGGTCACCCTCTGAGGTATCCTTTGGTGATATCCTCAAAATCCTTAAACAGAGAGGTGACTGGTAGCCCTCTAATCTGACCTCTGAGGAGTCTGTGTTCTTGCAGGCTTTTCTCATCCGGCCTCCTACCTCCTGGGTTACTCCACCTGCCGATGAACTGGTCCAGCTCATTGGGCAGTGTGCATGGAAGGCTCCTGACACCGTTTAGGCTATCCCCCGGAGGCCAGATAAAATTTTGTCCCCTCCTGCTGCGGATCCCCATTGGTCCAAAGGTCTTCCTGTGGATACGGTGGTGGTGGTGGCCGCAACCAAAAAGGATCTGGCGGAAGAAGAAAGTCAGACTGTCCATCCACCCAACAAAGAGTCCTGGGCCCTGGACAGGATAGGGAAGCGCACCTTTGCATCAGCGACCTTTGCTATCAGGTCTCTGAATTATATGGCACACTTTACCAGGCTTCAAAGGGATCTAATTTCCAAGCTCTCTGAAACCTTGGCTGGTGCCGTGTCTGATGAGGTCCATGACAAAGTGTCCTCTCAGCTGGCCACCACTGAGTCAATATCTAACTCCTCCATGCGACTGATATCTCATGCATCAGAAGGAGCAGTTAGAGAGGCGGGTTCAGGCGTGGTCTTGAGACAAGCCTGGATGTGCTTGTGCAATTTTGCGGAACCCTTTAAGGCTTCCTTTCTTAACTCTCCCATTGAAGCCTTTGCGTTGTTTGGACCCAAAGTTAAAAGCACACTGGCCAGATGTGAACAGGACGGTAAGAACCTTTCTGCCGTAGTTGTCCGTTATTCTTCCCCTCAACATGCTTTCTCCCAAAACCAAAAGAGTGGGAAGATATGGTTCAAGAAGTCTCAGGGTCCTTTCCATGACACGCAGGCCGTGTTCTCTGCTAGAGGCAGAGGGGGAACTCACAGGGAAGATGCCCTTTTCGGGACAGAGGGGGTCCATGTAACCAGGGTTCCAGAGAGTCTTTTCCTGGCCAATCCTACCAGCGCTCCTAAAGAGCGGCCCAACTCCTTTCCTCTGGAGGTGGTTGGGGGTCGTTTCTACTTGTACCCTTCTACCTGGCTAACCATCACCACGGATTCTTGGGTACAAAGGATTATAACCAGAGGTTATCATATCCCCTTCAATCTTTGTCCTGTCCCTTTAAAAAACCTACCCGACGTTTCACCCAGTCAAAGGGAAGAAGCAGTACTGGAGATAACAAAGCTGCTAAGAAAAAGAGTCAGCCAGATAGTCCCTCCAGACCAGATAGGATCCAGATTTTACTCAAGACTATTTTTGGTGCCAAAGAAAACTGGGGACTGGAGAGCAATTTTGGATCTCAGTGTATTAAACAAGTTTGTAAGAGTACAAAAATTCTGGATGGTCACAATACAGTCTATCCTCCCACTTTTGTAAAAAGACGATTGGATGTTCTCGATAGATCTTCAGGATGCGTACTACCACATAAAAGTGGACAGTCCATCAAGAAGATTTCTGTGCTTCTGTGTGGGAGCCACTCACTACCAGTTCAGAGTACTGCCCTTTGGACTCTCTACAACCCCCAGAGTGTTCACAAAGTGCATGGCAGTCGTCACAGCTCACTTGCGACTACAAGGATTCCAGGTGTTTCCATACCTAGACGACTGGCTCATCTCCACCCCCACCAGACATCTATTGGAAGAAGCCTTGGCATACTCTCACCTTGCTGCACAAAGGATAGGCATAACCATAAACTGACAAAAATCCAATCTCACCCCATCTCAGTCCACAGAATTCATAGGGGTCATCTTGGATACAAAGAATTGAAGAGCATTCATTCCAGAGCACAGAATTCTAAGGATAAAGCAACAACTGATCTCAATCCTTTCAAGGGAGAAATCCACAGCTCACTCTGTCCTACAGCTGTTGGGTTCCATGGCAGCCTCCATCACCATTGTCCCCCTGGCCAGGTTTCACATGAGGCTTCTACAATGGCTACTGCTCACCCAATGGTATCCTTTCCAATATCCTCTTTCAGCCAAGATTTGAGTAATTCACAGGTGCAAACAGGATTTAAATTGGTGGATGACCTGCAACCTATCACAATGGTCTCGCCCCTTCTCCCCCCAGCAGCCCATGGCTATAGTGACCATGGATGCCTCCCTGAAGGCCCAACTGCATATAAATGTTCTAGAGCTGAGGGCAGTGCTTCTGGCGTTGCAAGTATTCCATCCCCTGCTGCCGTCTGGGACGATTGCAATACAATCAGACAACATGGCAGTGGTCTGGTACATCAGTAAACAGGGTGGAACCAAATCTTACCTCCTTTGTCGAGAGGCAATGAGGATATGGCAATGGGCGATGGCTACCAACCATTTTCTTCTAGCAACGCACATTCCCGGGAGTTCCAACGTGATAGCAGACAGACTCAGCAGGTGCATTTAATTCATAGTTTAGTCTAAGCTAACTGCTCTTGTGAACCATTTTAAGCCTAGCCAATTATCCCTTGTGAGACTCGAACCCTGTGTTTGTAAGGCAAACACCTTAGTCATTAAGCTCTTTTTTTTTTTTTTTTTTTTGGTCGCGAGTACAATTTAAATGACAAACCAAGACATACACAGAGGCTGACACAGCAGCAAAAGTGCAGAAAAAATCCTGCTTATTACAAAGTGTTTAGCCGATACTATCCACAGAGACAGTAAAATACTGCAATTTCTACTAAAAAGAATTTCAGTGAATTTGTTCTTGATTCGCCGAGATAGGAAAATGCATTTCTGTTCATTCCATTACCTCTTCCTCTTTTTTTTCTTTCCTGAAAATACAATCACTAGGCATAGGTTACCTACCCTGACAAAGTGTTCCATCGGTTAAAATGCTTACACAACTTGTTCTAAAGAATAAGCAAATATTTCAGCATTTCCAAAGTATCATGTTATAGTCACCAAAAATGTTATCATTCCTCCCTTTTAACATTGTATTTTGTCCTGTTGTAACCTGCACAATCCCATCGTAAAATAATACTGGTGCTCAATTAAAAATCAAAAGTAATGGATGATTTTTCTGCAATCTTGCGAGTGGTCCCTGAATCCCTTGATACCGATGGAGATCTTCCACCACTGGGGCCATCCTTGCTGCGACCTCTTTGCATCCCCGACCAACTACAAATGCAGAAACTACTTCTCCCTGATTCCCCTTCTGGGACAGTCACCCAGGGACGCTCTAGTCTACGATTGGCTCTTGGGTCTTCTTTATGCATTCCCATCTCTCCCCCTCATTCCCCAGTTTCTGAAGAAAGCCCGTCAGTTGAAGAGCAAGGTGATCCTCATAGCACCATATTGGCCTTGTCAAATTTGGTTCCCCTTCCTTTGGCCTCACCTGCTAGATCAACCATGGATTCTCCATTCAACCCTGGGGTTGATCTCACATCCGCAGAACCTGATTCATCCTAATTTGGACAGCCTGAAGCTCACAGCTTGGCTCCTCCAATTCCCTTGATTGCCAGGCAGAATGATCTTTCTTTACCAGTACGGGACATTCTTATTGCATCTCATAAGTCTTCCACTAGAATTACTTAACTAAGCAAGTGGAAAAGATTTACCTGTTGGCTGAAAGAAAAACAAGTAGACAAGTAGATCCCTTCTCAGCACCAGTGTCGATAATACTATAGTATCTGGCCGACCTATTTCAATCGGGTCTGTTGGCCTCTACCATTAGAGTTTATTTGGCTGCGATATCTAATTTCCATGAGGGTGTCCAAGACTCCTCTCTTATGTCACACAAATTATGCAAGACCTGCATAAAAGGTGTGAATCATCTAAAGCCCCCTTTTAGAGAAACCTATTCAACCATGGGACCTGTCATTAGTTCTACAAGCTCTGACAATGTCACCCTTCGAACCAGCTTCTTCTTACGACCTCAGATATTTGTCATGGAAAACCTTGTTTTTGGTCACCATTACTTCTGCCAGACGTATCTCTGAGCTTCAAGCCTTATGCATCAAGAGTCCATACTTGATTTTTCGTAGAGATAGAGTGTCTTTGAGAACTATTCCTTCATTTCTGCTAAAAGTGATCTCTGAAATGTCCATTAATCAAACCATTGAATTGCCAGTTTTCTTCCCCAATCATTCAAACAAAGGAGAGTATTGCCTACGTACCCTAGATATTCACAGGCAAATTTGCTTCTGCTTGAACAGGACTAAGGCTTCTCGTAAATCAGACCAGTTACTTTTGGCCTATTCTGGACCTAGATTAGGATGTGCTCTTGGTAAGGTCACATTGGCTAGATGGTTGAAAGACCTTGTCATCTTCATTTATACACAATGTAATATTCCATTGCCTACTCTGTGCAGCTGCAGCTTGGGCTACGCCTCATACCTTCATCAATCATTACAAATTGGATTTGGCCTCCAGGGGAAGAGCATCTTTTGGTTCTATGGTGCTCAGGAGTGTCCTTCCATGAGAACCTCCCAAGAATAGAGGTAGCTGGGGACTCTGTCCCATACGTAAGAAATGAATGAGGATTAACAATATCAGATAAAGAAGTTATGTTTTACCATAACGTTCCATCTGTATTGTTGATCCTCGTTCAGTCATTACAACCCTCCCTCCTTTCCCCTCCTGTGGCTTCTAGTGGATCTCACCATCTGGTTCTTTTAGGTCATTTGACCAGAGGTAGCCTCTACCTTCTTTTGACTTGCAAACTCAGTCTGAGGTAACAGGGAGAGGGGAAGTCTGGGTAAAAGTTTAGTACGAGAGTTTGTAGCTGACGTGAGCTTGGAAGATGGCCGGCTCGGTTCCAAATGACTGAATGAGGATCAACAATACAGGTGGAACATTATGGTAAGACATAACTTCTTTATATTTCAAATGCTATACAGCATCATGTCAAGGAACTGGTATAGGTCCATGGGAAAAATATATACTTCACATGCTATACAGCATCATGTCAAGGAACTGGTATAGGATTTATGAAGCTAATGTATTCAAAACTCCTCCATTTTAGGGTACTTACTAGTTAACACTACACGTAGCTTAATGTCTGTTGGGATAGGCATTCTATGCATTTCCCGGCGATTCCATGTGAGGATGACATCTGTATCTACATGTTAGCAGTTAACTATGACACAGTTGTGGAGATGGCAGTAAGTTAGCTGCTTGTAGACCCAGCTGTGATATGATGAGCAATGATGAGTGGCATCACAAACACTGGCTTTGAGTGCTGCCACTTTTGTCCTGTTTCACTTGTATAAATGCTACTCTTAACATCTTATCGCATAAGGCACGCTGCTTGCCAGGAAATCCTGCCGTCCAGAATAACTGCACACCTCAGTTATGATTCTGAATCACTCTACCATGTTTGATGCCATTTGCATATGTCACACCTCTCATTTCCATAATGTCTCTTATTTGCATGTTATACATACATATAAATACACACACACACACACACACACACACACACACACACACACACACACACACACGTGTGTGTGCATGTGTTATATTCATATCTTCTTTTCAGTTCTGTTGAAATCTGCTTTTAGAACTGCTATAAAGGATAACTTTCTCTGTACCAGAATTAATGGCAAGCTCTTCAAATTGTTGAGGCTTTGATCGAAGGTTAGGCTGTTTAGGAGGCATCTAAGGGAGTTGCTGTTCTCTGATAATGCAGCTATTACTGCTCATATTCAGCAGGAACTTCAGTCGCTTATGATTCACTTTACAGATGCATGTATGGAATTTGGCCTCACAATAAGTTTAAAGAAGACCCAGGTGATGGGCCAAAATGTGGGCAATGAGCCATCAGTCAGGGTGAGCGACTATGAGCTGGAGATTGTCCATGAGTTTGTGTACCTAGGTTCTACAATTTGACAAAATGTCACTTGTTAGCAAGATCAACATGTGCATTGGAAAAGCAACCACAGTGTTTTCTGCTCTGACTAAGGCAGTATGGGCTAATAATAAGCTCACTGTGCACACCAAGGTGCAGGTTTACACTGCCTGTGTTTTGAGCATATTACTGCATGCTAGTGAAACATGGACTCTGTGCTCAAAATAGGAACAGCAGCTCAATGTATTCCATATGTGCAGCTGTAGGTGCATAGTTTGTATCTCATGGCAGGACAAGATCCCCAACAGCACAGTACTTGAGAGGATGGGCACACCCTCCATGTTCACCCTCCTGAAACAGAGACAAATGCACTGGTTGGGTCGTATCTCACTCATGATGGATGGCTGAATACTGAAAGACTTTCTTTTTGGAGAGCTGGAGTCTGGAAAGAGTCCAAAAGGGCAACCCAAATTACACTACAAGGATATATACAAGAGTGACCTCAGCACAGTCTCCATCACCGCAAACATCTAGTATTCTATCGCCTCAGGCAAGTATGCCTGGAAACAGAAGTGAAGGAAGCTACTGCTATGAATTAAACCATTTTGGCATGTAGAGCAGAGCCTTAGAGAGCCCTCAGGAAGATTCATACCCATGATACTAGACCAACATCTGCCTACTGCTGCTAAGAAAGGACTGCCACTCTTTGATTGGATTGCACAGCCACAGAAGATGCTGCTCGAATCAGTCCAATAGAGCCGCAAACTTGTGATCCTGTGGAATCGAAGGATGGCTACTACTAGTACATGCAGTGCATACTGCACTGTTTTCTTGGTAGCACAGTTGGACTATGTGTTTCCCTCAGTTGCCAATGACCATAATATTAGGTATTTCATGCTGCATTAATTATTTATATATACCAGCCACTGATGTGTTGAGGCTATAACTAAAGTTTACTGACAGTATTTCTGAGATGTTTAAGTCATTTTAAATTTGGGGATTCATTGCAAGCATTAGTGTTTTTTTTCCCCCTGTGTTCTACAACTCCAGCAGTGATTTATAAGACTGTGATTTTGCTGAAATAACAATAAAGGCAAATACTTCTGTTATGCTGAAGGCAAAATACAATGTTGCAGAATATTTCCAGCTGAACAGTTAGAACAGTACAGTATAACATTACATCTACCCTCTATTCGGAGAATTTAATTTTTGTCACCATTGATGTGGTGGACCTTTTTACTTGTATCCCACACAATGAAGGAATGAGGATCTTTGAGGACATTATTTTTATGGACAATACCTTGACACACATAGAAAAGGTTGCCGTAGTGGGACTTATGGATAACATTTTGAAATATAACTTTCTAACATTTAATGGAGAATTTTTCCAGCAAACAAAAGGGGTAGCAATGGGGGCGGCGTGTGCACCCACTTATGCTAACATTGTTCTTGCAGGTTGGGAATTGAACTACATCTTGAATTCTGAATTCCGACAATATTGGTCCTTATATCGGCTTTCTTGACGATATTGTTATCTTTTGGACTGGGGGTAGTGACCAACTATCTCTTTTTGGAGTATATCAACCACACCACCTCTTTTTGAGCTTTACACACACAAGCTCGGTGGACAGACTTCAATACTTGGATGTGGAGGTCCAAAAGAACAAAATTTCTAAAGATTTTGAGACCAAAATATTTCGGAAAAATACGTTCTGCAATTCCTACCTACACTTTCTTAGTGCACACCCCCCCCCACTGCAAGAGAAATATTGTCAAAGGACAATTTGTTAGAGGTTGTCGAATGACAAGCAAGGACGAAGATTTTTATGTGGAATGCAACACGCTAGAAGCCATGTTCCTTGCCAGAGGATACCCACTCGAGTTCATAAAAAATATTAGAACGGAAGTTGAACAACACAGAAAGACCAAATTTAAACCCATAAAAGGCTGTCTAAATGACAAAGCCTTAAGTGAGCACACCACTAAGAGTCAGACAAACATCAACATAAATCATACCCCAGTTGAATCTGACTATCAATCAGCACTTATCTTGGAATTTAATGGCTTCAACTCCAAGATAAAAGCATGATCCTCAATGAGTGGGAAAAATTCATCTCTTTCTCAGATATACCGAACATAAAAGGAAAAACACCAAAATGGTATATAAAATGCACGTAGCATAAAAAAAGTTTTAGAGAACAATCTCACAAAAGATCCTCATCATTACTTGGAGAGGGCATGCCTTAACAACACCTCATATGGAACATTTCATTGTGGGCACTGTAAACAATGTCCCTACATTTCCAACAAAAGAGAAATATACATTGAAATAAGGGACATTAATATATATAGCACTGGTTCATTCAACTGTGAGTCCCAGGGAGTGGTTTACCTTGCAATGTGTACAAAATGCAGTTCGTATTATGTTGGGAAAACAGAAAGAGTATTGAAGAGGCGGATTTATGAACATTTATATGAGATACAAAAGCAAAGGACACCAATGCATTGTACAAACACACAAAGAACTGTAAAGAAGCCACATTCTCCTTTTTTGTTTTAGAACAAGTTAAAAAAGAAATAAGAGGAGGTCCCTGGGAAGAATGGCTTGAATACAGGGAACTGTATTGGCAAATTTTATTAGAGGCCAACAAATCACCAGGCTTAAATGAATGTATCTCAATAATTCCAGCTCTCAAACTGAGATCAATTCAAGTTTGAAACCCATTAAGTAGTTTTATGACCAGTAGAGGGCACTGTTGTCTATGCTTCTGTTTTTTATGTACCTACTACAATCACTGTGCACATAAATACATTTATCAGTTTTTAACCAAACAGCTTCATTCTATTGTGGGTTTTAGAAACCTAATTAACTACAATATTTTTTAATCAACACCTCTGCTTTTAAATATTGTAATTATTTTAAAGGAAAAAGCTTTTTACATATTTATTAGATCATTTTAAATCACTCACATTTTTATTATAATGAGCTCCCCAGACTGTCACTATTTTCATTGGTTTTAACTTAGATGCTTGAATTTTATTGGTCTTTTTAAGTGTATTTCCTTATATAATGCTTAATTAGTTAATTCATTTTGTCTGATGAAGTCTAAGCTACAGGCTGACGAAAACGCATGTACTGGATGTTTAATAGCATTTACGAACTCTGTGATCTAGTTTTGGACGTTTTATTCTTTGAATAAAGTGCGGATTGTGTGCGCTGTCTCTGGATTCCTTTTGTTATCAGTTTTGTGTTTTGCTGGCTCCTTTTGGCTGTTTTCTTGGTTGGGAGCACAGCTATGGCAGACAGCTCACACTCATCTTGCCGTGAGGAAGTAGGGCAGACCCGCAAGCTCATCGGACAGCTCACTGAGCTGATAGAGTTACTCACGCCGATGTGCTTTGCTCTGACTGGCAGGAAGTCAACGGATGTATCTAACAAACAGGAAGGGACCGAAAGGTTGAGAGGAACCAAACAGAAGAGGAAAAGGCTATACCATGATTCCGGCTCTACGTCCGAAGATGGGGCAGAACCGAACGGTGGCACATTTGACCCTGCCAATACACCAGCAATTTTGGGCTCTTTAACTACAGTAGAACTTTCTTCTGGAGCACAAGCCATCAATGGGCGTGTTGGGACTACTTCTAATGCTACGGGCAGCAATGCTCCAGGTACTGTTCGATTCCACCACCTAATGAGTATTTTAACAATGACAATTTAACTGACTGGCTACATAACCAGCGTGGATTTAATATTTCCACGAATAATGATGATTCACCACAGGATGGTGATTCCTATAGTGTTAAATTAGATAAATTGCATAAATGTATGTACACATACAAAATGTCATGCATTGAAAATTAAGTATCTTACAACCTGCATTAAGCACAATATTGTACCTAAGGGGCTCAGGGTTTGGAAATACCCTAATAATGTTGAAATAGGGACTGCATACCATAAAGACCTTATAGACATTTTTAATAGATGTGGTTTAGAAATTTTGCGACGCATCATTAAAGAAAACACTAAACAGTTAGCAGACCTTGAGGATGAAATTGTTGCTTTAGATAATTTTATCAAACATGATTTGTTCTTCGAAATAAAACAGGAAAAGGACAAATATTTTAATTTAAGGTTAGAAATAGATGCAAAATGTAAAACGCTAGAGCAGAGGAAAATTAATAAACTTAAGAGGGACTTGGATGAATATAAAAAACAATGCGAATTACCCATCACCACCATTCAGGGGAAACGCACATAATGTCAAAAACCAGACTGACTACATGAGAGGTAACTATTATAAAGGTCAATATAAAAATAAAAACACAGAATGGGTTTTTGAGGACTATGACAATGAATTTCCCCCATTAGAGGACCTAGAGTTACCATATAATGTTCACAGAAAAGGGCAAGGCCCTCAGAATTTTCAGAGAGGGGGAGGAAGAAGGGGGAGAGGGAGGTGTTAAGGAATACCCTCTATACCCCCACCACCACTGTTCCCCCACTCACTAGTCCTTTAACCCTCTCTGCATCTTTTACTGAGAGCGACACTAATAGTGATACTGAGATCTTACATACAGGTACTACACATTCCCTCAACAATTTTTCCATTTACAATTTTAGCAATATCATTTTAAATAAGGGACACTTTGATCTCCTCAGTAAGGGTTTTAAATTCATTCCAAGTACTCGAGGAGACCTAGTTAAAACTATAATTGATATGAAGCTGTTTCTTAGGAAAATAAACTTGAAAGCTACTTTACCTCCAGCACCATCTAACACTGAACAACCACAGGGTGGCCTTACAAGACGTAGTATTTACAACCCTCCGCTTCTCCCACAACTGAAAAACCTTGAGATGGTATTGGAAAATGGGATTCGAAAAGAATTTAAACAACAACATTTAAAGTACAATTTAACAAAGGAGGAATATGCAACACTAGAAGAATTAAAGAAGAACACATCAATTAGAATCATGAAACCAGATAAGGGAGGAGGAGTAGTTATAATGGAGAACATTATATACGAAGGAAAAATGAACAATATTCTTCGTGAAGAAACTAAGTATAGAAATGTTTCCATGGATGAGGTTGAAGTGGCTTATCAAAAGATAGACATGGCACTTGACCACATGATTATTGAAGGAACAATAAACAACAACATGCATAAGTTTTTATCAGTGCCTAAACCAAAGGTTCCAATTATATTTGGTATTCCGAAGGTCCACAAGAATGTAAGTGACCCACCACTCAGACCGATCGTGTCGGCTGACTGCTCAAAGACGCTGCCTATGGCCAAATTTGTGGACAACAAGATCAAACATATTTGCAATAACTTTGGTCATATACTGAAAGACTCATGGGACCTACTTAGGAACATTACATCTACCCTCTATTCGGAGAATTTAATTTTTGTCACCATTGATGTGGTGGACCTTTTTACTTGTATCCCACACAATGAAGGAATGAGGATCTTTGAGGACATTATTTTTATGGACAATACCTTGACACACATAGAAAAGGTTGCCGTAGTGGGACTTATGGATAACATTTTGAAATATAACTTTCTAACATTTAATGGAGAATTTTTCCAGCAAACAAAAGGGGTAGCAATGGGGGCGTGTGCACCCACTTATGCTAACATTGTTCTTGCAGGTTGGGAATTGAACTACATCTTGAATTCTGAATTCCGACAATATTGGTTCCTTATATCGACGTTTTCTTGACGATATTGTTATCTTTTGGACTGGGGGTAGTGACCAACTATCTCTCTTTTTGGAGTATATCAACCACACCACCTCTTTTTTGAGCTTTACACACACAAGCTCGGTGGACAGACTTCAATACTTGGATGTGGAGGTCCAAAAGAACAAAATTTCTAAAGATTTTGAGACCAAAATATTCCGGAAAAATACGTTCTGCAATTCCTACCTACACTTTCTTAGTGCACACCCACTGCAAGAGAAATATTGTCAAAGGACAATTTGTTAGAGGTTGTCGAATGACAAGCAAGGACAAAGATTTTTATGTGGAATGCAACACGCTAGAAGCCATGTTCCTTGCCAGAGGATACCCACTCGAGTTCATAAAAATATTAGAACGGAAGTTGAACAACACAGAAAGACCAAATTTAAACCCATAAAAGGCTGTCTAAATGACAAAGCCTTAAGTGAGCACACCACTAAGAGTCAGACAAACATCAACATAAATCATACCCCAGTTGAATCTGACTATCAATCAGCACTTATCTTAGAATTTAATGGCTTCAACTCCAAGATAAAAAGCATGATCCTCAATGAGTGGGAAAAATTCATCTCTTTCTCAGATATACCGAACATAAAAGGAAAAACACCAAAAATGGTATATAAAAATGCACGTAGCATAAAAAAAGTTTTAGAGAACAATCTCACAAAAGATCCTCATCATTACTTGGAGAGGGCATGCCTTAACAACACCTCATATGGAACATTTCATTGTGGGCACTGTAAACAATGTCCCTACATTTCCAACAAAAGAGAAATATACATTGAAATAAGGGACATTAATATATATAGCACTGGTTCATTCAACTGTGAGTCCCAGGGAGTGGTTTACCTTGCAATGTGTACAAAATGCAGTTCGTATTATGTTGGGAAAACAGAAAGAGTATTGAAGAGGCGGATTTATGAACATTTATATGAGATACAAAAAGCAAAGGACACCAATGCATTGTACAAACACACAAAGAACTGTAAAGAAGCCACATTCTCCTTTTTTGTTTTAGAACAAGTTAAAAAAGAAATAAGAGGAGGTCCCTGGGAAGAATGGCTTGAATACAGGGAACTGTATTGGCAAATTTTATTAGAGGCCAACAAATCACCAGGCTTAAATGAATGTATCTCAATAATTCCAGCTCTCAAACTGAGATCAATTCAAGTTTGAAACCCATTAAGTAGTTTTATGACCAGTAGAGGGCACTGTTGTCTATGCTTCTGTTTTTTATGTACCTACTACAATCACTGTGCACATAAATACATTTATCAGTTTTTAACCAAACAGCTTCATTCTATTGTGGGTTTTAGAAACCTAATTAACTACAATATTTTTTAATCAACACCTCTGCTTTTAAATATTGTAATTATTTTAAAGGAAAAAGCTTTTTACATATTTATTAGATCATTTTAAATCACTCACATTTTTATTATAATGAGCTCCCCAGACTGTCACTATTTTCATTGGTTTTAACTTAGATGCTTGAATTTTATTGGTCTTTTTAAATGTATTTCCTTATATAATGCTTAATTAGTTAATTCATTTTGTCTGATGAAGTCTAAGCTACAGGCTGACGAAAACACATGTACTGGATGTTTAATAGCGTTTACGAACTCTGTGATCTAGTTTTGGACGTTTTATTCTTTGAATAAAGTGCGGATTGTGTGCGCTGTCTCTGGATTCCTTTTGTTAACAGTACAGTATAACCATCTAATCAGGTCTTCTAGGTAGATAATACCCATTTCTCTTAACCAAGTAGTACCTACAGGAAACAATTTCTTACTTTCTGGGGGCCAGGTGCTCTGATCCAAGTTAATTTGCACTTTCCAAGGAGAGATCTTGGAAATTAAGCTTAAGTCACTTGGATTCAGGTCAGTTGCTGCTTGTTGCCCTAGCCCATTTAACCATACTTCTTACTTATACCATATGTGATGTCATTGTCTTTTTCCTTTTTTTCTTTTTGCATTATCATTATTTTATTTATATTTTCCTCTTCAGTAAAATGGACTTTGTATGCATGGTTGCTTATAATGTATTGAATTAGGAATGCTTTAATCTGTTATTAGTGTGGACTGAGATATCAGGCAGGCATTAGCTGCAAAAGTCTATGGAGAAAACATTTGCTCACGTCTTTCAAATTAATCAGATAATGTTCATTTACTTGATTTCTTTTTTAATTTTTTTACAGATAGTTATTGCAAGATGGATGAAGTTGAAAGAAACAAAGCTGACAAAAGTGACAGCGTTGGCTCAGTGATTGAGCTTTGTGGAGAAGACAATGAAACCCTGCAAGAGGCACAGGCATGGATTAAAAGAACACTACTTGTTGACCATCATTCTTATGTAATCAACAATAATCATATATTTTACCTTGGCATGAAAGAACATGAACAACTGCAAAACATTGAAGCTACTTATGGCATTTCCCTTGTGGAGTTCTTAAGTGACACTGAAGCACACCTGGAAGTAAAGGGTCATCCATTTTCAGTGCACCGTGCATTTCTTGAGATAGAAAGATTACTTTGTTTTGTTCAGGAAGAATATGCAGTAAAACACGAACGAGAGCTTTTACAGTCATTGGTTCAATGGATGTATGCAGATCACAAGAGTAACGTAACCGATTATGATTCTGAAGCTAACATGATTATAGAAAAGGCATTTCTGAAAAAAGAAAAATCAGTGGAAGTAAATGTCAGAGATGTTCAGCACATTGTACATTTTATAGATGGGAATGCAATTAATTCTCAGCAACAGCATTTTCATATCGAAAGACAGTGTAAGTAAAAACATTTGCTATTTTATTTTAATTGGAATGTAACATCTAATGTATACTCTTGCAGTAGGTATTTTATGTGGTACAGATGCTTAGCCAGCTGTCTGTTTCATGACAAGCATTTATAAATTTATATAAAAAAAACCTTAGTAAGAACATATATAACAATATTTTTTTATTTTATGCAAAGTAAATTCTTTATTAACACTTTTTAATTGTTCTATATTGTACAGTGTTTATGCATGTTGCACTTGTTATTTAAGAACCTGATTGCTGATGCATCCATTTTACAGTTGTGTATGTACAATACTAATAAACTAACCTCATACCAAGCAATCATTGGGTACATTTAACTTTCGAAAACTTGGCTTTAAGCATATAAATCTAAATATCAAAGTCAACTATTTTATCTAGTCTTAATTTCAAGTTTCATTTAACATTGCTCATCATTTAAGCACACAAATTAACTGTTAACAACATAATTTGAGACTGTGTCTAACCAGTGACCGTGTTGTTTTATTTTCATTATATTAAAAACTTAACAACTAGGCAAGTGACTGCTCACCTTCACCTTGTATGGTATTAAACAGATGTACTTCTTATTTAGTTTGTTTTATGTCAGTGTCCACTTCAAGCTCAATTTACATTTCAGAATTCCAATCAGCACAATTTTTTACTATGGAGGTCTGTTTCTGAGTTGTCACTTTTATGTTTTTAATCTCTGTAATCATCTTTTTTTACCTCTCTTATTTACATTTTTTTTATTTTGTAGTTCTAACTTTCTTAGCTACTGTCAACATTTGCTTTCACTTGTTTAGTACATGCTGTTTTATATAAACTCAACACAAAATTTCAATAATGAGGTTACATTCTGTTCCAAATATAAGACATGGCATATTATTCAAGTATTTTTTTTGTACTGGAGCAACTCCACAGATTCCCAAAATATAACCTCCCAAGAACGTATTTCTAAACATCGCATCTCCAACTTTTGTCTTAGGGACTCACTTTTTTCCAGTGTCATAGGAGTACAGAAATATTTTTTACAGACATTTCATTGAAAAGATTCTAAATTATCTCAATTTTGTTGCACTTCCAGAATTAAGACATATATTTTCCTCCACTAATCATCTATAATACCTTTATTTAGCAATTCACTCTATGCCTTTTTTAATGTTTATATTGTATTCAGTCTTCTCAAATACAACAGTGCCTTATTTGTTAATTGTTAATTGTTACTCTCTTCTGGTCTACCATTTCTGTTCCAGCCTCAATTATGCAATCTGTCGTTTAACAAAATTACTATCCAACCTCCACATATCTTCCTTGAGCTCCAACATTAGATGTTAATATGTACCTTGATCCAAGTCCAACAACTCAAAATTTGTCTCTCTTCATCCCATTATACTACTACATCTCTTATCTGGTGTCAGAATCTCAGGTATTTGTTCGTTCTTCCCCAAATTCTCATATTTTCTTCTGTGCTTTTTTTATTACTATATGTAACCTACTGATGTTATTCTACTTTTTCAACATAAAAAATGCTTAATACTTGAAATGCTGCACACAATGCTCTTTATATTCTGTTCTAAGATCTGCTCAACTGTCCACGTGATTCTGTTATTACCTATGCCTTTCAGAGGCTTGTATATTGATGTATATTCCTTGTCCTGAATCAAGTATGCTAATCTTAATTAATTTGCTTTCTGCTGTGTCTCCAAAGTGCTGGAAGTCCAACTCATCCTGTTCCTTTACCAGTATTAGTTTTTCCCATTGCACTCTTTCTCTTTAGTTATCCCAAAGAAACACCTTAATATATATATAAAATATATGTGTATATATATATATATATATATATATATATATATACTGGATCCCCTTCAAAACATTGAATACTCACGTTATCAATTCCAACTTCATTGAGCCAACTTCGTTGAATCTTCAGTATATCGAACTCCCGGAACAATGAAAACAAACCCTGGGAAAGGAACCACTTTACCGAGAGGACAAAACAACAAACAGCAAAATAAAAAAGTCCTCCAAGTGGGGGGGGGGGGGCTTCTCTCAAACATCCCCGATGTAGGAGGCTCCACCCTCACTAACTAAATATACCAACTCCAAGATCACACTACACTGGAGGAAGGGCAAGGTTCACCATGGTGGCCACGTGGTTCCTTTCCTGGGCTTGTTTTTGTTGTTCTGGGAGTTCGGTGTAATGAAAATTCAACAGAGTCAGCTCGATGAAGCCGGATTCGATAATGTGAGTATTCCATGGTTTGAAGTGGACTTGTGTGTGTGTGTGTGTGTGTGTGTGTGTGTGTGTGTGAAAGGCGTGTGTGTCTTGGCGTGTGCGTGTGTGTGTGTGTGTATCTATATATATATATGTATACACACACACACACACACATATATATAAGCCTATACATATGCCTGACCTATGTAAAGAACTAGTAGGACAAAAACATTTTAATCATTTATATCTTATTGTCAGTGTCCAAAAATAGTGACTTCAATAGTCTTGTCTTTCTTATAATAATTTTTGTAATTTCTTTTTTTCTGTATTTTAGACCTTTGCCCATCATCTCATTTCATCCAAATAACTAAGAATCTCATCTTGCTATGACCTCGCAAAAAAGGGAATCTCTGTGCCAACTCATGTGTTGGGATGCAATTCATTGCTGTAGCTTTTTTTGCTTCATTTACTTTATATCCTGCTGTAAATTGAAATGTCAGTATATCATACAGTGCATAACTGTTATGTCATATTCCAGATGGATAAGATGTAATATTATGTCACCTACAAAAATGTCTTTTTTTCTCAGTATTTCTCCATTAATTTCTAATTGTGTTTGATTGTCTTGTGTTCCTGGGTAGTGATTGTCAGGCAAAGAGTAATGGTAAAAGTGGACATTCCTACTTAGTTTCTCTTGTAAAGCCTAGACTCTTTTCACAGCTCACCACCACCACACTTCACCTCAGCTTGAGCTCCTCTGTAAATATTAAATATTGATGTTTGTTTGTTCATAGGTTGGTACTAGGCTATCGGCCCTAGGGCCTATACAAGCCTAGCCATAACAAATCCCTGGCTATTTATTCCCATACTATATACTTCCCTGGACCCCTGTCTAGCAGGACGACTGACGTGAGACCCGGGATGAATTTCCTTTCTCCCATCCAATCGTCAAGGTTCCTTTTGAAGAGCGCCAAAGAGGCGCTCTGCTTGACATGTATGGGTGGTCTGTTCCAGAGTCTGGGGAGTTTCTGGATCAAGAACCTATCCCTCCAGCATGTTTTGTTTATTGGGATGACATGGTTTAGATCCCTGGAGCATGTGGCTCTGAGGTATTGGGATTTCTTTTAAGTGTAGCATGTCCAACAGCTCTGGGTTTGACATGGCCTTTTATGTTAAGCAGACATCGCCTCTGAGTAGACGATATGCGACAGAGTATAGCTGGAGTTTTTTAAGGTGGTCAGTGTAGGGCATCTGCTTTAGGCCTGTGATTCCTTTTAGTGAGGTATTGCTGTGGTCTTTCCAGTTGTTGCAGATGTCTTGAGAGGTAAATACCAAACGGGGCGTTGTACTCTATAATGGGTCTAATAAGGGATGAGTACAGTGGGACAATGACCTCCTTTTTTCAGGATGAAAAGTCCTTAGTGATGAGGTGCGTCACATAGAAGGATTTCCTGACTGTTGTGGTGATGTGGTTATCGAAGGTGAGACCACTGTCCACCTGTGTCCCTAAGTCTCTTATCACACTTTCGTTGTTTAGTGTACTGCCACCTCTGGGGTAATTCATGGGTACATGTTTTTTTCCCAAAGGGGATAACTGTACATTTCTTGGCATTGAGCTTGAGCCCATGGCTCTGGCACCAAGCATCTGTTTCTGTAAGGCCCTTTTGTAGAGTATCCACATCATTTGGGGATTCAGTAATGGCTCCCAGTTTGCAGTCATCTGCGAACTTTGTTAGCCAGAGTCCCTTAGTGTTGGGCTGTACTTTAGATGCCAAACAAGAGCGGTCCCAGGACTGAACCCTGAGGTACTCCACTTCTCACTTGTCTAGAGCTGGATTTGGAGTCAGCTACTTTTACATTGTGGGTTCTCTGAGTAAGCCAGTTGGCAACCCATCGAGTGATGTAGGGATTAATGCCCAGTTTAGTAAGTCTATCTATGATTCCAGAGTTGGGGATGGTGTCAAAGGTCTTGGCGAGGTCCAGGTAGGCTGTGTGGACCACCTTACCCTCGTCTACAGCTCTGGAGACTGATTCAAAGACATCAATCAGGTTCAGGAGACAAGATCGGCCCTTCACGAACCCAAACACAGTGGGTCCAGTGTTTGAAGTTTGCCAATGTCTTTGTTTATAGGTTCCATGATAATACATTCCATGGCCTTGCAGATCAGGCCCGTCAGACTGATGGGGCAGTAGTTCCCGGGATCCAGGGTGGATCCTCCCTTGTGGAGTGGGATAACTGTAGCTGTGCGCCACTCAGTGGGCACGAAGCCTGAGGTGAGGCTATGATTAAACATGACACTTAGGTGAGGTGCCAGTTCATTTTGTAGTTCATGTAATACACAGCCGGGGATGTCATCTGATCCCATGGATGCTGTATTCTTAGCTTTGGAGAGTGCATTTTTTTGCCTGAGTGGTCGTTATTACTGGATTTGGCAGTCTTCCGGTATTGAGATGGGCTGTTTAGGGGGTGAAGTTGGTACTGAATTGATCTGCCAGGATATTGGCAATATCCTTGGGATCAGTATATTTAATGCCATTCTGTTGTAGCTCAGAGCAGATCTGAGCAGTGCCATTTAGATTCTTGACATGGCTATAGAATGCCTTGTGGTTGTCTTTGGAATCCTTGGCAATTTTATTTTCATAACTAGCTTTGGAGGATTTTATGAGGGATCTCAGCTTCTTACTGAGGCTGGTAAGGGAGTTTTTTGCATCCAGGGATTTTCCTCTTTTCTGCAACAGTTTCTTTCTTCTGTTGTATAGTTTGTTTATGGCAGGGGACTACCAGATTGGCTTCCTTTTTTTGAGGAGAGCATCTTGGTTCTATTTGGGATGGTACGTTTCATGCATGAGTGGATGTGCTCGTACAGTGCCTTAGTGTAGGATTCAGCAGTCCAACTTTCAGTTCCCGTCTGCATGGGTATCATGAAGTTTGTCACTTCTGACTTGAGTAGCATGAAGTTGTCTTTGGAGAAGTGTTTTATGGAGGTTTCCTTACTGGGGGGGGTGTGGATGTTAAGGGTGATTAGCTTATGGTCAGACCTGACCAACAAGGGGGTGACCATAGGTGTTGAGCATCGATTTTCCATGTTGTTAATGACCAAGTCTAGGATATTGAAGCCCCTAGTGGGAGTATGGATTAGTTGATGCAGGGCATTGGAATTTATGAATTCCAAGAACTTTTCGGCAAAGGTGTTGGTACATGAGTAGTTTTCCCAGTTAATGGCAGGGTAGATGAAATCACCCAGTATTAGGATGTTTGGTTGTATCTTAATATTTTCCAGTATGTTTAGAATTTGGATTGCAGTCTTACCTAGTGTTAGTTGCACCTGGAGAATTTCAGACACGTTGTGTTGGGCAACTAGCCTGGAGGTGTGAATATCCTTGGTGAATATGGACACTCCTCCACCTTTAGTGTTTCAGTCCTGGTTTGGTGGCGAAAAGTGTGGTAAGAGTTGTAGCCTGGTATTGCAGGGGTGGTCTCTGGAGCCTTGAAGCAGGTCTCAGTTACTGCACAGATATCGATGTTCTCCATTTTTAGGAGTGCCTCAAGAGTGCATTTTGAATTTTAGACTTCTAGCATTGAATAGCATTACCTTCAGAATATGCATGGTTGTACCTGTTACAGTGGTGGTTTTGTCCTTTGAACTTTGCCTAAAAAAGGCACTATAGGGGTGGCAAGAGCCCTAGCTAGTAACCTGAATCCCAGGGGCGACAGGTGCAGACCATCTCTGGCAAAGCATCGTGGTCTGTTGATCATGTCGTCCCAGGCAGACAGATACTGGATCCCCTTTGAATGACACCAGAAGCTTAGCCAATTGTTGAAGTCAATCATTTTGTCCTTATATTGTGGTATCATTCTGGGTGGAGGCAGGATGCTACTTAGGGCTAGGGTCATACCTGCCTGGGCCACATGATCCGAGAGCTCTTCCATGTCTCTTTTCATGTAGTCCAGGGAGGTATGTCTCAAGCCATTCACTCCAACATGGACAATGACAGAGTCATGTTTGTATTTGTTGTGAAGTGACTTGAGTGCATACATTATGTTGTCGGATCCTGGCACCCAACAGGCATCTGACTGTAATTTTCTCCTTGTTCAACCTGCTAATTGGGACATCAGTGTGCCTAACTATAGAGTCACCTATGATTAAAGTGTTAGGTACGTTGTCTTGCCTTAGTGGCTGTTGCTGGGTGGCACACTGGTGTTGTGTGCTATGTGACACTTTGGTTGTGATTGGTGTTTGTTTGCATTTCAGTTTCGGAGGTCCTTATTGCTTGGGCAGTTTACAGTTAAGGGCCTCCACGTATGTGAATTTAATGATGTTCATCGTGTTTCACTGTTGCAGTCATGACTGTAGGGTTCTCCCCTGCCGGCAAGCAGCCCTCGGTCAGCCAGAATTCCAAAGTCTGGGTCCGGCGTCGGCTGTTCAACCATGCTCCCTGACGTCAGAGCGCTAGGAGTATAAAGCTGACAGCCGACGCCATCTTCTCCAGTCTTTCTTGCCGTGCGGTGATAGCAGTTCGCAAGTGCCGGGCGGCTGACTCTTGACGAATTTTTCTATATACTTCGGTCCGAAGACTTTCTTCTCCACTCAAAGCTAAGTACCCCATTGGGGAAACTTTTTTCTTGCTCCACTCCGATGTCATAAAAAGTTAATAATTGTATTTCATGTGGGAAGCAAATACCTCATAAGGATTTTCATTCTTACTGTATTCCTTGCTTGGGCCCTGACCACAACGTAGCTAGTTGTCGGTTTTGTGCTAGACTCAATCATCGTACAATTAAGCGAAGGTACGATTTTGCTTTTCATTACTTCGGTAGGCGCTTTAACTACAAAATGTCGTCAGATACGGTCCCGGCTACCGGAGTTCACAAACGTCGCAAGGATAAAGACAGGCCTCCGAGGTCCAAATCTGATGATAGCGCACAAGCGGAGCCAGCTTCAGGTTCGGCCGTCGTCAGTGAGGCGCTTTTGCAGCCCCTGCCGTCGGCCATTTCAGAACCGACGGCCGAAACGGACTCTCATGAGGAGCCAACCAGGCCTTTAAATATTTCTGTTGCAGGACCTTTGGACAATGCTCCTTCGGATGGGTCCGGAGCCGCTGTGCAGGTACCGGCTTCTGAAGGGGTTTTCAGGCCTACTCAGCTACTAGTAAAGGCAAAGACAAAGGCAAAGACTCCTTCTAAATCAAAGACTTCAACACAGGCCTCTTCTGAACCGGCTCCCAAGTCACAGAAACAGTTACTCAAGATGGCGGAGGATTTACTTACTATGATTAGGGGTTCACATCCCCCTCCAGACAAAAGGCCAAGGCAGGATGTTTATTATGATTCCTCTGATCAGGCTTCTGTTTCCTCAGTTTCTTCTTCTGATTAGGAATATTATTTCCCTCCTTATGAGGATTCTGATGCTGAAGAATCCATTCCTTCAGCTTCTCCCCCTGAGGATTTCTCTTTTGGGGAAACTTTGCATGAAATGAGGGAACATTTCCACTGGGAAGGACAGGAGTATTCGGAATCCAAGAAAAGACTGAGGGATTTTCTTATTCTTCCCCAACATAGACCCCTGGTTATTCCTCCTGTTTTGGATATTGTGGATGATGCCTTTACGGAGGCTAACTTAACCCCTGACTCTTTTCCTCCTACTCTTGTTAAGCCTGATAGATATTACAGGGTTCCTGATTCCCATCAGTTTTTATTCAAGAACCCTGCTGCTGACCCTGAAACCATTTCTCAGGGTCCTGAGGGAGTTAAGGCTGCTTCTGCCAAAAATCCCATTCGTACTGAAAAGGATTCTCGATCCTTAGAACGATGGGGCAAAAAGGTGTACACTTCTGCTACTTTGTCCATTAGGGCTTTAAACTGTCAGTTTCATATGCTTAAATACCAGCAATTTCTCTTGTCTGTCTTAAAACAAAAGCTTACTTCCATTTCTGCCTGTGCAGATGATAAGGAATTACATGACTTATTGCATGCCACTGAACAGGTTGGGAAGCATGGTTTACACTGTGGATTTGATGCCTTGGAGGCTTCTTGTAGAGCTGCGGCCTCTGGCACAGTCATTAGAAGGCATGCATGGCTAAAGGAACAAAATTTACCTGAACAAGTAAAGGCTAAATTATTGGATGCACCTGTTCAGCATAATGTTTTGTTTGGATCAAAAGCTGAAGAGGCGATTAAAAAGATGGAAGATAAGGCGAAATCCATGCAAACAGTTAAAGATTTCTTACAAGTACAGCCACCTAGATTTAGCAGGAATTGGCCTTCAAAAAATTGGTCCTTTCCCACTTCAGACAGGCCTCAGAGGGGTAGATATAGATGCTCCAGAGGGAGGCCTCAAACACAAGCTGCTTATAGACCAAGACAGTGGACTGCTTCCACCCCTAGGGGAGGAGAGGACAGGTCACAATCTCAAAGGAAACAAACTCAATGACTCCCTTTGTTGGGCTACAGGAACTTCTTGCCTGGAAGCCCCTCTCGGAGGAAAACTCTCTCTTTTTTATCAAAATTGGACTCAAATAACCCAAGACAAATGGGTTTTGGATGTGGTTCTAAGAGGTTACAAATTCTATTTTCATACCTTACCAAGGCCAAGTGGATGGCCAGACCTTCCAAAACATCAATGGACGGAGGCCTTAAACCAGGTGGAAGCTCTTTTGGCTATGAATGAGATAGAACTGGTTCCTCTTTCAGAGATGGGAAAAGGTTTTTACTCAAGGCTCTTTCTAGTCCCAAGGAAGCAAAACTCATGGAGACCCATTCTGGATCTGTCGGTCTTGAGCACCTTTCTAGAGATTCCAAAATTCAAGATGCTTACTCTACAGCAGCTACTTCCAATGCTGTCCAAAGATGCATGGATGGTAACTTTGGATTTAAAGGAGGCATATTTACACATTTCCATCAGGCAGGATCGCAGAAAATACCTCAGGTTCAAGGCCGGATCAAGGCACTTTCAATTCGCCCAGGGTCTTCACCAAATGCCTGGCTCCAGTAGTAGCTTACTGCAGACTCAAGGGAATTCAAATTTAACCTTATCTGGACGATTGTCTAATTCAGGCAGACAGCAAGGATGTCTTACTCCAGCATCTAGAATTTGTACAGAACCTCCTCAAGTTCCTGGGATTCTCTGTAAACATAAAAAAGTCAAATTTGACACCATCACAACAGATTACTTTTCTGGGTGCACTTCTAAACACCACAAACCAGATGGCATTTCTGACATCCGAAAAACAATTACAGCTGGCTTCAACTTTCAAAACCTTGGCAACTCTAACTCAACTATCTGCAAGGAAATTCCTGCAGGCTTTGGGTTACATGGCCTCCTGCATCCTCATCGTACCATATGCAAGACTACACATGAGGAAAATACAGTGGTACCTAAAACGTGTATGGTCTCAGCATTGCCACAGTTTAGACATACTGATCTCCGTCCTTCCTTGCCTTCAAAAGGAATTTCTTTGGTGGTCCAGGGCATGTGCTCTAAACAAAGGGGAAACCCTTTTGTCTGCCTCCTGCCACTCAGATTCTAACCACGGACGCCTCGGATTTTGCTTGGGGAGCCCATTTTCAGGGCAATTGTCTGCAGGGCCTTTGGACAAAGGATCAGAAGCACCTGCATATCAACTTAAAGGAAATGTTAGCCGTTCAGAAAGCTCTACTGGCCTTCAGGAATCTGTTACTACCAGGACAACTACTAATACGGACAGACAACACCACAGTTATGTGGTACATAAACAAGCCAGGGGGATCTCATTCCTACCCCCTTTGCAGACTAGCCATGGATCTATGGAACACAGCTCTAGCTTGCAATCTTCAAGCTCAGTTTCTGCCAGGGAAACAAAACTTCCTGGCAGACAGTCTGAGCAGAAACCTTTCGGATCCACATGAGTGGATGCTGGACACCAAAATATTCAGGATGATAACAGCAGTCTGGGGGTGTCCTCACATAGACCTCTTTGCATCCCATCTAAATCATCAACTACAACATTTTTGCACCAGGACTTTCCACAGAGAAGCTTGGAAAGTGGATGCCCTGTCATTCAGTTGGAGGAACCTCTCGGGATATGCCTTTCCACCTCTTCCTCTTCTTCCAAGGGTTTTATTGAAGATAAAACAAGACAAGCCCAAGATGATTATCTTGTTGGCTCCAAATTGGCCTCGGCAGTTTTGGTATCCAACTCTAAAAAACCTATGCCTGGAGCCCCCTTGGATTTTACCTCCATCACCGAACCTTCTGTCCCAGCATCAGGGTCAGGTACTACACTCTCATGTCAGAACTCTCAGACTGGCGGCCTGGTTAATCCAGGGCCTTTGATTTCTTCTTTACTGCCCAAGCAGGTTTTGGATGTCATTTTAGAAGCCAGACGTCCTAGCACTAGAAAATCTTATGCAGGAAAATGGAAAAGATTTTGTTCCTGGATGCAGGCTCAGGATTCTGATCCTCTTCTTCCTAACATTACTTTAATTTTACTTTACTTGACAGATCTCTTACATATGGGTCTCTCTTTCTCTTTCATTAAGATGCATGCCTCTGCTATTTCTGCTCATTATAATACAGACCCTCCCATCTTTTCCCACCAGCTCATGAGACAGTTTCTCAGAGGAGCTAAGAATTTAAGACCTCCTAGATCTCCTTCCATTCCTGCTTGGGATCTCAGTTATGTTTTGGAAAAACTAACCTTGCCTCCTTTTGAGCCTGCTGCCTCTTCTGACATCAAGTTTTTATCTTGGAAGACAGCTATCCTGTTAGCCCTAACCTCTGCCAGGAGAGTTTCAGAGTTACACGCTCTTATGGCTGTGGAACCCTATATTATTTTTCATCAAGACAGGGTATCTTTGAGGACTAATCCTACCTTCATGCCTAAGGTGGTTTCCAAAGTGGCTTTAAATCAAACTATCCACTTGCCAACCTTTTTCCCCACTCCTCAAAATAAAGGGGAAAGGATCTTACATTCCTTGGATGTACACAGACAACTACGTTTTTACCTGAACAGAACCAAGGACATCAGAAAATCAGAACAATTGTTTGTTGCTTATGCTTCAAGTTCCCAAGGTAAAGCCATTTCAAAACAGACCATTTCTAAATGGATTGCTCATGGAATCAGATTTTGTTATTCTCACCATAGAAAGCAAATCCCAGGGAGTATACAGACTCATTCCACCAGAGCTGCTGTCACTTCTGCAGCCTTCCTCAGGGGAGTTCCTACCAAGGACATTTTGGAAGCTGCAACTTGGAGTTCAGTGCATACTTTTTCTAAGCACTACAATCTACCTCTCTACTCTAAGTCTAGGGCAGGCTTTGCCTCTGCAGTCTTGCAGGGCCTTTTGGCCACCCCTTCCTCTTTATGACCACCTCCCTTTCTTTCAGCTTTGGGATTCTACCCTACAGTCATGACTGCAACAGTGAAACACGATGAACATAGTACAGTTGTGTACACCTACCATAAATGTAGATGTTCAAGTGTCTTCACTGTTGCAGTCTGGGTTTTCCTCCCTCCTGTCCCCTCTTATTTTTACTTTTGTGTATTTCCTTTTCTCACCATTCTTCTGAGGTGTATTTGCAAAGGTTATGGGACCTTTTTCATTTTGGGACTCATGACATCTGGGGCAAGAAAAACTGGAGAAGATGGCATCGGCTGTCAACTTTATACTCCTGGCGCTCTGACGTCAGGGAGCATTGTTGAACAGCCGACGCCGGACCCAGACTTTGGAATTCTGGCCGACCGAGGGCTGCCTGCCAGCAGGGGAGAACCCTACAGTCATGACTGCAACAGTGAAGACACTCGAACATCTACATTTATGGTAGGTGTACATAACTGTACTTTGCTATGTGTGGGTGTTGGTGGTATGGGTTTAGAAGGGCTGTGTGTTGCTTGAAGTATAGTGCGTATGTTAACCTTCTCCTCTTGACTGTCTAGCACAATCTTGGGTGGAGAGAGCTTTGCTTCCAGTTTGGCTGCTATGTAAGTGCATCTCTCACATGTTGTAGTGTTGGGTGGTAGGAGGAGAGAGTTGTCTGTGTACATGAGGCAATTGCTGCATTACCCCAGTATGCCCAGATTCACCAGGTGGACAGGAGAAATCACCGGAAGCTTACCCATAGACATGCCTAGTTTGGTGCTTTTTTTGTAAAGTACAGGAGCTGTTTTCCTTTGCCTTAGCAAGGTACTTTGCAATTATAGGCTGTTTAGTGCCTACAATTATTTTTTCCTTATTAACAAGGAAAGTTGAGTGTTTGTATCAGTTTAAGGCTTCCTAATGCTTTCCAGCAGGTATTAGAGCATGTGCTAGTCACAGGACTGCTTAAAGGTAAGATGAAAAAAATGGTTTATCCCAAACACTGCACTGTGCATTAGATAAGTTAGATGTGAAAGTAGGTAACTTAACTTTTACCTATCTGAAAAGTTAAGTTTTAGTGGATAGTCACTATTAAAACAGCAAGATAGATTGAAAGGGGGTGGTCACTTTTGTATTCTGGTACTATGGAATACAGTAGGATGGCCAATAAATTTAAGTAGTTGAAGGGGACTGATTTCACAAAATGATAATTTTTGCTTGCTCACACAAGCCAGTGAAAGCAGAGAGGAAATGAGATATATGGTCAAATTAGCATAAGAGGCAGGCAACTAGAAAGACCGTGGTATTTAAGAACACAACAGTAAATGGGTGGGTGAGACTGACTCACAAGAGACAGAGATGTGGTCGCTTTTGAAGTTTTAATATGCAGTTAAAAGCAGAATACAAATAAATACAAGGTAAAGAAAACAAATCACATTATTCAAAATATGAAAAGGCAACAAAGTTATACAAAATACAACAAATAAAAAGCAAACTAACCTTTCCTTCACAGCAAAGTGTAGCAGAGTCTATTGAGCTTTTCTAGTAAAGCCAGATGTCTCAAAAGGTTGCTTCTTAAATTTGCAGCTCTCTCTATCAAACACTTTTCAGCATCCAGAGCAATCAACATTAATGTGTTACTATGTTATCATCTATTGCATCCTTTTGACTCATAAGGATTCTGTAAACATTGTCAGAAGTTTTCCTACCCTCTATAAACCCACACTTATCCAGGTTTGTTATTCTCAGCTAAATAGTTTCCATTCTTTTTGCCCAAGTTGTCATAAACACTTTGTAGTCATGACTTAGAAATTAAATTGGTATGTATGGCCTCAGGTATTTCCCTTCCTTAGTATAACTGCTGCCACTGCTTCTTTCTAAGTCAAGGACACAGCCACACCTAGAAAATATGGTTAAAACATACTAGCCAGACTTTTATTATTTTCTAATTCTGTTTTCCCATATTTTTTTCTAACTCCATTACAACCTAGTTAGTTTAGTTAACTTCTTCAAGAAGATCACATGAGCTGTTAACAGTGGACATTCTGTTTTCACATCTTATTTGGATCTGGCTAAATCATTCAGCAAAATACCCCATGCTGGCATCATAAATAAGCTAAGTGCCTTAAAAGTAGATCATATGTGATAAAGTGCATAGCCAACTTGCTGAAATATAGAACCCCTATAGTTAATATGGCAGGTGCCTCCTCAGACAGTATGAATGTAAATATCGGTCTGCCCCAGAGCTCAGCACAACACCTTTTTTGATATCTGTTTCCTCAATCTCTAGACTAGGAATCAGGAGTTAAGTACGTTTGCAGGTGACTGCAGATTGGGAATTATTCTCAAATTTACCTCTGATACCCATTTATTATAGCAGGAACTAACCCTTGTAACATTTATTATAGCAGGAACTAACCCTTGTAAAAAAAAAAGTGGTAAACTTAAAGAAAAAAGTGTAGCATTGTCACGTTTGGTAAACAGTTGTCTCCCACAACATATAGTAGAGCCAATACTCTGTTACAAAATGATAATGTAGTCAGGGATCTTAGAACTTGGGTTGATAATTCCCTTTCCTTTAACTACAGTGTAGCAGTGGTGGTCAGAAAGTCCTTGTATTTAACACATATCTAAAGCCATGTCATTCAGGTCAAAATAAGTTATCTCTGTTTATGCAACCTTAAGTAGACCAGTTTTTGACTGCAATTCCCCTTTGGAGTGTACCTTTCTAAACAAAGTGAAGAACTGGAAAGGCCCCAGAGGTTCTTAACTAAGACAACTGTGATCTGAATTCTCTGAGATAGCAGGAAAGGCTTAAAGTGCTTGCAGTGTGATCTATGGCAGGAGTTTCTCACCATTAAGGATCTCATCCTCCTCCAGCTCTTGTCTTCACAAGTCAGATAAGACCATGAATACCAGAAGTAGGTGTTTAAATCTTCCCCAGCACTTAGAGAAAATGTGCTAGATGGTATTGCCTCTCCTCTGGAACAAAAGTCCCTCCAATTTAAACAAATTGATACTCTGGCATCCTTCATATTAAACCTGGATGATTGGATGGATACCCATAAATTTATTCTGGGACTGACCTGCTTTGCCGTTCTTGAGAAAGGGGGACAGCATGAAGGTGGGTATTGGCAAAGCATAAGTTGTCTTATAAATTAGTTACAATGCACTTCATTTGATCCTATGACCAATTTATCACACAAATTTAACTTTTGTTCACTAATTTTTATTTGACAATTGACTGTCTCTTGAGCCTAACTGGCTGAACATTAGCTGTCTAATACAGGGTCATTATAAATGTTTGAAACATAAGTAGCATGTAGGTATTAGCTGTCTTAACTCAGAATTCAAATGTTAAAGGGGCACTCTGCCAATTGGAAATGAAGTTCTAGGCTTCAGACAGAGAATCTAACATTGCATGAATTATCTCCCATTTTTTACATCACTTTTTAGGTTAAAGACAGCCCCGCCCATAGCATCATCTTTCTTTTTCCAGTCCTGATGTTGTTCCGTATGAAAGGCAGCCCTCTTATTCTTGGTTCTGCACTAGGGTGGCTTCAGTGCCATGTTTTTTTTGGGTTTTTTTTTTTTTTAAACACAGAATTCTGTACACAGTGGCTGCTCCAATTTATTTGTCATGTATCTCTCTCTCTCACATACAACTTTTTTTTTTTTTTTTTTTTTTTTTTTATTAAATTAAGGAAGTTGCCAAAGTTAACAAATACCTTGCAGGTTAATGTCATTTAGCAGGAACAGAAAAACAGTTTTGTATTAGAACAGTACCTCACAGGCTGCGCAGTAGCAACTCCCACACTAACCAAGCCTCCAGGCTGACAATTCCTGACAGGCTGCTGAGTGTGTATGAATATTCATAGCTGTGATGAAGTGCACAGGCATGGCAAGTAGGCAGCACAGGAGTGCTGTTCTGTTTGAAATACAGCAACTGATGGTAGCAGGATAGCTTGCCCCCCCCCCTGCAAAAACAAGAAAAACTAATAAAAAAGCAGATACAAAAAGAAATAATTATTTCCTGGTTAAGTTTGCATTTGATATCCTTAGCAAAATGGTACTGGCTTGTTTAATAAAGGCTGCTTTACAGGGTTGAGGTTGGTATCGTGCAGGAATATTAAACAGTTTACAGGAGTACATGCATTATTTCACATGTGAATTACCATGTCTGTCAGTCAATGGGCATTTCCACTCCCATTCCCTCTGTCAGTCACTAGTGACATACCCACATCTATGCAGAACTAAACTCAAGGTACTGTTCTAATACAAAACCAGAAAAAACTGTAGTAGCTTTAACAGAAATCATTCATTCTTTCATTCCTTAAACACTGAATGAAAGTATGAATTAAATGTTCTCATTTGCAGCATTTGTCAGCATTTGAAGAACAGAGCTTCTGTAGCCACGCTTAGCAATCCACAGCAATCAGCAAACAGGCACAGACCATAAGCAGTCTTGTATTTCAACTTTTTACTCAATAATTCTGGGTAAAAGCCAAAGGGGGAAAAATAACTATGGTCAAAAAATCAGACTTGTTTATACTTATTGCAATTTGCTTAAAAGTTAGAAGAACGACTGGTTTTGCATCAGTAAGCATTTTCTGGAAGCTAAGCAGCACACAACTCATGCCTGACATTATTAATTTGGTTTAATTAAGCACACGCATACACAGATGTAACATACACCTTTTTTTAATAAATGAAATTGCCAAAGTTAACACTTAACCTTGCAGGTTAATGTAACTTGGCAGGGGCAGCAAAACTCTTTTTAGCTTTAACAGAAATCATTCATTCTTTCATTCCTTAAACACTGAATGAAAGTGTGAATGAAAAATGTGCTTGTTTGTGGTATTTGTCGCAGGGTTACCACCTGTCCCACTTTGCGAGGGACAGTCCCTCTTTGGGCTGTTGTGTCCTGCAAAAAAATTATAAAAATGGGAAATGTCCTGAGATTTTAGGGCAAAATTATTTCCTATATTTTATGTAATAGTTGCATAAAACAGTTATTCTGTATCTGAAACACCTAAATGTTATAAGAGACAGAATAAGCAACTAATATTCTATAAGAATAAGGTTTTATTTAGGTAAAAAAGCGAAGTTCTGGCCTTTGTACTGGCCGTGGGTATGTTTTGGCCACAAAATCTGACATTTGTACCAAAAATGTCCCATTTTGGGCATTTGAAAAGGTGGCAACCCTAATATTTTGTCGGCATTTGAAGAGTGGAGCTTCCCTAGCCACACTCAGCAATCCACTGCAGTCAGCAAACAGGCACAGACCATGAACACTCTCAGTCACCTTTTTTGCATCATTCTGGGCAAAGCTTGGGGGGCTAACTAAGGTTAAAAATCAGACTTTATGTAATTCACTTAAACGTTCAACGAACAGCAGGTTTTGCACCAGTATGCATTTTCTGAATGCTACACTGTAGAATGATGATGCTGTTTCTTTGAGTGCATTCCTGGAAAAATAGTTCCTTTTTCAGATAACTGAGTAGGGCATAAGAGTCCAGAAAGTTTAGCCTCCCTGAGAAACTGATAAATGCATTTAATGAAACAAATATGACTGATTAATTGGCAGAAAAATGCTATTAAATGAAAGGTGGAGGTTAATCTTTTTGGAACAGACAGAGCAAGTATAATGAAACTATGTTAATGAAAGTCCATGATGAGGAAGAGAATATTGCTAGTGAGCAAAAGGGCATAATGGGAAATGTGTGTGTGTGTATGTGTGTCTGTGTGTGTGTATATATATATATATATATATATATATATATATATATATATATATATATGTATAAAACTACACAGAACCAGCACAACAAATAATGTTAAAACAGAAAAAAGCACACACAAGTCTAGAAATAGATACTTAGCCAACTTTAATGGCTTACAGAACCAAGCTAAAGTTGGCTAAGTATCTACTTCTGGACTTTGGTGTGCTTTTTTTTCTGTTTTAACATTATTTGTTGTGCTGGTACTGACTGTGTAGTGATATTGGATAGCTAACCGAGCACACACCGGTTTTGGCAGTTTTTTATATATATATATATATATATATATATATATATACACGCGCACACACACACACATGCACACATATATATTTTGAGAGTCTGTGTGTACAAGGACTTGAAAGGTGAAAAATTAGGAGGTTAAAAAAAATCACTGACCTTACAAAGGATAATTTAAGTATGGCTATTGCCACTGATTAAATAAGGAGAGGGAGAGTGGAACCAATGCCATGTGAACAGAGTATTGATTATGCATTTTACAGGAAAATGAGTAATGATGAATTGGATTTTCCTAAGGTTATAAATTAGTGGGTTTTTTAAGGCATAAAGTCTAAAAATGTGTTTCTAGTTAATGTGAAAAATAGGCAATAAAAAAGTGATCAGAGACCTAGTTCATTATGTCATACTGATCATAAGATCTGGATGAGTAGTTTAATGTAAGGTTCAATAATGTAAAACATGTTAAGTGATGGTATATATGGGCTAAAAGGAAGTGGCAGTAGGAAAATGTTGGTAATGATCAAAGAAGTTGTAGGTGAAATGATGCAGAATAATAAAGAATGTTAACGTATTTCATGCAAAATTCAAAGGGTTACAACAATATAGATGACAGACAATTATAGGATATTTTGAAGACTTGTGGTATTCTTGAAAACTTATTTGTTTAGGATAGTGTATGAAAATGCAATGACTAGAATATTGGCAAATTGTTAGTTTATCGGGAAATAATGTTAAGAAGGGATTTTGCCAGGGTTGCCTAATTAGTATAATATTGCTGTAATAATTAAGTGTAAGGTGTGGGTTGGTGTTGTTATAAAGCATCTGTGTAATATTTTGGAAAAGGTCTTGAAGTTAAGTAAAGAGAAAAGTAAAGGCTTGGAGGAAATAAAGAAGATATGGGATAAATATTTCAAAAGAATGAAGGTTGATATACTACAGATTATTTCTGGAGATAGACATGATACTGAGATAGTAGAAAATGGTAGTACAAGAGGCAAGGGAGAAAGTCTATGTATGGAAGATATATGATGTATCTTTTTATAAAACGTATTTTTAGTTCATTCAGTGACATTTGGAAAATTAGGCTATTTAGGTAGTGTATTCATATTACCTAGTGGGTTAAAAATGGAATTGTTAGAACTAACTTTTTATGTTATTTGGGGAGGGTCTCTAAACTGAATCTGGTAAAAATAGTAGTAATGTTTATCATTAAAGAGAGATAGGTGGTTTATGATTAATAAATCATATTTTATATTCACTACATTTATTTGGGGGTTTTAGAAAATGTTTATAACAAAGAAACAAGTAGTGTAGAAATATTTTTTTTTATAAAGTATAGGGGTATTTTGGAGGAGTTACAGTCTAAGAAGAAATGAAGAAATAAGAGTGATGGCAAGAAGGGAGGAGAAGGGGATGAATATATGAGTAAAATCAATTAATTAAATAAGCATATGACAGATGTAATGGAAAACAGAAGAAGATGCTATGAAACCGTAATGGAAAAATGTTATAGAGTTGATCTGTGAAAAGGATTAAGTAAAGAAATTAAGAAGGCTTTCGTCACCAGAAAACAAGGTCTTTCTTTGGAAGCTGTTAATCAGTAAACTTACAATTAAAGCAGCTGTGGAATATCAGCAGTTATCAGTAAGATTATTATATATGAATGCAACTGTTTTCTTTTTAGTAGGTGGTGAGAAAAAATTCAGATGGTTACTTATTTGGGAGCAAGGTAATTCTGAGAAAATTATTTTGAAAATGATATGGTATGTTTGGTTAGCTAGCTGCAATTGGGTGTTGTACAAGAGACAAAATGACCACCAGTTGTCTAGCTTTGGTTACCAGCGATAGATCTGTTGGGTGGAAGCTGGATGTAAAACCAATCAAGCTGGTAAACATTAACTAAGAATTGCTACACTCCGTGTACTTTCACTTACAGGATGCAGCTTGGAAATGGATGACACTGTAGTATGGAGAAGGCTGGACATCCTATGTATCCAAGAGACAAGATGGAAGGTAGTGCAGCAAAGACACTTGACTTGGGATCCAGAGTTTACTACTCAGGAGGAAGACAGACTAGAAATGGTGTGGGAATTGTGGTTACAGACTGCCTTCAGAAGGTAGTGAGGAATATCATCAGAATTAGTGACAGACTCATGGCAGTCCGAATCCAGTGTAATGACAGAGCAGTATTCATAATCTCAGCCTATGCCCCACAGCAAGGCTGTGATACTGAGGAAAAGAGTAAATTCAGACAGCAGATGCAGGACCTACTAGATACAGCAGGACAGCATGAATTGGTGTTGACAATGGGTGACCTGAATGCACACATCGGGACAGACAGAACAGGATATGAGGACTGCTTGAGTCCGCATGAGTGGGGCAACAGAAATAATGAAGGGGGAGGCCATTCTAGACTTCTGTCTGGCACATGACTAGATTGTGGCCAACATGTAGTTCAGCAAGAGACACAGTCATAAGATCACATACAAGAATGGCCAACATGCAACTTGAGTAGACTTCCTCCTAGTAAGGATAGGGCACTGGGGTAGAATCAGCAATTGCAAAAAGTCATCCCCAGTGAAACAGTCGGCCCACAGCATAACAGGCGATGCAGTGGTTCATAGGTTAGTACTAAGCTAACTGCCCTTGCAAGCCATTTTAAGCCTAGCCAGTTATCCGTTGTGAGACTCAAACCCTGCACCTTGTGTTTATAAGGCAAACACCTTAACCATTAGGCCACCCTCTCAACCCTGGTGCAGCAGTTAGCGTTTTCGCCTCTCAGCAGGAGGTTCTCCAGTTTGATTCTCTGCTGGGGTGCCTTCTGTGAGTAGTCTACATCTCCTTCCTGCATTCATATGGGTTTCCTCCGGGTGCTCCTGTTTCTTCCCGCATTCCAAAGATGCATCTGGAGCATTTCTCCCTGGGCCTCCACTGAAAATAGGCTCTGTCCCAGTTGGACTTTCCTGATAAATGTTAAATAAATAAATATAAAATAAACCAGTGGTTGCTACAGTCCGTTGCAGGTAGTGGACAGAGAAGGCTATAAGGTCAAAAGACAGTATGCTGAAACCTGGAAGTTGACTGGAGAGAAACACGATTTCAAGGAATTACTCAGGGCTCTAGCACCTCTGGAAGAGGAGAAAATAAGTGGAGTTGAAGAAGAATGGAAGCGCCTCAAAACAGCATGTGTGAGGACTATAGAAGAGATAATGCGGCCGAGCCAGGTATGGAAATAAGGTACATAAGGAAAGTTGATGGTGGAATGCAGAAGTCCAGGAATTCATCAAAAGAAAATAGGAGTGCAGGAAAAAGTGGAAGACAGAAAAGATACTCCAGTCTAGGAAGGAGTACTGGTAGGCTAACATAAAGGCTAAGAGAGGAGTTGCAATAGCAAAGAGCAAGGTAGAGGCACTCTACCAGCCTCTAGAAAGTGACTCTGTAGATGGAACAAATAAACTATATCAGGTTGCAAGAAAAAAACAGAAAGATAAAGAAGATAGTCAGACACCTTTCATAAGGGATGTCAGCAACAGTCTGTTCACTAGTACACAGGATATCAATTGGAGATGGAAGGAGTACTTCTAGCAGCTTCTGATTGAGTAAAATCCACAAAAGCTGTACTGCTCCAGACACAGCCTATGATGAGACAAGAGGAGGAGCTCACCATAGAAGAACTAAGAACAGAACTAAGGAAAATGAATTGAGGGAAAAGCAGTAGGCTCAGATGAGGTCACAGCAGATATGATAAAGGTGTTAGATGATTTAGGGGAGAAGTGACACCTGAGGGTAATCATAGCAGTGTGGAAAGGAATGCGTATCCCAGATGACTGGAGAATAAGCATACTAGTGCTAATGTTTAAGAATGAAGGGGTCGTCCACAGCTGTGGGGAGTACAGAGGTGTCATACTCTAGTCACACTACATGAGGGTTCTGGAGAGGATGACTGATAAATGAATATGCAGAATAGTAGAAACTAAGATGAGAGATGAGCGGTTTTGATTCAGATGAGGATGCAGCACAACTTACCCCCATGTTTGCAGTGAAACAGTTGAGAAGAAGCTTGAAATGAAGAAAAAGTCCAACTGGCAATTCTAGACTGGGAGAAAGCATATGACAGAGTCCCAAGAAAGCTAATTTGAGCAGTCCTGTGGTGGTTAAGTCCCAGAAATATGGGTAGAATTAGTGCAGGCTACATACAGGACCCCATGACTAAAGTACGAACACTGTTCGGTCCCACAGATGGGTTCCTAGTGGAAGTGGGTGTGTTTCAGGGATCAGCTCTGAATCTACTGCTGTTCATAGTGGTGATGGACTACATTGGCAAACAGGTCAGAGGGGAGAGATAAAGTTGCTGTATACAGGCAATGTGGCATTTAGGCAGACTGAGTAATAACTTCAGCAAATGATAGGGGAGTGGATTGCAAAACTGAAGACACATGGTATGAAACTGAGTACAGCTAAGATAGCTGTAATAGCAACAAATGAGGGAAATCAGAACAAGATGGGAATTGAGATAGCAGGAGTGATAGTGGAACAGATAATAGCTTTAAGTATCTGGAAGGGGTCGTTGAGGAGAAGGGAAGTATGAATGAGGAGGTCAAAGCTAGAATCAGAGGGGCTGCGGCCAGCTATTACAGAGTGTCAGAGGTAGTAATGTATGACAGAAGAATGCCAAAGAAGCTGAAAAGTAAGGTGCAGAAGACAGAGGTGTGACCAGTACTACCGTATGTTACAGAAACCTGGGCAGTAAAGACAGAGCAGTTAAGAAAACTAGAGGTGATGGAGTCCCTGAGACAAGTGGTAGGATGCACACTGTAGGACAGAAGAAGAAATGAAGAAATTAAAGCAGAAGTTAGAGTAATTCCAATTGCAAAGAAGGTCAAATAGAACAGATTACAGTGGTTCAGGCACATGCACAGAAAAGCAGGAGGCAGTCTAGTGAAGAAGATTTGGGGCAGACAGGGAGTAGGCAAGAGGAAATAAAGGCGTCCAGCACAGAAACAGATGGATTGTGAGAGAGAAGACCTGTGACAGTCAGGCATGACTGTCAAAAAGGCAGAAGAGCGACACTGAACCAAGAGTGATGGCGACAGTTGATGTGACACCCCGATTCCATATAGAAAATGGGAAAAAGGGCACTGATGATGATGATGATGGTGAGACAGAATGAATATAAAATAAAAAGAAAAGTTGAAAGTTGGTTATGGCTAGGTTCACAATTATCATTAGTAAGTACTAAACAATAGTCTAGAGACTGTAACAAGCCTAGCCAAAAAAATGTATTCAGATGTTTCCTCCAGTCTGAGTGAGGGCAAGATAGGAAAGACTGGGAAGAATTTTAGGCTACCCATCTATTTAGGTTTACCTTGAAGTTGCCAAAGGTGCTACTCTGCTTGGCTTGTAGTGGATGTTTGTTCTAGATATGAGGGATATGACTCTATCATGCCAAATTGTCTTACATGCCTGCTAGTGAAGGTTAGGTATTTGAGGTACCATTTGCTCTGTGAAGGAATAGGAGGTTAAAGAGGGTCAGATGTTAAATAGTTCAAAAGGCTAAACAGATCTCCATGGAGGAGTCATTAAGAGACAGAGTATAGAGAGAAGGCTGGCAGTCTGACCTCAGTAGCCAAAATTTTAGAGACCACTGATCTTGTTAGTTAGGAATCTCTGAGATCTTTAAGTTTGACTGAAATGTAGAGACAAGTACATGACAAAAGGTGTATTATATTCAATAATGGGTCTGATGAGATATAAGTAAAGGGGAGTTAAGATTTCTTTGGATGTAGTTGAGAAACATTTAGAAATTATAAAAGCCAAATAGAAGTCCGAAGAAGAATTTCTGAATTGCGTATGAGACGTGACGGTGAAATAAGGAATTTATCAACAAGAGTTCCTGGAACCCTTACTATAGTGTCTGATTGGAGGAGTATGTCACCTATATGATATGATATGTGAGAATGTTTTACCAAAATGAAATGTGCAACATTTTATCACATTTAAGTTGATACCATTGTCCTTGCTCCAATTTTTAAAATGGTCAAAACCATGTTGGTGCAACTGTAAGTCAGTGGAAGATTGAATAACAACACCTACACGTAGACCAGGAGTGTTGGTCTGAATGTCATACAAATAGATGTCACATAAGAGATGGCTCAACATTGTGCCCTGTGGTACACCACTGGTATTTTTGTTTTGTTTGTTTGCAACTCTAACCACATAGGGTTTGTCACACAACCATTTAGCTGTGCACCACACATTATACTGATTTATATTCACATACAAGGTGTAAAAAATGACAGCATAGAAGCCAACATCAAAGGCCTTGGCCAAGTCCAGATATGCTATAATTACAGCATAATCATTATCCACTGCTTTCATTACTTTTTCAAAGAAATTAATGAGTTTAAAGGTAAAGGACTTTCTTTTGACAAAGCTAAATTGATTAGGGTTCAAGGTTAAGAAATTTTCTAAGTCCAGGTAAACAATGCCTGAAATAATAAGCTCCACAGCTTTATATATAAAGATGGTGGTAGTAATATGTCTATAGTTAGTTACCAAGGTCTAGGTTTGGGCCACCCTTGTGTAATGGCATTACAATAGCTGTCTGGTGTAGAGGTTGTGGGTTCAGATGGGCCATATTTGGTACTGATACTCTGGCAACCAGCTCTGCTATTGGGACACATGGTTGAGGTGTTCTTAGTTTTGAAGAGGCCTGCAAAAACTTGTTCTGTAGTAATTAAAGGAGGTAATTTTGACTGTGCAACCTGTGAAATAGAAGTAACTGTGGGTGTAGTAAAATTTGCACTAAATTTGTTTATAGGTTCATAGATATGTACTAGACTAATGGCCCGCCCTTTAGCCTTTACAAGCGTAGCCCATAGGATTACCTAGGCATCGTGCCACCCAACCTTAGTTCCCAGTGCCTCTGTCAAGTAGAGCCACTGGAGTGATCCCCGGGGTGAATTTTCTACTTCCCATCCACTCATCAAGATTTCTCTTAAAGAGGGCCAGTGAGGTGCTCTGCTTGACATGTATGGAAGTCTAATCCATAGCATGGGCAGTCTCTGATATGAACCTGTACCTCCAGCATGTTCTGTTGATTGTGGTAATGAGGTTGAGATTTCTGCAACGTGTGGTGCAGAGGGATTGGGATTTCTTTAGATGTAGCTTTTCTAACCGAGCTGGGTCAGACATGGCTTTGTAAGTCAAGCAGACATCGCCTCTAAGTAGGCGATATGAGACACAGAATAGTTGGATTTTTGAGTCTGTCCATATAGGACAAGTGTTTAAGGCCTAGGATTCTCTTCGTGAGGTACTTTTGTGGCCTCTCCAGTTGTTGCAGGTGTCTAGTGAGGTACATGCCAACTGGGACATTGTACTCAATGATTGACCTAATGTGGGAAGAGAAGAGGGAGACAATGACCTCTTTCTTCCTAAATGAAAAACCCTTAGTAATGAGCTGTGCCACATAGAAGGACTTTCTGACCACAGTGGCAATGTGTGGTGGTCAAAAGAGAGGTTGCTGTCAACCTGTGTTCCCAGATCTCTTATAACACCTTCTGTGTTCAGTGGGCTACGATCAATGTGGTAATTCATGGGAGCTGGGTTTTTCCCAGAGGGGATGACAACACATTTTTTTGGCATTTCATGCATTTAATATTATTTCATTCTTTGATATTAGTCAAAAGTGCTGTTTGCAGCACCCACAATGTACCAAGAATTGACTGCCTATGTAATTCTTATGACGTTAAGTGTATTGGTAGCATGTCTCAGTATGACTGTAGATTCTTTTTTATTAGACCTATTGCTCCTACTGTTACTGGAACTGTCTTGAGTATCTTCGACATAGCTGTCGTTTCTGCCTGCAAATCCTGATATTTTATGACTTTGTGTCTCTCTGTACCTAAGACACTGTAATCACTAGATGAAGCAATTTTAATGATCAATGCTACTTTTGTCTTTTTTTCAAAGACTACTATATCTAGTTTTCTCACATCTATTTTGTGAACTTTTCATAATGGGTGATTCCATGTGATGTACAATTCATCATTCTCTATACTGCTTTGTGGCTCATGTTCCAAAGCTTCTCATCAGTGTATCTCACTCAGTTACAAGATGTGTGACCTTTTCCAATTCTTTTTTACAGAACCTCTCCCACATGTTCAATGGACTTTGTAAACCACCTTAAGTGTAGTCCAGTATCATGGGATACCATCATTAATCTTTCATCTTTTTGTTTCAACTCACTTCTCTTTAAACATTCTTGCATCAAATCATGATCAACATAAGGTGGTTCCAGGAGGTCTCTGTACTTGACACAGTATTTATGCCTTTTCCACGTCTTTCCTTCCCATCTGCTCCTTCTCTTCATATTCATTTTTTTGTTTTTTTGGGACATTCAGTTTTTGTCTGATTTTTGTCTACTTCTGGTTTGGTTTCCATTCATGCTTGATTTTTTTCAGATTTGTTTGTTTTATTGCCAATCCTTCATAAGTTCCCAAATATGTATACTCCCCTTTCTGCTCAAATTCATTTTTATCACATTCCTGTCCCAGATTGATATTTTCTTTGTACTTCAATTTTCCTGCTTTAAACATTGCTTTTGCACATATATCAAGACCAAGTGAAATTCTTATATCATTTGAAAATTTTAACCACTCACAGTTGTGCTTTCAAGTCCTCATCATTCAAT
>NC_056737.1:1533408780-1533462842 GCF_019279795.1 Protopterus annectens | reverse complement strand
ATCTTCAGTGCCTGCGGTGATTTCTACCCACCCCTTGCATTAGCCCAGAGGAAGAGGCAGTGCAAGAGGAAGCACATTGACTCCCCTGAGTCCATCACCTCTGACACTGACTTAGAGGAATCTGAAGGTTCCCCTCGATCCCCCTCTGAGGATGTCTCCTTTGCTGACATCCTTGAGATCCTGAAACAGAGGGGGAACTGGCCAGCCTTTAACCCTTCGGAGGATGAGTCAGTGTATCTTGAGGCGTTTGGCTCTCACCCTTCTACCTCCTGGGTGTCCCGTCCCTTTGACCCCCCTTATGGAAATGGTGGCAAGGAAGGCCTGGACGGCTCCTGATTCAGTGGAACCCGCCCCGAGGAGGCCATCTAAGTTTATTACTGCCCCTAGAGATAAAGATTTTTTATCCAAAGGTGTCCCCGTTGATGCCATGGTGGTGGCTGCGGCCACTAAGAAGGAGTTTAGCCGACCCTTCGGTTCCTGTCCATCCTCCTAATAAGGAATCTAGGACCATGGATAGGTACGGTAAGCGGATGTTCTCATCAGCGACCTTTTCAATGCGGTTGCTGAATTACTTATGCCACTTCACTCGTCTCCAGAGAGATTTACTCAAGGATATGAGTGAAGTGATAAAGGATCCTACAGCTGAGGGGTTCCAAGACAGAATGAACTCCCAGTTGGCAACCCTGAATTCCATCGTTAACTCCTCCATGCGGCTTATCTCATATGCTGCGGATGGGGCGAGTAGAGCCGCAGGCACAGGTGTTGCCTTATGACGTCACGCCTGGATGCGGCTGTGCAACTTTGTGGACCCTTTCAAGGCGTCCTTCACCAATTCTCCCTTTGATGGATCATCCTTGTTTGGTCCACAGGGGAAGGATACATTGACCAGGTGTGAGGTAGAAGGTAAGACTCTCTCTGCCGTAGGAGTCCGTTTTTCTACCCCTTCTAGACCCTATCCCAAAGGTCAGAGGGAGGAAAGATGTGGTTCCGTAAACAATCCCAGGAGTCTCATCTGATGCACAGGTCGATTCCCTCTAGAGGCAGAGGGGAATAATAATAATAGACGCCACCCTAGAGGCAGAGGAGGTCCGAAACCAGGGTAGCAGAGAAACGTTCTCTGATAAACCCTTTCAGCATCCCTGAGGGGCTGCCCGGCTGTCCACCTTCGGAGGCAGTCGGGGGAAGGTTATCCCTGTACCCAAAAGCCTGGCTTTCCCTTACTCGAGATAAATGGGTACAGTCGATCATATCCGAGGGTTACAAAATTCCCTTTATTCACATCCCATCCCAACCCAAAGGATCCCTTACAGACGTTCCACCCAGTCTAAGGGAACAAGCAGCATTAGAAATTTCAAAGCTGCTATCAAAAAGAGCTATCCAATCAGTCCCAGCAGACCAGCAAGGATCCGGAATCTACTCCAAATTTTCTTTGGTACCAAAGAAAACAGGGGATTGGAGACCCATACTGGATCTCAGCAACTTAAACAAGTATGTCAGGAAAACAAAATTCCGGATGGTCACGCTACAGTCCATTCTACCCTTCTTGGGTCAGGACAACTGGATGTACTCGATAGATCTTCAGGACGCGTACTACCACATCAAGATGAACAGACGCTCCAGAAGATATCTCCGCTTCAGGCTGGGAGCCAGTCACTACCAGTTCAGAGCCCTGCCCTTTGGTCTCACTACAGCCCCCCATGTGTTTACCAAATGCATGGCAGTGGTCGCGGCTCACTTGAGACGTCAAGGATTCCAGGTGTTTCCATATTTAGACGACTGGCTCCTTACTGCCACCACCAGACATCAGCTTCTTCTATCCAGGGACTTCACCATCCAAATTTGCCAAGCTCTAGGCATTTCAATAAATTTCGAAAAATCTGCTTTGTCGCCTTGTCGTCTGTTACCTTTATAGGCGCCACCTTAGACACACTCAATCTTTCAGCCAGACTCACAGAGCAGAGAGTGTCAGACATTCGGAAACAAGTTTCCCTTCTCTTACAATACAACAAAGTCAAAGCCAGACTAGTTTTGAAGGTGTTAGGACTCATGGCAGCAGCTATTCCCCTTCTCCCCTTAGCTCGCTTCCACATGAGGATCCTCCAATGGATGCTGTTTACTCAATGGTCCTTCCAACAGCTCCCGATGTCCCATACCATATTGATAACTCAATCATGCAAGAATCAACTGTCTTGGTGGATCACATCACCTCAGGTTCTCCAAGGAAGATCCTTCACTCCCCCCCCCCCCAGTCGCCACGTTGACAACAGACGCCTTCCTGATCAGGTGGTGGGGGGGCATTTTCAGGGCAGGACAGTCCAAGGCACGTGGCAACCTTTCAAGTGCCACTTGCACATAAATGTCTTAGCGATGAGAGCAGTGCTTTTAGCGTTGCAAGCCCTTCACGACTCTCTTCCCACTGGGACTATTGCAATTCAGACGGACAACATGTCCGTAGTATGGTACATCAACAAACAAGGCGGAACCAGATCATACTCCTTATGTCGAGAGGCACTCAGACTTTGGCAATGGGCGATCTCTTCTCAGCGTTTTCTGATAGCAATGCACATTCCCAGGAAATCCAACATGATTGCAGACAAGTTGAGCAGGACAATTCTCATGCCCCACGAGTGGTCTCTAAAGAAATCAGTTCTAGAAGAAGTATTCCTAAGATGGGGCCACCCTTGCTGCGATCTTTTTGCTACTCCCCAAAACAGCAAGTGTCACGACTTCTTCACTCTCTTCCCATTACCAGGCCATCCCACCAGAGACGCTGTAGTCCACGATTGGCCTCGGGGACTTCTATATGCCTTTCCCCCTTTTCCACTGATATCTCAACTAATTCAGAAAGCCATCGCTTTGAGAGTGACAATGATCCTCATTGCCCCTTACTGGCCTCGACAGATATGGTTTCCGTTTCTTCATCGTTACCTTTTGGAGCAGCCTTGGCATCTGGACCCAGTACCAGATCTGTTAACCCACCAATCGGGTCAGCTGCACCAATCTCTGCATTCCCTAAACCTCACAGCGTGGTTTCTCCGATTCCGACCTTAGCCAGGCTTCCTCAATATCTCGCTCGGTCCGAGATATCTTGATAGCCTCTCATAAATCTTCTACTCGGAAGATTTATAGTAGCAAATGGAAACGCTTCTCTTTTTGGGCAACATCAAAAAACATAGATCCCTTTACTGCACCTATCCAGTCTATTCTAGACTTTCTAGCAGAGCTTTTTCATTTAGGATCATCTCGATCTACCATTAGAGTTCAACTGGCTGCCATATCTAATTTTCATGTAGGTGTCTCGGAGTCTAGCATCATGGCTCACAAACTCTGTAAAGCCTTTTTAAGGGGCGTATTTCTTCTCAAACCTCCAATCAAAGATCCCCCGCCTCAATGGGATTTGAACTTGGTTCTGGCATCCTTAATCCTTCCCCCCTTCGAACCGGCGGCTTCATGTTCTCTGAAGTTGCTTTCTTGGAAGACACTTTTTCTGGTAGCTATAACTTCAGCGACAAGGGTATCCGAACTCCATGCTCTGTGCAGTCATCCTCCTTACTTAGTGTTTCACAAGGTAGGGTATCCCTCCGTACTAATCCATCCTTTTTACCTAAGGTTTCCTCTCAAGCAAACCTAAACCAAATTATTAATCTCCCCGTCTTTTTCCCTAACTATTCAAACAGGTCGGAACAAAAGCTACATTTTCTGGGATGTTCATCGCCAACTTAGATATTACTTAGACAGGACTAAACCATTCAGGAAATCTGATCAACTGTTTCTGTCATATGCGGAAGGGAAATTGGGCCTTCCTGTTACTAAAGTATCCCTCTCTAGATGGCTCACCTCTACAATTACCTTCATCTATGAGATCAGACATCAAAAACTACCTTCAAGACCTAGAGCTCATTCAACTAGGGCATTAGCTACATCCGTAGCTTTTCAGGATAGGCTGCCAATAGATTCCATTTGTGCAGCAGCCACCTGGGCTTCTCCTCATACCTTCATTTCACATTACAAATTGGACATGGTCTCCAGAAACCGTGCCAGCTTTGGTTCCACTATTCTCAAGAGTCTGTTCCGATAGGCCACCCGGGATAAGGTGCTAGGGACGCGGTCCCATCCAGCAAGAATGAAGGCGAGATAGACAACTTAACATGTTATGTACCTACCATAACGCTCCATGTTAGTTGTCTTCTCTCGCCTTCTTTCTTGCGTCCCACCCTCCTTCCCCCAAGCCTGGACAGACCGATAGGAATTCAGTTTGTGATCTTCCTCTGGAAGTTGTCATTCCCACACGTTCTTCCACCTCCTTTTCTCCTTTCTTAGGTCTGCGATACCTTTCACGCAGGTTGTTATTGAGGTGGGTTTCCCTTCTCCATTCTATGGAGACTAGGGTTGCTTGGTATAGCTATCAAACGAGATCTGAGTAGTTACCGCCTAGCATTATGGGATATAGGGGAGCCTCGAGCCGGTGGAATTAGGTCTCGAGCTTTAGTCTTGGCCGAGTCGGAGCCAAGGATCGGCTCCGAACCCATCCAGCAAGAAAGAAGGCGAGAAGAAGACAACTAACATGGAACGTTATGGTAGGTACATAACTTCTTATTTTCAACTGTTTTCTGCACTTCTGATTTACTAAAAACATTTGCTACATATCTGTTTAAACTGATTTTTTAGACTTAGTGAATTCAGTCCTTACCTCTGTTCTGATCTTTGTCTCCTTTTTTGTTTGTTCTTTTTTTTCACTTGTCGCTGTAGTGAAATATTTTGTCTAGAGAGGCCTGTCTCTTCATGTGAGGGGGAATTCAGTCTGGTCTGATTTAGCTAGAGGCATTATTGCAAGGCTGTTTTTTTTTTGATTGGATAATTTGGCTGGATTCTGTTTCTCTGCCTTAAATAGCCAATATTTAAACCAGTTTGTACTGTTTTCTCAAAGCTGCAGTGAGGTAGGCCTTCTGACATTGTTTTCTGTGAGATTGGAAAAGATAAATGCTTATTTTCAAATGTTTTCTGCACCTCTGATTTACTAAACTAAAATATCTGTTTAAACTATGCAACTGTTTTTAGACTTAGTGAATTCAGTCCTTACCTCTGTTCTGATCCTTGTCTCCTTTTTGTTTGTCTGTTCTGTTCTTTTTACGTGTTGCTATACTTGAAAAGCACCAGGATAGAGCTAAATATCTATTATTGTTTGTGACCTTTGGAGCTTGTAGTGAAATCTTTTGTCTAGACAGGCCTAGCTGTTTCTTCATGGGTGTGGGAATTCAGTCTGGTATGATCTAGCTAGAGCCATTATTGCAAGGCTGTGGGTTTTTTTGTTTGTTTTTTTGGGGGTAATTTGGCTGTTTTCTGTTTCTCTGCCTTAAATAGCAAGTGCTTAAACCAGTTTGTACTCATTTGCTCAAAGCTGCAGTAAGACAGGCCTTCTGCCATTGCTCTGCTGTGAGATTGGAAAAGATAAGCGCTTATTTTCAACTTTTTTCACTTCTGATTTACTAAAAACATTTGCTGCGTATCTGTTTAAACTGTGCAACAGTTTTTCAAACTTAGTGAATTCAGTCCTTATCTCTGTTCTGATCTTTGTTTCCTTTTTGTTTGTCTGTTCTTTTTGCTTGTTGCTGTACTTGAAAAACACTAACATAGAGCTGAATATCTATTACTGTTTGTGAGCCTTGGAGCTTGTAGTGAAATCTTTTGTCTAGAGAGACCTAGCTTTTTCTTCATGGGAGGGGGAATTCATTCTGGTCTGATCTAGCTAGAGGCATTACTATAAGGCTGTGTTTTTTTTTTTGTTTGTTTTTTGTTTTTTTTGATTGGATAATTTGGTTGGTTTCTGTTTCTCTGCCTTAAATGTCCAGTGTTTAGACTAGTTTACACTTGTTTGCTTAAAGCTGCAGTGAGATAGGCTTTCTGCCATTGCTCTGCCGTGAGATTGGAAAAGATAAGTGCTTATTTTCAACTGTTTTCTGCACTTCTGATTTACTAAAACCATTTGCTGCAATTATTTTTTTAGACTTAGTGAATTCAACCCTTACCTCTGTTCTGATCTTGTCTGTCCCACTCACCCATTCAGCTGTTGTTGTGGTATTAAAGTTTGGTGGCTTTGAGTTGCCCACCTCTAGTATACATTTGATATTGAACACTCCCCCCAGCCCATTACCATTACATCAGCTCATTCTACTGTGTACAGTGAGATAAGTTGTGAAGGCCCCCACCCCTTTAGCTTCTCAACCTTGAAGTATCTTATGTCTCCTCACTTTATACTAACAAAAAAACTGTGCCTCTTCCTATTTCATTTTGCTGCTTGTGCTTAGGAGTTCAACTGCATTTAGTTTACCGCATTTGTTACTGCTTGTCGGTAGCCTTATTAAATTAATGACAGTGTTCTACTGAATTGCTGCTTTGTTTGAGCTGTCTTTTACTGTTGTGATTGTGAGCTTTCATTACTATCTACTGAAATTCATTACTGTTTAACTGCATATTTTCATACTGTGAGTTCTGTTCTTTTGCCTGTAAGTGGTTAATCTGTGCTTCTTAGTGAGTTTTTACAGTGTTCTTAACCTTAAATTGAGTATCATACTCTAGATACAGGCTTACTGCAGCCAGAACTTCAGCTGCACAGATTTTAACCCCTTTTGAAGTATTCCAGCTACAAATTTTCCCTCGGTACCACTTGTGTGATCACCTAGTAGTACTACTCTTAAACCTTCCACTCTTTACCCTCTTAGCTCTCTTTGGCCTCTCTCCCTCAGTTTCTGACAAATATGGATGGACAATTTCCTACATTTTCTCCTGCCAGTCTGGTTGATACGGGCATCTTGAGACAGTGTGGCAACTGCCTCATGTACACGGACAACCCTCTATTACTACCACCTAGGAACACAATTTGTGAGAGATGCAGTTACATCAAGCACCTAGTGTCATTGCTGTCTCCCCCACAAGCCAGTATATCTGGCACTGAGAAGGTTGCCAACACGAACACCACACCTCAAACACCTCCTGCATCTACACAACACACCCCCACATATGTGGAGGTCCTCAACAAAAACATACTCAAACAAAACAGACCTCCAACACAAAAACACATGCAAATTCCATTGCCCACCACACCACACATAGTCCACACACCTGTGTCTCACAGCCACTAAGGCCTAAACATAAACCCAACATATTAGTCATAGGAGACTCCATTGTGAGACACACGGATGTGCCCCTCACTAGGCTGGATAAGGAGAAAGTCACGGTTAGTTGTTTGTTGGGTGCCAGAATCTGCCATATCACCCATGCACTCAAGTCTCTCACCAGGTACTGTTATTCTATCTTAGTCCATGTTGACGTGAATTACTTCAGACATACCTCCCTGAACTATTTGAAAAGAGACATGATTGAGCTCACCGAATATGTGTCCCAGGCAGGTATGTTCCTAGCCTTAAGCAGCATTCTACCATCACCCAGAATGATGCCTCAATACAAACAGAAAATGACTGACTTTAACAATTGGCTTAGTTTCTGGTGTTATTCCATGGGGATCCAGTACCTTGACAGCCTGGGATGACATGACTGACAATACCACAATGCTTTGCCAGAGATGGTCTGTGTCTGTGCCACTTGGGCTTTAGGCCCCTGGCAAAGGCTCTTGCCTCCCCATAGTGCCTTTTAGAGGCAATGCCATGAGGTCAAAACTACCAACATGAAAATGTCATCAAAACATAAATTAAAGGTCATGCTGCTAAACGCTAGGAGTCCAAGTATTACTGCTGGGATAGCTTGCAGAGTGACATCACATCTTGTCATCTGACTCTATCCCAGGTGAAACCCCCCACTGATGCAGCTGGTAGCATTCAGCATCTACCTGTGAAAATACATAGACCTCAGATCGTTTGGAAAATGTTGGAAGTCGTAAAATAATTTACATTTCTCCACACTTAGACAGTACAAAAAACTTCTAGTTCTAGACATCATGTCTGCTGTTGCACTGAAACTGAAAGATAACATCTCTTTTTTATGGCCCAGCCATAAAGTAATTCAATCTCAACTATTCTGAAATTAACTTCTTGTGTTGCAGGTTCCATTGTTCAAATATATGCATCTAAACAGTTACAATAGTGTAGATACATTTATGTTCTGTTCCAGTAGGGTACACTATGGTTATTCTTTTATGCTCAGTACTGTACAAACCCTGTTCAACACACGTCTGTGCCAGCAGCTTGATATACACATAACATACAGTTCTGATACATTTGTAACATGAGCATATGAATCATGTTGATATTCATAAATGACATATAATTATTTACAAAATTCCAGACAGCTGTGCTGACAGTATCTTCCTTTTGTTACACTTCTATATAAATCATGTTAATATTCACAAATGACATATAATTATTTACACAATTCCAGCTAGCTGGGCTGGCAGTAGCTCCCTTTCGTGACACATGTATATACAAGTCTGCATGAGTACGTCTATGCAAGTGTGAGCTAGTGTGTGCATTCGAGTGTATGGGTATATGATTGTACCCGAGTACATGTATATATACGAGCATGCGGGAGTGCGAGTGTGCGTGTATGTAAGTATGTGATTACATGTATACTACTGTACACGAGTGCATGTGTATATATGAGTGTGAACGAGTGCCGGTATGCATATGGGAAGTTGTGGCAAAGAGCATTATTTTTTTAAACTTTAAAGCTTGCATACCTCTCAACTGTATAGATTTTTGCACACTGCCTAGATTTTTGCCTCATATTGTTGGTCTATTCTGCACATAAAATCTGTGGATGTTATGTAGTCCAATCTCACCTACATTCTTACCCGTGGGTTCGGAGCCGAACCTCTGTTCCGACTCGGCCATACTGTAGCTCGAAGTCTTTCAGTTGGCTGAGCTAAGAACGTATCCCATGCTACACTGCTCCCTTTTCCCAGATCTCATTTGCCGCTCATTTAGCTCAGACGTGGTCTCGCTCTTGGCTCTGGCTAAGTATAACTTTTTGTCTTTTATTGAGATATTCTTGCTTCAAAAGCTATTTTCATAGCTGTGTGTTGTGTGTGTACAAGTTTGATAATCTGGTGTTCAGTTTTTTTTTTCTCATGGTTTTGTTCTTTGTGGTGTCCCGCTAACTGTTTCCCAATGGGCTAGGCCCATTTCAGTTAGAGGACCTAGTCCGCCCCTGTTCTTTCTGTGTTTCTTGTTAGTGGGTACCTATCCCTCGGACTAGGGCCATTTAAGTTAGAGGACCTAGTCCTTTCCCTGTGTTCTTGTTAGGACCGCTTAAGTTAGAGGTCTTTTTGTGGTGTCTGTTGTTTTCTTTAGTTCCCGCGCTTGTGGCTTATTTTAACGGTTGGTGGTTTTTCAGTTTCCTTCACTATGTCTAAGGATACCAAAGAGCATAAGCCCTCAGGCTTTAAGAAATGTACTAAATGTGGTTATAAAATGTCAATCACTGATGGGCACTCTGTTTCTGTTTATTGTCTGGGGCCAATTCACCTTCAGGAATCTTGTACATTTTGCCATGCATGTAGCCCGCGTGTTCTTCAGGAGAGGAGGAACAAACTAATTTTGAAAGGACTTCTGAAACCCTCCTTCGAGGATGATTTGGAGAGGGCTTCTAGCTTCAAGTCCTCTCCCTCTAAGACTAAAGCTTCCAAGGCTAAAAAGCGATCTCCGGCTCCATCAGTATCCTCGGAGCCTCCGGAGAAAGTAGCAAAATCTACTGTGGCTTCCTCAGCTCCACTGTCTTCGATGCCGAAGGAAGTTGGTGCATCGACGGAATCTGCTTGGAGCCGGTTGAGGAGGTACTAGTTCAGAGCTGGTCTCCAAATTTTAGGCCGGTCTCTCCTCCTCGCTGGTCTTCTTCGGAGAGGAGATCTAGGTCCTCCAGGACTCTTTCGGATGTGGATGTAGATAGAGTGGTACAGAGACTGCTCCAATCACCGGTACTGGCTAAGTTGTTTTCGGCTCCAGCCCAGTCGGCTCTGGAGCCTGTCACCCAGTCAGCGTCGATACTTTCTCCTCCGAGCAAATCTCAGCTTTCGGAGCCGGAGTGGTCGTCGCCGTCTGATGTCCCAAGGTCAGCTCCGATGGCCCATCCTGGCTTATCGGCTCCGGCCTCAGCTCCGACCCCGTTGGCTCCGTCCCCGGGGTTCAGGACTCATGGTTCCTTGGTCGTACCCAAGGGGGAGGCCTTGGGACACCTTTCGGCTCCTAGCCTCCTTCTCAGTGCTTCGGCGCAGGGGAGCCTGACCCCTGCTTTGGCTTCGTACCCGGTCCCTTCTGCGCCGAGGTCTTCCATGGCTGGTCAATCTTCGGCATCATTTGGCCTGACACTCTGTCCCCTCCAGCTCCGGTGCGGGTCTCTGATCACCCTCTATCTTTCCAAAAAGGAGACTCAAGGCCTCAGGATACCCCCCATGAGTGGTCCTCATATTTCTGAGGGCCCCTCAGAGTTTCTGCCTGAGGAGCCTCCCAGAAAAAGAACGTGCAAGAGGAAGCACCTCGACTCCAAGATGAGTCCCTCACGTCAAACACCGACCTTAAGGAATCAGAGGGGTCCCCTACGTCATCCTCTGACGATGTCTCTTTCTCTGATATCCTAGAGATTTTGAAGCAAAGGGGTGACTGGCCCTCCAACGCTCCCTCCGAGGAGGAGTCGATGTTCCTGAAGGCCTTTGGGGCTCAGCCCTCCACCTCCTGGGTATCTCCACCCTTCGACGAACGTCTGGATCTGGTTTGTTGAAGGGTGTGGGAAATCTCTGACTCTGTGGAACCAGTCCCCAGGAGACCCAACAAATTCTTGTCCGCCCCCTCTGACAAAGAGTTTCCGTCCAAGGGAGTTCCTGTAGATGCCATGACGGTGGCAGCGGCCACCAAAAAGGAACTGGCTGAGACTTAGTCTACCATCCATCCCCCTAAGAAGGAGTTTAGGACCATGGACCGGTATGGGAAGCATATGTTTTCTTCAGCGGCCTTTACTCTGTGGTCACTGAATTACTTATCACATTTTACATGGCTCCAAAGAGATCTCCTGAAAGAGCTTGGAGATACTCTGCAGGGTAACATTTCTGATGCAGTGGCTCAGAAGGTCAATGCGCAGATGTCTACCCACAACTCTATTGCTAACTCCTCCATGAGGCTGAACTCTTACGCAGCCAAAGGAGCGGGTAGGGCAGCAAGTTTGGGAGTTAGTCTTAGGAGACACTCCTGGATGTGCCTCTGTAATTTCGCGGAGGCCTTCAAGTCTACATTCACCAGCACCTCGTTTGATGGATGTTCTTCGTGTTTCACTGTTGCAGCCATTACTTTTGGGTTATCCTGCTGGCAGGTTGCCCACAGTCAGCTTGAATTCCAAAGTCTTGGTCCAGTGTCAGTTGCTGTCGCCTCTTCCCTGACGCCCCTGTCAGGGGTATAAAAGATGCAGCCGACGCCATTTTCTTCAGTCTTTCTTGGCGCTCGGTGCCCGAAGCAGAAGCAGATCGCAAGTGTCGGTCAGCCGACTTCTGAGATTTTCGTGTTTTATAATTTCAGATCCGAAGTCTTCATTAAAAGCTAAGTACCCCATTGGGGAAACTTTTTTCTTGCTCCGGACCGATGTCAGAAAAAGTTAATAATTGTATTTCTTGTGGGAAGCAAATACCTCATAAGGACTTTCATTCTTACTGTATTCCTTGCCTAGGCCCTGACCACGACGTTGCTGGTTGTCAGTTTTGTGCTAGATTTAACCTACACACTATTAAGCGTAGGTACGATTTTGCTTTTCGTTATTCTGGCCGAAGATTTAATTACACAATGTCGTCGGATAGCTAGTTCACAAGAAACGCAAAGAAAAAGAAAGAGACAGGCAACCAAGGTCCAAAACCGATGACGAAGCTTCTTCTAAGCCAGTCGCCGGTTCTCAGTGAGGCGCTTTCGCAGCCCCTGATGCCCGCTACTTTAGAGCTGCAGGCCGCTACTGACTCCCACGTGGAGCTGACTCGGCCACTGGAAACTCAAGGTATTTGACCCTCGGACACTGTTCCCTCAGATGGCTCTGGAGCTGCTGAGCAGGCATCGGCTTCTGAGGGTGTATTCAGACCTACGCAATTAAGACTAAAGCACCTTTAAAGATGAAGAAACAAGTACAGCAACCTCATGGACAGGCCTCCATGCCTAAAAAACAGATGCTCAAAGTGGCTGAAGACTTAATTACTTTGATTAGGGGTTCACATCCCCTTCCTAATAAGAGGCCTAGGCAAGAGACAGACTATGAATCTTCAGATCAGGTTTCCATTTCATCTGATTCCTCTTCTGACCAGGAATACTCCCTTCCTCCCTATGCAGATTCTGATGCTGAAGAATCTATTCCTTCAGCCTCTCCTCCTGAGGACCACTCCTTTGGGGAAACCTTGCATACCATGAGGGAATATTTCCATTGGGAGAGCCAAGATTTTTCAGAATCTAAGAAAAGGCTCAGAGACTTTCTTTTATTACCACACCACAGGCCCCTAGCTATTCCAACTGTGTTAGACATTGTAGATGATGTGTTTTCAGAGTCCAGTCTGACTCCTGATTCCTTACCTCCAGCTCATGTTAAGCTGGACAGATACTATAGGGTTCATGATTCTCATAAATTCCTTTTCAAAAACCTTGCTGCAGACCCAGAAACTATTTCTCAGGGTCCCAAAGGGGTCAAGGCTTCTACTGCAAAGAACCCTACCCCCTCTGGCAGAGATTCTAGGGCACTGGATAGATGGGGAAAAAAAGATTTATACTTCTGCTACTACCTTGGCTACAAGGGCCTTAAATTGCCAGTTTCATATGCTCAAATATCAGCAATATATCATGTCACTGCTTAAACAGAAAATGTTGAGAACAAAGAAAGGCAGGATTTATTGCATGCAACTGAACAAGTTGGAAAGCATACTTTGCAATGTGGTTTTGATTCTCTGGAGGCCTCCTGCAGGGCCACTGTTACGGGTTCTGTCATTAGGAGGCATGCTTGGTTAAAGGAACAAAATCTGCCTGATCATGTCAAAGCAAAATTATTAGATGCTCCATTACAGCATGATACCTTGTTTGGTGCTAAAACAGAAGAGGTGTTAAAGAAAATGGAGGACAAGGCTAAATCTATGCAAACGGTCAAGGATTTCTTATAGGTACAGCCTCCAAGATTTAGCAGACACTGGCCTACAAAGAATTGGTCCTTTCCAGTGTCGGACAGGCCGCAAAGGGGCAGATCCAGATGCCCTAGAGGCAGATCCCAGCCCTAAGGTTCATACAGGTCTAAACAATGTGGTGTCTCTACCTCCGAAAGTGGAGAAGACAAATCACAGCCATACAGGAAACAGTCCCAATGACTTCCCCCTGCCTGCGCCAAGCACTTATCCTCTGGCAGCACCTTTAGGGGGAAAACTAGCACTTTTTTCTCAAAATTGGCACATTATAACCCAGGACAAATGGGTCCTAGACAGAGTGTCACAAGGCTGCAAGTTTCACTTCCATTCCCTGCCAAGGGCAATCGGTTGGCCAGACCTGCCAAAAAAATCAATGGGCAGAGGCACAAAAAAAGGTCTCATCCCTCACGGACATGGGGGCAATTCAACAAGTTCCAGAGAAAGAGCAGGGACAAGGATTTTACTTGACTGTTCTTGGTACCAAGAAAGGACAAGGCCTGGAGACCAATACTGGACCTATCTATTCTAAACACATACCTGGATATTCCAGAATTCAAAATGTTGACTTTACAGCAGGTTCTGCCCATGCTGGGCAAGAAGACTTGGCTTGTGACTTTAGACCTAAAAGAGGCATACCTGCATGTCCCAATCAGACAAACATGCAGAAGATACCTCAGATTCAAGGTTGGCTCAATGCATTACCAATTCTCTGCACTGCCCTTTGGCTTATCTGCTGCTCCCAGGGTCTTTACAAAGTGCTGGCACCAGTAATTGCATTCTGCAGACAAAGAGGAATACAAATATATCCTTACTTGACGACTGCCACATTCAAGCAGAGAACAAGGATATTCTACTACAGCATCTGGCATTTGTAAAGAGACTTTTAACATGCCTAGGGTACACAGTCAACGAAAAGAAATCAAAACTAGTACCTTCTCAAGAGATAATATTCCTGGGTGCAAGCTTAAATACAACTGCCCAGATGGCTTATCTCACGCCAGACAAACAAAGGCAATTGACTACCTATTTCAAAATGTTGGCAATAAACGCCCAGTTATCTGCAAGAAAAATTCTGCAGACTTTGGGCTTCATGTCATCCTGCATGCTACTAATTCCATATGCAAGACTGCATATGAGGAAACTTCAATGGTACCTAAAAAGTGTTTGGACTCAACATTGCCACAGCCTGGAAACAAGGATTACTCTCATTCCCTGCCTGCAACAGGAGTTTCGATGGTGGGCGAAGACTTGTCACCAGAACAAGGGACAGCCGTTCACTTTACCCCCAGCCAGGCAGATATTAACAACGGATGCATCAGACTATGCCTGGAGGGCCCACATGGCAGGAAAATGTATTCAAGGCACATACATGGTCCTCAAACCAAATGCACCTACATATCAATCAAAACGAGATGCTAGCTGCTCAAAGTGCCCTGACAACCTTCAAGGACCTACTTCATCCGGGACAATTACTGATAATGACAGACAACACCACGGTCATGTGGTATATAAACAAGCAGGGAGGCACTCATTCTTACCCCCTTTGCAGACTAGCCATGACTTTGTGGGATACAGCATTGACTTACCAAGTACATCTGCAGGCACAATTCCTGCCAGGAAAGAAAAATACTCTGGCAGACGAACTAAGTAGAAACCTCATGGATCCCCATGAGTGGCAATTGGATCCACAAGTCCAGCATGATAATAAGGAAATGGGGATGCCCGGATATAGACCTATTTGCCTCTCCTCACAATTACCAACTAAAAAGATTCTGCACAAGGACTTATCACACACAAGCATGGAAAGTGGAAGCCCTATCTTTCAGCTGGAAGAACCTAGCAGTATATGCCTTTCCTCCACTGCCTCTCCTCCCCAAGGTACTCCTAAAGGTCAGACAAGAGAAGCAAAAGATGATACTGATTGCCCCAGACTGGCCCCACCAGTACTGGTATCCAATCCTAAGGAACTTGTCTCAATGCCCAGCTTGGACCTTGCCTCAAATACCTCATCTACTGTCCCAACAAAACAATCAGATCATGCACAGCCAACTCAGAACCTTAAATCTGGCAGCATGGCGGATAATGTAGTCATACAAAGCACACCTCTCACTAAAGCCATGATGGATGTCATTTTGGAAGCCAGAAGGCCTAGCACTAGAAAATCTTATGCAGGAAAATGGAAGCGATTCTGTGCTTGGAACCAGGCATAAGGAATTGACACAGCTGTTCCAAATATTCCTCAGATTTTGCAATACTTAACTGAGATGCTGGACAAAGGCCTTTCCTTTTCATCAATTAAAATTCATGCCTCTGCCATTTCGGCTCATTACAATACAGAGCCACCAATCTTTTCTCATCCTTTGTTAAGGCAGTACCTCAGAGGAGCCAAAAACTTAAGACCTCCAAGGAGAACACCAATACCTGCATGGGACCTCAACTATGTCTTGTAAAACTCACCCTGTCTCCATTTGAGCCAGCCGCTACTGCTGATATAAAGTTTTTATCTTGGAAAACAGCTCTGCTCCTAGCAATTACTTCTGCAAGACGAGTTTCAGAGCTACAGGCACTCATGGCTGTGGAACCTTTTATCATTTTTTATCCTGACAGGGTTTCTCTGAGGACAAATCTGACATTTATGCCTAAGGTGGTGCCCAGTGTGGCTCTTAACCAAACTTTTCATCTGCCAACTTTTTATCCAAATCCACAGAACAAGGGGGAGAGAATTCGCATTCTTTGGACATACACAGACAGCTTTGATTCTACTTGGACAGAACCAAAGTTTTCAGAAAGACAGAGCAATTACTAGAGGTATATACTGCAGGATCACAGGGAAAGGCTGTCTCAAAGCAGACTATTTCTAAGTGGATAGGCCACTGCACTCGTTTCTGCTATTCACACCATAGCAAGCCAGTGCCTAAGGGCATTAGGCCACATTCAACCAGAGCAGCAGCCACTTCAGCAGCCTTCCTCAGGGGATTACCAACCAAAGACATTTTAGAGGCTGCTACCTGGAGTTCAGTGCACACCTTTACAAAGCACTATCATCTGCCACTCTACTCTAAATCCAGAGCAGGCTTTGCCACTGCAGTTCTGCAGGGCCTCATAGCCACTCCTAATGCTCTTTAGCTCCAGCCTCCCAACCATAGCTTTGGGACTGTACCCAAAAGTATTGACTGCAACAGTGAAACACGAAGAACATAGTACAGTTGTGTACACTTACCATAAATGTAGATGTTCGAGTGTATTCATTGTTGCAGTCCAGGTTACCCTCCCGCCACCCCCCTTAGTTTTGCTGGAACTTATCTTTACTTCTCTAATCTATACAACCTATGTGGTGTATTTGCTTGTAGATGAAAGTAAACTATATTTTAGTGCATGTATGTTTTATTTACATATTTTAGCCTACCCTTTTGGGGGCACCTGACATCTGGGGCAAGAAAAACTGAAGAAAATGGCGTCGGCTGCATCTTTTATACCCCTGACACCCTGACGTCAGGGAAGAGGCGACAGAAACCGACGTCGGACCAAGACTTTGGAATTCAGGCCGACTGAGGGCAACCTGCCAGCATGCTAACCCAAAAGTAATGACTGCAACAATGAATACACTTGAACATCTACATTTATGGTAAGTGTGCACAACTGTACTTTCCTCCTTATTTGGAACCAAGGTGAAAGACTCTCACTAGGTGCGAGCAAGAGGGAAAAACTCTGTCTGCTTTGGGAGTCCGTTTTGCCATTCCTTTCAGGCCTTATCCCAAGACCCAGAGGAGTGGGAAAATGTGGCTCAAAAAATCGCAGAGGTTTTTTTCATGACACACAAGGTGAGTCCCCCTCCAGAGGCAGGGGAGGGAGTGGTAATTCAGGTAGACGCCACCCTAGGGGCAGAGGAGGCCCACGTAACCAGGGAGACCGCGATTCCTTTTGTGGTTCTCCCTACCAGCGATCCTGATGGGAGGCCCGACTGTGCGTTTCCGGAGCCAGTTGAGGGTCGCATTTCACTATACCCAGAGACCTGGCAAGGTATCACCCAGGACCAATGGGTATTAAAAATAGTTTCCGGAGGATATCACATTCCCTTCTCTTCACCCCCCCCCCTTCCGATCAAAAGAATTCCAGATGTTCCACGCAATCAAAGGGATTCCGCAGCTTCAGATGTTTTAAAGCTGCTAGAAAAAGGAGCCATCCAGCATGTCCCCTCAGACCAGATCTGATTAGGGTCTTACTCCAGATTCTTTTTGGTGCCGAAAAGGACAGGAGACCTGAGACCCATTTTGGATCTCTACAGATTGAACACCCATGTGAAGAAGTCCAAGTTCCGAATGGTCACGTTGCAATCTATTCTGCCATTGTTGGGAAAAGAATTGTGGATGTGCTGCATCGACCTCAAGGATGCTTACTACCATATAAAGATGGACAGGGCATCCAAACGTCATCTACGCTTCCAGCAGGGAGCCAGTCATTTTCAATTTTGTGCCCTGCCCTTTGGTCTCACCACAGCCCCCAGGGTGTTCGCCAAATATATGGCAGTAGTGACGGCTCACTTGAGACGTCAGGGATTCCAAGTGTTTCCGTACCTGGATAACTGGCTCCTTTCTGCCACCACCAGGCATCTACTACTGCAAACCAGAGACGCCACTATCAAACTGTGTCAACAACTGGGCATCACTCTAAACTGGAAAAAGTCTGCCTTGTTGCCCTCGCAGCGTGTCACCTTTATAGGCGCCGAGTTAGACACCGTGCTCATGAGGGCGTTTTTACCACAAGAAAGGATTCAAAGTTTGCAACATCAGGTGTACGCATTGCTCCCTCTGAGAAGAGTGAAGGCAAGATTGGTCCTCAAATTGTTGGGGACGATGGCTGCTACAGTTATGCTGGTTCCTCTGGCGAGGCTGCACATGAGGCTCCTTCAGTGGCTACTCTTCACCCAGTGGTCTCTACAACATCTTCCACTTTCTCATCTTATAATGATCACAGACAGGTGCAAGCAGGATCTTCACTGGTGGCTTCACACCTGCAACCTCAGTGCAGGAAACCCCTTCGTTCCGTCCCCTCCTGTTGCCACAGTGACCACGGATGCCTCCCAGATGGGGGGAGCATTATCTAGGCAGGACAGTCCAAGGCACTTGGCAGGAACATGAGATGCATCTGCATATCAATGTCCTGGAGATGAGAGCAGTGCTACTAGCGTTGCAAGCACTTCAGAGCTTTCTTCCTCTCGGGACAATTGCGATCCACTCAGACAATATGTCGGTGGTTTGGTAGATAAACAAACGGGGAGGAACCAAGTAGTACCTCCTTTGCAGAGAGGCCATGCGAGTGTGGCAGTGGGCAGTGGCTTCCCAACATTTTCTTGTAGCAATGCACATTCCAGGGAAGTCCAATGTGATTGCCAACAGGTTGAGCAGAGCTATTCTGATGCCTCACGAGTGGTCCCTGAACAATCGGGTTGCGGAGCAGATTTTCCACAGGTGGGGTAGCTTCTTCACCCTTATCCCCCTCAGGGGGAGTCACCCAGGGACACTCTAGTTCACAATTGGCCCTCCGGTCTACTGTATGCTTTCTCTTCTGTTCCTCTGCTGACAAAGGTTATTCAGAAAGCACAATCTTTGGGTAGCAAAATGATTCTGATTGCTCCACACTGGCCTCGTCAAATTTGCTTTCCCTTTCTCCATCCCTACCTCATGGACACCCCCTAGATTCTGGACCCACAACCAGATCTGCTGACTCATATGTCAGGGCAGCTCCATCCCTCTCTTCAGACCTTCCGGTTGACAGCCTGGCTTCTCCACTTCCATCATTAGTCAGGCTTCATAATTTTTCGCCGGAAGTGGTTCATATTCTGTCTTCCTCCCATAAGCCTTCCACCAGAAAAATCTATTCCAGTAAATGGAAAAGATTTTCCATATGGGCACATGCAAGACAAATTGATCCTTATACAGCTCCAATTTCGTCAGTCCTGGAATTTCTCTCCATGCTTTTCAACCAGGGATCAGTGGGCGCAACTATTAAGGTCCAGTTTGGTGGCTATTTCCACCTTTCATGTCGCTGATGAGCCTAGTCTCATGGCACATAGACTTTGTAAGGCATTCCTGAAGGGCACTATGCTGCTTCGTCCTCCAGTCTTTGAGCCTGTTATGCTTTGGGACTTAAATTTTGTTCTTCAATGTCTCACTTCGCCCCCCTTTGAGCCTGCAGCCACTTGTGATTTAAAATATTTGACTTAAGACAATCTTTTTGGTAGCCATCACTTCAGCCAGACGTGTCTCAGAGCTTCAAGCCTTATCAATCAGACCACCTTACTTGATTTTTCACAAGGACAGGGTTTCTCTCAGACCAAACCCTTCCTTTCTACCGAAGGTGGCTTCAGTTAGTAATCTCAACCAATCCATTGAACTACCTGTATTCTTTCCAGAGTTCTTGAACAAGGCAGAATTTAAATTTCATCAGCTGGATGTGCACAGACAATTACGATTCTGTTTGCATAGAACGAAGAATCTTAGAAAATCGGATCAGTTGTTTGTCTCATTTTCAGAAAACAGGATTGGGTCTCCTGTTTCCAAAGTCACCTTGTCTAGATGGATCTCCAGTTGTATTTCCTTCATTTATGCTTCGGGTGGCAGAGATTTACCATTTTGAGTGAAGGCTCACTCTACCCGATCTGTGTCTACATCTACAGCCTTTCAGACCAGGTTGTCTATGGATGATATTTGTGCTGTGGCTACATGGACATCTCCTCACACCTTTGTTACTCACTACAAGTTAGATTTAGTATCTAGAGGCAGGTCTTCCTTTGGTTCCACAGTGCTCAGGAGTATTTTCCACTGAGCCTCCCAGGATTCAGGTGCTGGGGATGCTGTCCCACGGGTAAGAATGTAGGCGAGATTGGACTACATAACATCAAGACGTTATGTACTCACCATAACGTTCGATGTATGTAGTCCATCTCGTCTCACATTCTTACTTACTCCCCCTCCATCCCCCATCCTGGAGGACCTAGAGGTTTGGTATGGTTTAAAAATTCCTTTATGGTTGGTATGTTCTTCCTTCTGTGTGTGTTGTTATTATGTGTGGAGAGTGAGTGATTGAGCTCGCAGCAAACTAGATAAAGGGAGCAGTGCAACATGGGATACCTTCTTAGCCCAGCCAATTGAAAGACTTTGAGCTAGAGTATGGCCGAGTCGGAGCCAAGGTTTGACTTCGAACCCACAGGTAAGAATGTGAGGCGAGATGGACTACATACATCAAACGTTATGCTGAGTACATAACTTCTTGTTTTCTGACAAATCATTGAGGATTGAAATCCCTAAATAATGACATTCATTTGAGTTTCAGACTTCATTTCCTTTGGAAAATGCATGCTAACACAAATCGTATTATTCTAGCAACTTTGTAAGTTTGTAAGAGCAATATTTCAAATCTGTCCCTACTTTTTGGCCCTTTGTCCGACCATTATTTTAGGCTTTATTTCTTGCACTAAGAGGTTGAGAGGTATTCACAGTTATTCTGGGAGAATAATTAATCTGAAGTAGGCAGACTTCATTCGTCTGCAACCTGTGGGTATCGGATCCGACCTCGGATCCGAGCCGGCAATTCAAAAGCTTAGGCTCCGAGCTCCTAGCTCCTCCCTCTTACCCATAACCCCTTGCCAAGCCCTGACTGACCTCAGATTTCGTTTGCCGCTTTTCAAGTAACTACGGAATTCCAGAGCTCCTGGCGTTGGTTAAGATAAGAAGAGTTTTTTTGACAGAAAAAGTTCTAAAAATCTTTATTTTTCTTGTTGATATAGTTAGTGTTGAGTGTGTTTAGGCTTTCCTCCCTCTTTTATTTAATATTCACGGGTTTTGCGTAGTTTGTTTGTGTGTGTTTTGTGTTAGGCCTTAGGGTTGTGATGTCTGAAGCCCATAAGGCTGTTTTCTCGAATACGAGTGTGGCCATAAGCTGTCCCCAGCGGATGGCCACACTCTGTCAAGAATGCTTGGGGTTGAACACCTGTCATCTGGTTGTACCATTTGTGCAGGGTTCAACCCCCGGGCTTTGAGGGAGCGGAGGTCAAGCTGGTGCTGGCGGTCTTTACCTCCAGATACCGCCGCCTCTGCCCTTCCACTCAGCAACCTGTTGCTGTGGGTTCTCCCTCCGGCTGGGACTCAACCTCCTCTAAGTTGCCGGAGGGGAAGGAATCCTCTAGGGAGAGAGAAGAAGGAGAGGCACAGGAGAGGCACCAAGCGGAGAGCCGAAACTTCCAGTTCGGCTCCTCCATCTAAGCGGCCTCCCTGTGCCTTCTAGCTTTCCTCCTCCTCGGCTCCACTCCCTCGGTTCTCCCTGACCCGAGGAGGAGGAGGCTAGTTCTTCTAGGAGGTCTCCGAGGCTCTCTAGGTCCGCTTCGTGGCCTCCACTAGGTCAACCTTTTCAATGAGTGAAGCTGATATGGACCGGATGATGAGGAAATTCATCCAGGCCCAAATGCAAATGGGAGTGCTCCTAGCCCCCATCCGGGAGGGGCTCACTTTTTCGCCTTGGCTCCTTCTCCCACCCATACCACGGGTTCGGAGCTGTCGGCGCCGGGCAGATTTGGATCCGGGGTGGGTCGGATCCGATGGGTCGGCGCACTCGGATCCGTCCCATCCCTTGAGTGCTTCGGGTACCGGACCCGACCTCTCGGAGCCGAGGGCCGAGCCTCGGATCCGAAGAGCTGGTGTCTTCGCTCCGCCCAGGTCGGAGCACACGGTCTCGGATCCGACAGTTTCGGCTCCGACTCCGTCCGTCGCCGGATCCGAGTGGGGGTCGGCTCGGGCTTAGAGAAGCTGGCTCCCCTCGGCTTCGGCGTAGTGGAAAGGGCACTGTTGAGGACATCCGACCCCGGTCCCTGCCACGGCTCCATCCCGCACTCCTTGCAGTTGGGCCAGGCCCCACCAGCCGGTCCCAGGGACAGCCCGCCTCGATGTCCCAAGTGGTTCCCTTGGAACATCCTACTGCTGAAGAGTACTCTTCGACAGCCCCGATGAAGTACCTCGGAAGCGTAAGTGCAAAGGAGGCACATGGACTCCTGAGTCCGTCACTGAAGACACAGACTTGATGAAGGGAAGGCTCCCTAGGTCACCCCCTGAGGACGTCTCATTTGGAGACATCATGGAGATGTTAAGGATCAGGGGGGGGTGGTCTGCCCCCAAGGCTTCTTCGGACGAGTCTGTGTTCTTGGAGGCATTCGAGGCGGGCCCTTCTACCTCTTGCGTGTCCCCTCCTGCTGACCCCCTGGTGGACCTTATTTCCATCAGGGCGTGGAAGGATCCGGACACCATTGAGCCTATCCCTAAGCGCCCGGACCGCATTCTATCCCCCCCGTCGGACCGCACCCACTGGAGTAAGGGCCCCCCAGTAGATGCCATGATGATGGCTGCAGCCACGAAGAGGGAATTGGCCCAGGAGAGTCCCTCCATGCATCCTCCGGGCAAGGAGTCCCGCTCGATGGATCGCATTGGGAAGCGAGTTTTTAGTTCAGCAACCTTCTCATTGAGAGCGCTGAACTACATGGCACATGTCATTAGGATGCAGCGGGATCTGATTAAAGAATACGCTGCATCTCCCCCAGAGTCCATGTCGAGTGAGGATAAACAGGTATACTCCACCCGAATGGCCACTCTCAGATCGGTTTCCAATACATCTATGCGGCTGCTTTCTCATGCTACTGAGGGAGCCGCTAGAGCCAGCGGAGCAGGCCTAGTCATGAGGCGACAGGCCTGGCTCCGCCATTGTGATTTTGCAGAGCCCTTCAAGGCGACCTTCGCGAATGCCCCTTTCGATGGTGTTCTGCCTTGTTTGGCAAGACTGTTCGCGAGACATTAGTCCAGAGCGAAAAGGACGGGAAGACGCTGTCTGCCGTCGGAGTCCGCTTCTCAGCTCCCCAGAGGTCCTTCTCTAAGAACCAAAAGGGACAGAAGAAGATGTGGTTCCGGAAGTCGCAGCAGTCCCAGCCTGCTCCGGATAACCAGTCCTTCCGTGGCAGAGGAGGATGGGGAGGTCGCCGTTAGAGGCAGGGGCTCCTGGCAACTTTGGGTCCAGAGAACCTTTCTCTGCTAGACCCACGCAGCAGCCCTGAAGGGTTGCCCGGCTGTCCGTCTCTGGAGGCAGTCGGGTGGCGGTTTTCGAGGCACCTGACTTCTTGGGAGTCCATAACAACAGACAGTTGGGTGCTTCGTGTCATATCCAGAGGATATTCAATTCCCCTATTCAAGGTTCCCAAATCTCGCAGCCTCCCAGATGTTCCACCCGACCAAAGGGAGGCGGCAGCTGTCGAAATCGAACAACTGCTAGAAAAAAGAGCTATCCAGCGCGTCCACCGAGATCAAACCGGATTAGGGTTTTACTCCAGGTTCTTTTTGGTGCCAAAGAAGACGGGGGACTTAAGACCAATCTTAGATCTTTCCCAGCTGAACCTGTCAGTAACCAAGCAAAAGTTCCGGATGGTCACCCTGCAATCTATACTTCCCCTTTTGAGGGAGAACGACTGGATGTGCTCCATCGACCTCAAGGACGCGTACTACCACATTCAGATGGACAGACGGTCCAGGAGGTTTCTTCGCTTCCGGCTAGGAGCCAGTCATTATCAGTTCAGGGTCCTCCCCTTTGGTCTCACCTCAGCCCCCAGGGAGTTTACCAAGGTGCTAGCGGTAGTAGCGGCCCACCTGAGGCTCCAGGGATTACAGGTCTTTCCGTACCTGGACGACTGGCTCCTGACAGCATCATCAAGGCATCTTCTGTGCTCAGCCAGGGATTACTTTCTTCAACTAGCACCAAGGCTGGGCATCACGATCAACTGGGAGAAATCTTTTCTGAACCCCACACAAGTTATAGATTTCATAGGAGGAAGACTAAACACCAGATCAATGCGAGCCTTCCTCACCCCAGACCGTATTGCCAACCTGAAGTGTCATGTGACAGCGATCCTGCAACCATCTCCAACTGCAGCTTCGGTCCTGAGGGCCCTAGGTTCTATGGCGGCAGCTATTCCGCTTTTCATTCATGCTCATTTACGCATGCGGGTTCTTCAATGGATCCTTCAGGTTCAGTGGTCCCCTTTGTTCCTCTCAAACGCCCGATTGCGGTCAGCAAGCGTGCAGGGACTCCCTTCTTTGGTGGCTTCTTTCTCCGGAGCCCTGGCAGGAGACCTTTTGCTGCATTTCCCGAGCCACAGTGACCACGGACGCTTCTTGCCTCGGTGGGGGGCATTCTGGGAAAGATTGTCCAAGGCACGTGGAATCCCACAGAGACGTCATTGCATATAAATGTCCTGGAAATGAGGGCGGTGCTCCTAGCGTTGCAAGCACTTCACCACGCTCTTCCTTCAGGGACTATTGCGATACAGACAGACAACATGTCGGTAGTCTGGTATATCAACAAACAGGGAGGAACCAGGTCTTACCCCTTTGTCGAGAGGCCATGAGAGTCTGGGAATGGGCAATTTCCACCAAACGCTTTCTGGTAGCAACGCACATTCCGGGAAAGTCCAACATCCTTGCGGACAAGCTCAGTCGCACCATCCTTTCTCCACACGAGTGGTCTCTCAATCCTCAAGTAGCGAAGAAGATTTTTGCCTTGGGGCAACCCTGTTGCGATCTTTTGCCTCTCCCTCAAACGCCAAATGACAATTTCTTCGCCTGCTTCCCCACCAGGGAATTCCGAGATGCTCTGGTGCATGGTTGGCCTCCCGGTCTCCTTTATGCCTACCCTCCACTTCCTCTGATGCAGAGGCTTCTGCAGAAAGCCAGCAGTTTGGGGAGCAGAATGATTCTCATTGCCCGTTCTGGCCTCGACAACCTTGGTTCCCTTCGTATGGTCTCACAAAATCAATCCACCCTGGATTCTGGATCCAATTCGGATCTCATCTCCCACCCTCTGGGAATGTCAGTTCCCAATCTGGGACCCTGAAGTTGACAGCTTAGCTGCTCCAGTTCCATCCTTAATTAGGACTCCCGGTATCTCATCACCGGTCAAGGCCATTTTAGTGGCAGCTCATAAACCTTCCACCAGGCAGGTTTATCGGAGTAAATGGAAGAGATTCTCTATATGGGCAGTACAGAGAACTTTGGATCCTTTCTCGGCACCTATGTCAGCGGTGCTGGATTTTCTAACAGACCTCTTTCATCAAGGGGCTAGTTCTTCCACGATTAAGGTACAATTGGCAGCTATCTCGCATTATCACATTGGTCATGACACAGCTCCACTTATGACGGCGAAATTATGCAAAACATTTCTCAAAGGAGTTTTTTTGTTCAGGCCTCCAGTCAAGGAGGTTGTACCACCTTGGGACTTGTCTTTAGTTCTGCAAGCCCTTACGGCTCCTCCCTTCGAGCCTGCAGCTTCTACTGATTTAAAGTATCTTTCCTGGAAGACTGCCTTCCTGGTAGCTATCACTTCCGTCAGAAGAGTGTCTGAGCTTCAGGCTCTATGCGTCAAGCCGCCTTACCTTTCTTTCTTCCCTGATAGGGTGTGCCTCAGGACCAATCCTTCTTTTCTTCCAAGGTCTCTTCTGAATCCAATATTAACCAGTCAATCAATTTACCTGTGTTTTTCCCAAGTACTCAAACAAAGGGAATACAAATTGCATTCCTTGGATGTTCACAGACAATTACGTTTTTATATTAACAGAACAGCTGGTCACAGGAAATCAGATCAGCTGTTCGTCTCCTTTGCTAAATTTGCTCTGGGTAAAGCAGTATCTAAAGTCACACTATCTAAGTGGATTGCTAATTGTATTCTGCAGGCATATGACACTTCAGGTAGACCTGCTCCTCAGAGGGTTACGGCTCATTCTACTAGGGCAGTTTCCACGTCAGCCGCCTTTAAATCCCGTGTATCATTGGATGATATCTGCGCGGCAGCTACTTGGGCCTCACCTCATACCTTTATTTCTCATTACAAGGTGGATGTTGTTTCTAGAGGAAGAGCATCCTTTGGCTCAGCGGTGCTCCGAAACATCCTTCCATGACGGCCGCCCAAGATTCAGGTAGCTAGGGACTCTGTCCCACAGGTTGCAGACGAATGAAGTCTGCCTACTTCAGATTTAGAAGTTATGTACTCACCATAACGTTCCATCTGAGTAGGTGACTTCATGCGGATGCAACCATCCCCCCCTCCATCCCCCTGACCTTTATAGAGCGAGTATTTATGCTGTTTTAGTGTACTGTTGTCAGTATTTTGAAGCAAACTCAATCTGAGGTCAGTCAGGGCTTGGCAAGGGGTTATGGGTAAGAGGGAGGAGCTAGGAGCTCGGAGCCTAAGCTTTTGAGTTGCCGGCTCGGATCCGAGGTCGGATCCGATACCCACAGGTTGCATCCGAATGAAGTCACCTACTCAGATGGAACGTTATGGTGAGTACATAACTTCTAATTAATTTTATTTAATTTAATTTTATTTATTTATTTGGAATTTGGTTACTGGGAAAGTTTGACTGGTGAGAAAACCCATTTTCAGCGGGGGCCTGGGGAGAAAACCTCCATACAGTGCAACAGTATATAAGAAAATAGCATGCAAAAACTAACAGTGTGTGTTGACAAAAGATTCAGGAAAAGGCGGTACAAAAGCAGTGGATCATTAAACAGTACAAGGCCAAGGCATTATTGATCTTGCTCTACATTTGTCAAAGATTATTTGTTGTTTTTTAATTTTTATTTACATATATACATATTTACATATGGAAGGAGGTTTGAAATGTGAGTGGTAAAAGATAAAAAGCTGATAAAGAGCAAGGAGGAAATTTGCCAAGAGAGTTTGATGGGTGTTGGGGTGGGGTAACTATTTGCTGTGTAGGAGTGCGATGGCTATTATGGACTAAGGGAAGGGGCTATGTGGGCATAAGAGTACTAGGGCCATAGTTGTGGGGAGGGTAGTAAAAGTGGAGGTGAGGGGAGGAGTGTAAGTGGGTTGGTGATTAGCCCAAAGCTGAGCATGAGTACAGCCAGGAGTTAGCTAGGTGAGGCTTGAGAATATTTCTGAATTTTGCGGTGTTTATAGTTTCCAGGATAGATTGAGGAGTAGAGTTCCAAGTCCTAGAAATGAGGTTGGAGAATAGTGAGTCCCAGAAGCTGTTTTTAGATTTAGTAACTTGAGTTGTTTGTCAGAGTACCGTAAGATTCTGTTATTAGAGTAGGGATGTAGCAGATTTAGAAGTGCTAGGCACTTGTCAGGGTGGTGTATTATGTTATGGGTGGTTATGAGCTAGGTTAAGGTTAGTAGGTTGGGTAGCTCTAGCCAGTTAAGTTATTTGGAGTGTGGTGCAGTGATGGGATCTGTGTAGTGAGTTGGTAGCAAATTTAGCAATCTTATTGTAGCAGGATGTGAGTTTAGCTAAGTCTGTTTTCTTAAGGTTGGTATAGATAGAAGAGGCGTAAAGGAGGGTAAAGAGTAGTTGAGTCCTGGCAGTAGATCATCTAACTGAGTTGTTGATGAATGGCTTTATTCTGTAGAGGAGCCTAGTTTTATGTGAACTTTTTTAATGGTTATGTGTTTATCCAATTTCATATTGTTATCAGTGATGGGTCTGAGTAGTTTAGCATGGGATACTGTTTCAGTTTTGGTTTTGTTTGCTGAATAGATGAGGAAGGGGCATAGATTTGTTGGTTTTACTGGATGAGAAGAGCATTAGTTTGGTTTTATTAGGGTTGAAAATTAGTTGTAATTTTATTGCAATTGATTGATTTATTAATTATTGATTACTTGTAATTTTATTGCAATATTACTTTTTTCAGTTAAAGTGAAAAGGTTGTCAGTGTAAAATTCAGCAAATATTACTCAGTAAATACATTTATTTATTTTTTCTCTGTTTACTGGGAAAGTCCAGCTGAGTAATACCCATTTTTAACGGAGACCCGGGGAGAAAAGCTCCATTTGCTTACATCGCATTGTACTAAGTTCCAGTTAAACAGAGAGTAGTTACATTTCTATTTACATTTATACACAAACAGTAGTTATATTTATATATTCAAAGATTTTACAGAGGTGGAAGTTACTAAAGAGAAAGCCCACGTGCAACTTGGTGAATTGTACAAGCGGCAGTTATGTATAAAAATTATTTTGTCATTTCAGTGAGATGTTGAGACTATTCTGTTTAAGTTGAGTAATTGGAGAGTATTGTATGGTGAATACAAAGCCTTTACCTTGTGATGAGCATGTGCAGGAGGACTGATTAAGATGATGTTTAAGCAGTGGTTTAAAACTATTGAGTTTGTCGGAGAGTTGTATTTGCAAGGGGACACTACTCCAGAGCTTAGCAACATATAGGGAGTGTACAGTAAGTCTCCTGCAACATTACTTGACTTAGTAATAAGAATTTGTTACTTGAATGGAGGTCCCTTGCTGGACAGTAGGGCAGTAATAAGTTTTGTAGTGCAGGACATTTTTTGAATAATGAATGAGTTTGTGTGCTGTTAGTTGTAAGTATGTTAGTGAGATGTTCTTCGTGTTTCACTGTCACAGTCATCACATTTGGGGTTATATGCTTGCAGTAGCCCTCAGTCGGCCTGATTAACAAAGTCTTGGGTCTTGCTTCAGTTGCTGTCCCTTCTTCAGTGACGTCAGGTCGTCAGGGGTATAAAACATGCAGCCGATGCCATTACATCAGTTTTTCTTGCCTTGCGGTGCCCAAAGCAAAAGCAGTTTGCAAGTGCCGATCGGCCGACTCCTGAAATTTTTGTTTTTGAGTTTCAGAACCGAAGTCTTCACCTAAAGCTAAGTACCCCATTGGGGAAGTTTTTCTTGCTCTAAACTGATGTCAGTAAAAGTAAATAGTTGCATTACTTGTGGAAAGCAAATACCTCATAAAGATTTTCATTCATACTGTATTCCTTGCCTAGGCCCTGACCACGACGTACCTCGCTGCCGGTTTTGTGCCTTATTTAAACCTCGAACTATCCATTGTCCGGTATATTTACGCTTCTAAATATTTTGGTGCTCGGTTCAATTATCCCGATATGTCTTCGGTAAGCCATCCGACTACCGACATTCCGAAAAAACTCAGAGACAGAGACAGGCCACCGAGGTCCAAAGCTGCCGACGACGCTTCTCCTAAGCCAGTCAACAGTTCACTGGTACTCAGTGAGGTGCTTTCGCAGCCCCTGATACCCGCTACTTCAGATTCACAGGCCTCTGCTGAGACCCGTTCGGAGTCCGGTATGCCGCGAGATGCTTCAACTGTGGAACATGCGGATGTCTCTACCTTGGATGGGTCTGGAGCCGCTGTGCAGGCACCGGCTTCTGAGGGGTTTATTCTAACCTACTGACTTGCGTATTAAACTGATGCCATCTTCTTCTTCAAGACAGAAAACTCGAACCATGCCTAGAAAACTGATGCCCAGACTGCATGGCCAGGCCTCTATGCCTAAAAAACAAATGATAAGAATGGCTGAAGACCTTATTACTTTAATCAGGGGAAGCCAACCTTCCCTCTCTGAGACCTAGGACTGAGTTTGCTTATGATACTTCTGACCAGGATTCTGAATTTTCTGTTTTCTCTGATGACCAGGATTTACCCTTATCTGCCTTTGAGGATTCTGATGCTGAGGAGTCTATTCCCTCTGCACCCCCCCCCCCCCCCCCAGAAGAGGATTTTTCTTTTGGTGAAACCTTGCATACCTTCAGGGAGCATTTTTGCTTGGAAAGTCAGGATTTTTCTGATTCTAAATAGAGGCTTAGGGATTTCTTACTCCTGCCCCAGCACAGGCCTTTAGCCATACCTCCTGTACTAGACATTGTTGATGATGCCTTTTCGGAATCTAGCTTGGCCCCTGACTCTACCTCCTGCTCCCAGAAAAGCTGATAGATATTACAGGGTCCCTGACTCTCATAAGTTCCTTTTTAAAAATCCTACTGCGGATCCTGAGACCATTTCACAGGGACCCAAGGGCATTAAAGCTACTACTGCCAAAAATCCTACCTCCTCTGTTAGAGACTCCAGGGCGCTGGATAGATGGGCTAAGAAGGTATACACTTCTGCAACTTTGGCCATTAGGGCCTTAAACTGCCAGTTTCATATGTTAAAGTATCAGCAGCATGTTACTGGATTGCTTAAACAGAAAATTATGTTGATTCCTGATTGTGCTGAAAATAAGGATTTACAGGATTTACTGCATTCAGTTGAACAAGTTGGAAAACATACTTAGCAATGTGGTTTTGATTTACTAGAGGCATCTTGCATGGCTGCTGTAACTGGGTCTGTACTTAGAAGGCATGCTTGGCTTAAGGAGCAATCCTTGCCAGATCATGTTAAAGCAAAATTACTGGATGCTTCCTTAAACCAGGACTGCCTGTGTGGCAACAAGGCAGAAGAAGTTCTTAAAAAGATGGAGGAAAAAGCTAAATCTATGCAAACTGTTAAAGATTTTTTACAAGTACAACCTCCAAGGTTTAGTAGGCATTGGCCTTCCAAGAACTGGACCTTTCCTGCCTCTTCCAGACCTTCTCAGTCCAAACCCAGATCCAGCAGAGCCCCCAGGCTTCAGTCCCAGGGTATGCACAGGACTAAGCAGTGGGGGGCCTCCACTTCCAAATCTGGGGGTAGTAAAACTCCCCACTATGGTAAACTGTCTCAATGACTTATTTTTAAAACTCTCAAGCAATTCTCAACTGACTGCCCCTTTTGGGGGGGGGGATTGCTCTTCATGCAAAGAACTGGGAACTCATTACCCAAGACAAATGGGTTTTAAATATAGTGTCCCAGGGATACAGATTTCACTTCCACACGTTACCAACACCAAGCGAGTGGCCAGATCTACCCCCAAATCAGTGGTCAGAGGCCCAAAAGCAAGTACTTTCTTTCTTAAGCATGGGGACTATTCAGTTGGTACCAGAAGAGGAAAAGGGACAAGGTTTTCTATTCGAGACTTTTCCTGGTACCCAGAAAAGACAACTCCTGGCGTCCTATCCTGGACCTGTCTACTCTAAACACCTTTCTGGTGATTCCAAAATTCAAGATGCTGACTCTTCACCAGTTACTCCCTATGCTAGGCAAAGACGCCTGGTTGACAACACTAGATTTAAAGGAAGCATACCTGCACATCCCAATCAGGGATTCTTGCAGAAGATACCTACGTTTCAAGGCAGGCTACACACACTATCAGTTCTCTGCACTGCCCTTTGGCTTATCTACTGTGCCCAGGGTATTCACAAAGTGCCTAGTTCCAGTCATTGCATTTTGCAGGCAAATAAATATTCAAATATACCCATACCTGGACGATTGTCTAATTCAGGCAGAAAGCCAGGACATACTTTTGAATCATCTGATCTTTGTACAAAGGGTGCTGACTTGTCTGGGGTACACCATAAATGAAAAGAAATTACATCTGGTACCCTGCCAACAAATTATATTCCTGGGAGCAAGCTTGAATACAACTTCCCAGATGGCTTTCCTTACCCCAGAGAAACAAATTAATTTGACAACCTACTTCAAACCAGTGGCCACAAAAACCGTGCTATCTGCAAGACAAGTACTACAAGCCTTTGGGGTTCATGGCCTCCTGCATTCTTCTAATTCCATATGCAAGACTGCATATGAGGAAACTACAATGGTATCTAAAAAGCCTATGGTGTCAACATTCTCAGGATCCAGAAGCAATGATTCCTGTCATACCTTGCCTACTCCTAGAGTTCCTTTGGTGGGCAGAGGCCTGCCACCAAAACAAGGGATTACCTTTCACACTACCCCCTGCCTCCCAAACCCTAACAACAGATGCATCAGATTATGCATAGGGGGGCTCACCTGGCAGGGAAGTGCATTCAGGGCAAATGGAACCCAAGTCAAATGCACCTGCATATCAATCAAAAAGAAATGTTAGCTGTACATAATGCTCTGGCAGCCTTCAAGGACCACATTCTTCCAGGACAATTAATGGTAAAGACGGACAACACCACTGTGGTACATAAACAGGCAGGGGGGCACACATTCTTACCCCCTCTGCAGATTAGCCATGGCATTGTGAAACACAGCCCTGAGCTACCAAGAGTATCTACAAGCTCAATTCCTGCCAGGAAAACTAAATACACTGGCAGACGAACTAAGCAGAAACCTCATGGACACACGAGTGGAAACTGGAACCAAGGATTTTCAACATGTTGACAAGCAAATGGGGGAGCCCAGATATAGACCTGTTTGCCTCCCCCCAGAACTATCAGTTGGACAAATTTTGCACAAGGACTCCCCACAAACAAGCTTGGAAAGTGGATGCTCTATCCTTCAGCTCGAAAAACCTATCAGTTTATGCCTTTCCTCCTCTGCTTCTGCTCTCCAAAGTACTACTAAAGATCAAACAAGACAAACCAAGGACGATTTTGATTGCACCAGACTGGCCACGCCAACACTGGTACCCCCTCTTGCGCAGTGTCACTGTTAGCCCCATGGTACCTGCCTCAGACTTCTACCCTATTGTCTCAGCAAGAGAACCAGATTCTGCATCCTCAGCTTCAAACACTGAACCTAGCAGTCTGGCTAATTACCTAATCTCTCCTTTACCATCCCTCAGTAAACCAGTGATAGATATCATTTTAGAGGCAAGGAGGCCTTGTACTAGAAAATCTTATGCTGAAAAATGGAAAAGACCCTGTGCCTGGAACCAGTCTCAAGGGATGAGCACAGCAGTGCCCAATTTACCTCAGATTTTACAATACTTAACTGAGATGCTTCACAAGGGCCTGTCCTTCTCCTCCATCAAAATTCACGCCTCAGCCATTTCAGCTCACTATAACGCAAAATCTCCCCTCTTCTCTCATCCACTGCTCAAGCAGTTCCTCAGAGGGGCCAAAAACTCACGTCCACCCAGGAGAGCTCCCACTCCAGCCTGGGAGCTTAACTTTGTATGGGAGAAACTCACTCTTCCCCCTTTCGAGCCAGCTGCTACTGCAGACTTAAAGTTCCTTTCTTGGAAAACAGCTTTCCTTTTAGCAATCACTTCAGCAAGAAGGGTATCTGAATTACAGGCCCTTATGGCAGTAGAGCCTTTCATCTTCTTTCATATGGATAGGGTGTCCCTCAGGACCAATCCCTCCTTCATTCCCAAGGTGGTATCCAGTGTGGCCCTTAATCAGTCCATTCATTTGCCAGCTTTCTTTCCTAACCCACAGAATAAAGGGGAACGGATACTGCACTCTTTAGATGTGCACAGACAACTTAGATTCAGCTTGGACAGGACTAAACCTCAAAAGAAATCTGAACAACTGCTGGTGGCATTTGTTGCAGGGGAAGAGGGGAAGGCTATTTCAAAGCAAACCATTTCCAAATGGATAGGCCATTGCATTAATTTCTGCTACAAGCACCATGGAAAACCTATCCCATAGGGGATCAGACCCCAATCAACCAGGGCTGCATCTACCTCTACAGCCTTTCTCAGAGGTGTCCCTACCAGGGACATCCTAGAAGCTGCTACCTGGAGTTCTGTACATACTTTCACCAAGCATTACCATCTGTCAGTTTTCTCTAAATCCAGAGCTGGCTTTGCCACTGCAGTCTTGCAGGGCCTTATAGCTGGTCCTAATGCTATCTAAACTCCTCCTCCCATCCTTAGCTTTGGGAATCTACCCAAATGTAATGACTGCAACAGTGAAACATGAAGAACATAGTACAGTTGTGTACACTTACCATAAATGTAGATGTTCGAGTGCATTCACTGTTGCAGTCCTGGTTACCCTCCCTCCAGCCCCCTTATCTTTTTTGGCTATACTTCTACTCTCCTTTACTATGATCAAAAGCTTTTTGGTGTATTTGCTTTTTTGTTGGAGGTATAACCTTGTATATTTATAGATTTTATGGCTTCCCATTAGGGGGCAACTGACATCTGGGGCAAGAAAAACTGATGTAATGGCGTCGGCTGCATGTTTTATACCCCTGACGACCTGACATCATGGAAGAAGGGACAGCAACCGACGCAGGACCCAAGACTTTGTTAGTCAGGCTGACTGAGGGCTACTGCAAGCAGATAACCCCAAATGTGATGACTGCAACAGTGAATACACTCAGACATCTACATTTATGGTAAGTGTACACAACTGTACTTTCTGCAGTTCAATCCAGTTTAATTGCTTTAATCTATGACAATGGCAGGTCCCATGAGGGAGATTTTTGGCAAATTTAACTACTGTATTGTAGCAGGAGGCATTTCTTTGCAAATTCATCCTATCAAGAAACCAGCCCTTTTTTATTTTATTGTGAAGCAGCAACTTCAAGTGATTGTAATACACCAGTGCATGGGAGGTATGGTGGTTTTGAGCACAAATAAACAATATTTTGAAGTATTTAGGGCTGCTCAGGCAAGACAATTTTATCTGAGTAATTGTCAGTAGATATTTTGTTATGTATCATACATCATTACTCATAATTCTTAGCTAGTAGAAGTTACTCACATGGTTTGTTTTTTGTACATAAATTTATCTTTGCCTATGTATCAAGTGATAATTCAGTAAAAGTGTTTACCACCACAGCAGCCTGGCAGTTTGCCTCAGATACAGGTGAGGGGCTCTGCTGTGACAAAGCTGGTTTCTGAGACCGCTGTCCTTTTTCCCTAGATCCCGCTGTGTGGCAAATACAGCAACTATGCACTGGGGTTAGCAATGTCCACTGCAGCTATTGGGTTCCCGTTAGTGGGAAGGGAGAACCACTTTTGTTGGTGTTGCAAGAAGGGGAAGGGGAAGTATCCTTGTTTAACCAGAATGTTGTGCCCATCCGTGAGAAGCTGTTGCTGCCAATAAAATGTGTTTGATTTAATTTTTCTGTCAAAAGGAAACAGAAAACTAAACTTAAACTGTCACTGCACAGGAGTCGTTTATTAAGTCCAGCTGAAGGTCTTGCACATTATTGACCTTTCTTATCAGATGGTTTCTGGAGAAAGAAAAATTGATTCCTCTTTTCCTGAACAGATTCAAGAAATGAAATCTAGAGAGGAATGTGATGGAACAGATACACTTTTACCCTCAGAATTCTGGTTCAGACTCAATGGAGAGCATGTTACCAGAATCTCCCTATCAATGATGCTTTGTCTGAGGCTATTTCCAGGATGTGCAAGTATATTCAGTGGGAGAACACTGAGGTTTCTCAGTACCCCAGAAAATACGGTCAGCTGTTGCAGAAGGAATTTCCAGAACCTTTACCCATTTCCCCAGTTATATCAGCTCTGGAGAAAGTGTGTGTCACTGCCTGCAAATGTTCCTGATGTAATGTATAAAGTTAGTTAATCGTTTAAGTTTTTATACACTCTTCCCAAACATGACCCAGCAGCTATAGCTTTAGTTAATCTAGCTGCTACCAAATATGTTAACTCTAATCCTTCTCCTTCTGACAAGGATGGTAAAGCATTTTTGAAGTTTGGGGAAAAGTGTTTGTTTCTGCAACTTTAATTTTTTATAATTTTGAGTTGTCAGGCTCATATGCTAAAGTGCATTGTGACTGACTAAAAATATGACAAATGTTTTATCTGCAGTTTCTCTATGTGAAGGAAAATCTGCTTTGTGTGGTTTAGTTTCTTTTATTTTTCAGGTCACTGGTCATTTAAAGTGTGTTTATTATTGTAGATACTACATCCAGTGAGGCTGCCACTGGTACTGTGTTGAGGTTTGCCTGGCTTCATTCTCAGAACTTCCTAGTGGATGTAAAAATGAAATTTTACATTCACCTTTGGATAGAGATTTTGTTCCCGCTGCTGCAAAGGTTATCAGAAAGTGTGATGAGTGGGTTAAGCTGATATACAGGGAATCCCACATATTTTTTTGTATCCATCCCTCTCTAAATTTCCAAAGATTGCATTGCTCCCTTGTCCAACTGCTGCAAGAAACAAAGCAAAACACAGTCTCAGCAATATACCGGTAAGCATAGATTAAAACATGGTGGAGAGGTTCCCCAAAAGAAAGCAGGAATCCCCAAAACAAAGGACAGTGAAAAAAAGTCAGAATGAGTATGTAAGGGGTCTTGTCCCAACTCCCACTCTGGCAGTCTCTTATCCCTTCCAGAAAGTCAGATTTTCTATTTCTGTCTGTTTGGCAACAGTTTGTTTCAGACAAATGGGTTCTGAGACTGACTCAGTTGGAAGAGGTCCCTTCTTTGCAGGGAATTATTCCACATCACCAGATGAAACCCCTCTGTTCCCTCCTGTCCTGCAGCACATACTTTATCAGGAGGGGTTATATAAATAGTTCCTTTTTCCCAGTGAGGAAGAGGTTTTCATTCAAGAACGTTTCTGAAGCTAAAAAAAGAAAATGCCTGGAGATCAGTTTGTGATAGTGCCCAATTTCCAAGATACTTTCACAACACAATCTCTTATCCCTTCTTCCCCATTTTAGAGTTTTTTGGTAACATTAGATTTAAAAGATGCTTATCATTACATTCTTATCCATTAAGGTGTCAGATGTGTCTTAAGGTTTTATGTATCTGGATCACATTATCCATTCTCTGCCTTAGCCCCAAGAGTGTTCACAAAGTGTCTAGCTTGAATTATAGCACATTGCAGGCTACATGATATCCACATTTTTCCATATTTAGATGTCCTGCTTATCTATACAAACTCCTTTTCAAAGTGTCCGGAATCTGTCTGCCATTGGTGAGAGATTTTCATATACAGTCTGGAATTCCAAGATAATCTCAATATAAAGAGCTTTTCTTTCATAGGAAAAATATATGTACATTTAGATTTATTCCAGGGTTTTTCCACTGATCCCACTGGTTTTACACGTACAGCCACTGTGGACTGGGAGTTAGCAATGTCTTCTGCAACTCTTGGGGTCCCCTTAATGGGTAAGGGAGGGAATACCTCAGGATTCTGAGTCTCCTGGCATCTATAATTCTCATGATGCCCCTTTCAAGACTCCACATGAAAAAGATACAATGGTATCTGAGGTCTGTTTGGTCCCAGTACCAAGTTATCTTTTCAGATTCCAGTTCTGGGATGTGTGAGAAGAGAAATCACTTGGTGGAGACAAGTACCCTGAATCCAGGTGTCGTCTCCTCCCCTCCTACTCCAAAACAGCCAGTCCCCACAGTTATATTGCACTTTGCTAGGGGAATAAAACACAAGACACAAGCACATAAATGTAAAGGAGGACAACAAAGACATACACAACCACATAAATGTAAAGTGGAGGTTTATCCTTATCAAGGCACTTAACTCTCTAAATCACCTTTGGTCCCCAGCACCACTTCAAGTTGTTACAGACAATACCACAGTTATGTGGTACATAAAAAAGCAAGGGAGAACCAGGTCTTACCTCCTTTACAGACTAGACATGTTATCATGGGCTATAGCTTTACAGCAGAATCTCACTGTACATCCTACATTCTACATTGTGTGGCAGACAAGCTGGACAGGACAAAGGCAGACCTTCATGAATGGAAACAAGATCCAATTCATTTGTGGGGAGTTCCTCAAGTAGGCCTTTTTGCCTTCCAAAAATTCTGTTCCAAGACTTCATGGAAGAAGGCCTGGAAGACAGATGCCTTTTCCTTTCCTTGGACAGGAATATTCCTTTATGTTTTCTACACTTTCTGATATTCAAGGTAATTCTGAAGATTCAGATGGAATCCCCCAAGATCATTGTGGTGACTCCCTTCTGGCCTAGACAAAAGTGAGGATGTGTAGGAAGTACTAATGGGGGCAAGAAAGCCCTCTCCTAGAAAATCTTACAGTAAACTCTCAGTTAACTGGCACCCATGTGGATTGGTAGATGCCAGATAACTGTAGATCTGAAGTAGGATGTTCATTTGTCAGCAACCTGTGGGTTACGGATCCGAGCCGGCAACTTGTTTGAAGCTAATGGATCTGAGCTCCTAGCTCCTCCCTTCACCCATAATCCCCTGCTAACCCTCCATGACCTTAGATCTAGTTTGCCGCGCTTGTGGATGGCTGGATCCTTTTGAGCTCATCAGCTAAGTGAAAATTTTACTGTATTTTTCCTGTCAGAATTTTTTCTTTTTTAGTTAAAATTAATTATATAAAAGTTTGTAAGTGTTAGGCACCTTATTATTTGTTCTTTAATTAGTTACCCCTCCCTTCGCTGGTCGTTAGTGTGTGAGTGTGTGTTGCGTTTCTTTTTGGGGCCTGTGTGTGTGTGTAGTTGTTTTTTTCTTTAAAAATGGCTAAGGCCCCAAAAGCCATATTTTCCAAATGTACCGAGTGTGGCCATAAGCTCTCCCCAGCTGATGGCCACACTCGGTCGTCGTGCCTTGGGGTTGAACACCTTACCTCAGGCTGTACCATCTGTGCAGCGTTCAACCCCAGGGCACTGAAAGAATGGAGGTCGAAGCTGGTCCTGGCGAGACTTTTACCCCCGGACTAGGCTCCGGCCTCCGCTACCTCTGCTGCTCCCGTGGCTCCACCACAGCCTGTGGCCGCTGCCACTCCTGCCCCCCTGCCTCCGTCCGGGACTCAAACTCCCGCTAAAGTGTCGGCGGACAGGGAGGCCAGGAGGGAGAAACAGAGGGAGAAGCACCACAAGGGGCGGGCCGAGACCTCAGTTTCGGCCCCGCCAGCTAAGCAGGCTTCTCCTTCCACTGCTTCTAGGTCTCCTCCTCCTCGGCTCTGATCTTCTTGTTTCTCCCCAGGGCCCGAGGAGGAGGAGACCCGATCTCAGTCGAGGTCATCGAGGCGGCATTCCAGGCCTGCCTCGGTGGCCTCTTCGAGATCTACTTTCAGTTTATCCGATGCAGACTTGGACCGGATGATGCGAAGATTCATCCAGGCCCAGCTGCAGATGGGAGTGCTCTTGCCCCAGGGGAGCTCACACCTTTTTCCACCCTATTGCTCCTTCTCCGACTCGCTATCCGGGTTCGGAGCGTTCGGAGCCGAGCAGCATTGGAGCCGGGGGTGGGTTAGCACCGACAGTACTTGGTACTTCGGACCCGACCCTGCCCTCGAGCCTGTCGGATCCGACCTCTCGGAGCCGTGGTCCGAGCTTCGGATCCGGGGGATTCAGTATGCCTTCAGCTCTGTCCAGGTCGGAGCCCACTGGTCCCTCGGATCTGACGGTCTCGGTGCCGGCTCCGATCTCTTCATCGGATCCGAGTGGGAGCCGACTTTCGGATCCATTAGAGAGTGGCTCTCCCTCGGCCTTCGATGTTGTGGAGAGGGCTCTGTTGAGAGCATCCAGACCCCCAGTCCTTGCATCGGCTCCTCCCTGCACTCCCTCTCTGCTGGGTCAGGCTTCCATCACCCGGCCAAAGGGACAGCCTGCTTCGATGTCACAGATGGTTCCATTGGAACAAGATGTTGCTGGCGAGGCCTCCTCGGACAGTCCCCCCGAGGAAGTTCCCCGTAAGCATAAGTGCAAAAGGAGGCACGTGGACTCCCCTGAGTCCTTAACCGAGGACACGGACTTGGAGGAAGGGGAAGGCTCCCCAAGATCGCCCCCTGAGGATGTCTCCTTCGGAGACATCATGGAGATGCTGAGAATCAGAGGTGGGTGGTCTGCCCCCAAGTCTTCCTCTGACGAGTCCATGTTTCTGGAGGCATTCGAGGCAGGCCCGTCTACCTCTTGGGTGTCCCCTCCGGCCGACCCCCTGGTGGACCTCATTACCACCAGGGAGTGGAAGGATCCGGACACCGTGGAGCCAATACCGAAATGCCCGGATAGGATTCTTAGCCCCCCCTCAGACCGATCACATTGGAGTAAGGCCCCCCCCCCATAGATGCCATGTTGACGGCGGCAGCCACAAAGAGGGAATTGGCTCAGGAGAGTCCCTCAGTCCATCCACTGAGCAAAGAGTCCCATTTGATGGACCGCTTAGGGAAGCGAGTCTTTAGTTCAGCGACCTTCTCGGTAAGGTCTCTGAACTATATGGCACATGTTATCAGGATGCAGCGGGATCTTATCAAAGAATACACTGCATCCCCCCGGAGTCCATGTCGGAGGATGACAAACAATTGTACTCCACCCGAATAGCCACTCTGAGATCGATTTCAAACACCTCTATGCGGCTATTGTCCCACGCCACAGAGGGAGCCGCTAGGGCTAGCAGAGCAGGCCTAGTCATGAGACGTCCGGCCTGGCTCCGTCATTGCGATTTTGCGGAGCCCTTTAAAGCGTCCTTCGCGAACGCCCCTTTCGATGGTTCTGCCCTATTTGGCAAAACAGTTCGCGAGAGACTTGTCCAGAGCGAGAAGGACGGGAAGACGTTGTCTGCCGTCGGAGTCCACTTCTCTGCTCCCCAGCGGTCCTTTTCGAGGAACCAAAAGGGTCAGAAGAAGATGTGGTTCCGAAAATCACAACATTCCCAACCAGCTCCGGACAACCAGTCCTACCGTGGCAGAGGTGGACAAATGAGGACGCCACCCCAGGGGCAGAGGGGCTCAGAGAAACTTTGGGTCCAGAGAACCTTTCTCTGAGCGGCCCGCGCAGCAGCCCTGAGGGGTTGCCTGGCTGCTCCACTCTGGAGGTAGTCGGGGGCACTTTTCGAAACACCTAGCGGCATGGGAGTTCATCACAACAGACCGCTGGGTGCTTCGCATTATATCCAGAGGGTACAAAATACCACTACTCCATGTCCCCAAATCCAAGAACCTCCCCGATGTACCACCCGATCAGAGGGAGCCGCAGCTGCGGAAATTCAGCAGCTGCTAGGAAAAAGAGCCATCCGGCCCGTCCCCCAAGACCAGCTCAGATTAGGGTTTTACTCCTGGTTCTTTTTGGTGCCAAGAAAGACGGGGGACTTGAGACCAATCCTAGACCTTTCCCGCTTGAACCTGTCAGTAACCAAGGAAAAATTCCGGATGGTCACTCTTCAATCTGTTCTCCCCCTTTTGAGGGAGAACGATTGGATGTGCTCCATAGACCTCAAGGATGCGTACTACCACATTTTAATGGACAAACGATCCAGGAGGTTCCTTCGCTTCCGGCTGGGGGCCAGTCACTACCAGTTCAGGGTCCTTCCCTTTGGCCTCACCACAGCCCCCAGGGTGTTCACCAAGGTATTAGCAGTGATTATGCCCACCTGAGACTCCAGGGAATACAGGTCTTTCCGTACCTGGACGACTGGCTCCTGACCGCACCAACAAGGCATCTACTTTGCTCAGCCAGAGACTTCTTTCTCCGTCTAGCCCCACAGTTAAGCATTACTATCAACGTCAGCAAATCTCTACTGGCTCCAACGCAGGTCATAGAATTCATAGGTGCCAGAATAGACACCAGAGATTTGCGAGCCTTCCTAACTTCCGAGAGAATCCGGAACTTACAAATTCATGTGCGGGCTGTCCTCCATTCAGAGGCTTCACCAGCGGAATTGGTCCTGAGGGCACTAGGGTCCATGGCGGCAGCAATTACGCTCCTTCCATGCGCCCGTTTGAACATGCGAGTACTGCAATGGACTCTGCTAGTGCAATGGTCCTTTCTATCCCTTCCTCTCCACCATCCCATTGCTATCAGCAAGGCTTGCAGGAGGGCACTACTATGGTGGCTCCAAGCCTCGAACTTCCATACGGGCCGTCCCTTCTACACCTCTCCCCCTCTCACCACGGTGACCACGGATGCTTCCCGCCTCGGGTGGGGGGGCATTATTCAGGCAGGACAGTCCAAGGCACATGGAACGATACAGAGACCTCCCTGCATATCAACGTTCTGGAGATGAGAGCGGTGCTGTTGGCGTTGCAAGCACTTCAGGGCCTCCTCCCCACAGGAACGATTGCAATTCAGTCGGACAACATGTCGGTGGTCTGGTACATCAACAAACAGGGGGGGGAACCAGATCTTACCCTCTATGCCGCGAAGCCATGAGAGTGTGGGAATGGGCGATCTCCTCCAACTGCTTTCTGATTGCAACGCACATTCCGGGGAGGACCAACATCCTAGCGGACAAGCTCAGCCGCACCCTTCTTACCCGGTACGAGTGGTCTCTCAATCCACTAGTAGCGAAGCAGATATTCGCAACATGGGGGCAACCCTGCTGCGATCTTTTTGCATCTCCATCAAACACCAAATGCAACAATTTCTTCGCTCTAATCCCTCCTCCAGGGGAAACTCCAAGAGACGCTCTGGTGCATGCTTGGCCATCCGGTCTACTCTATGCCTATCCTCCTCTACCACTAATGATACAACTCTTACAGAAAGCCTCGCGGTTGGGGAGCAAGATGATCCTCATTGCCCCATTCTGGCCTTGGCAAATTTGGTTCCCTTACCTGTGGTCTCACCTTGTGAATCACCCTTGGATTCTAGATCCCACTCCGAATCTTATCTTCCATCTGTCGAACTTACCAACTCCAAACCTGGACAATCTGAAACTGACAGCTTGGTTGCTCCAGTTCCACTCCTAGTTAGGACTCCCGGTACCTCTTCACCAGTCAAAGCCATCCTCGTGGCAGCGCATAAGCCCTCCACCAGGAAAGTGTACCACAGTAAATGGAAACGTTTTTCCATCTGGGTGGAGCATCACGATCTAGACCCCTTTACGGCTCCTCTTCCATCCATATTAGACTTCCTAACTGAACTCTTTCAGGAAGGCGCTAGTTGTTCAACTGTCAAATTGCAATTGGCAGCCATATCACATTACCATGTGGGACATGATACAGGACCCTTGATGTCGGTCAAGTTGTGTAAAACCTTTCTCAAGGGCACCTTTTTACTTAGACCCCCTGTAAAGGAAGCCGTGCCCTCCCTGGGATCTTACATTAGTTCTTCAAGCCTTGACTGCTCCACCCTTTGAACCTGCTGCTTCAGTAGATCTCAAATTCTTGTCATGGAAAACAGCTTTCCTTGTAGCCATCACTTCAACGAAAAGAGTGTCGGAGCTTCAAGCTCTCTCTGTGAAGCCTCCTTACCTGATCTTTCACCCAGATAGAGTGTACCTCAGGATCAATCCCTCCTTTCTTCCCAAGATAGCATCAGAAACCAACATAAATCAATCCATAAATTTACCAGTTTTCTTCCCTAAATATCAGAATAAGGGAGAGTACAAGATGCACTCATTAGATGTTCATAGGCAGCTTCGCTTTTATACTCATAGGACAGCTGGCCATAGACAATCCGACCAGCTGTTCGTTTCCTTTGCCAAATTTAACTTGGGGAAAGCTATCTCTAAAGTATCTTTATCTCGCTGGATTTCCCAATGTATCATACTGGCGTATCAAGCCTCGGGTAGACCCGCACCAGAAGGAGTTCGTGCTCATTCCACCCGCTCCATTTCTACCTCTGCGGCCTTCAAGTCTAGAGTTCCATTGGATGATATTTGTTCTGCAGCCACTTGGGCTTCGTCTCATACATTTATTAACCACTACAAACTAGACGTGCTTTCTAGAGGGAGAGCATCCTTTGGCTCTGCGGTGCTTCGTAATATCCTTCCATGATGGCCACCCAAGGTGCAGGTAGCTGGGGACTCTGTCCCACAGGTTGCTGACAAATGAACATCCTACTTCAGATTTAGAAGTTATGTACTCACCATAACTTTCCATCTGAGTAGGTAGTTCATTGTCTGCAACCATCCCCCCCTCCTTCCCCATGGCCTTCGGATCTACTAGTAGTTAGATATCCTTTTGTTGGATGTATATTGAGGGGCAAACACGATCTGAGGTCATGGAGGGTTAGCAGGGGATTATGGGTGAAGGGAGGAGCTAGGAGCTCAGATCCATTAGCTTGAAACAAGTTGCCGGCTCGGATCCGATATCGGATCCGTAACCCACAGGTTGCAGACAAATGAACTACCTACTCAGATGGAACGTTATGGTGAGTACATAACTTCTAATTCCTCTCATTCCCTGCCTACAACAGGAGTTTCTTTGGTGGGCAGAGACATGTCACCAGAACATGGGACGGTCTTTTACTCTACCCCCTGCCACCCAAACCCTAACAGACGCATCAGACTATGCTTGTGGGGCCCACTTGGCGGGAAGATGCATTCAGGGCATATGGAGCCCAAAATAAATGCATCTGCATATCAACCAGAAAGAGATGTTAGCTGTTCAGAATGCGCTGACAGCCTTCAAGGACTTAATTCATCCAGGACAACTACTGATAAAGACGGCCAACACCATGGTTATGTGGTACATAAACAAGCAGGGGGGTACACATTCCTACCCCCTTTGCAGACTAGCCATGGCATTGTGGGACACGGCCTTAACCGAGTCCGGCGGTAAAAGGCCCGCCAAAACAAGCTTGGACCTCCGCTCCTTCAATGCCCTGGGGTTGAACCCTGCACAAATGGAACATCCAGATGTGAGGTGTTCAACCCCAGGCATAACACCGAGTGTGGCCATCAGCTGGGAAAAGCTTATGGCCACACTCGGAGCATTTAGAAAAAATAGACTTGGGTTGCTCAGACATCCCAATCTACAACAGTAGTTACTATAACTAAAGAAGTAACTAAAGAAAACACAAAATCACTCACAGGCCCAACACACACACACTACGCTAACAGCGAGGAGGGATATAACTTTTAGATTAAACACTAAAAAAAGTAAATATACCAAAGGGGAAACCTACACTTTCACACAATAACCAAAAAAAATCTTAAATTTTACAATTTAAATACTTGAAACTAGCACTTAGCTGGAGAGCTGGAAAAACAATCTGGTCACCATGCGCGGCAAACGAGATCTGAGGTCATGAGGGTAGAGCAGGGCATTATGGGTGAGGGGAGGAGCTGAGAGCTTGGATCCATAGCTGGTAAACCATGCCGGTTCGGATCCGATATCGGATCCATAACCCACAGGTTGCAGACAAATGAATACACCTACTCAGATGGAACGTTATGGTGAGTACATAACTTCTAATTTCTGGTTGCTTGAGAGTTGCTATTTAAAATAGGCCTGACTAATACTGTACCCTATACTATTTGCTTGGTTTGACTTGTGCTCAGTTTTGGGAGAGAGGGAATTTTTTCCTATCTCCCCTTTTCAAACTCTAAAAATGTAAGGTGTGTTTCTGGGGGGGGGGGGGGGCAGAAAGTGCAACACATGAAAATTGTACTGTATTTCTTCTACATTTTTTGTCGGTTGCTTGAGTTTCAGTTAACTGAGAGTTTACTGTATATTAACAAAAAGAAAATGTTTTCTGATTGGTGCTAAAAACATAACCTGAACCCATTCAGAGAAGTGTTTCACTTACTTCACAATATTTGTGCAAGTTGTTTTAATATTTGCCTGTCTTACTCCTCTATCAAGGTTCATTTGTTTGCCATTTCGGCATGTCTGCCCATGGATCCCCCTTTTTCAAGGCATTAGCATGTCATCATATTTTTTTAAAGGGGTTTTACATAAAAGACCTCCAAGAAAACCAGTGGCTCCTCCTTGGGATATTAATTTTGTGTTAGAGAAGCTAACACTTGCTCCATTTGAACCAGCTCATCTGGCTGACTTGAGGTTCTTAAGATGGATCTGCTATTCTACCATCTGTATAAGTTCATAAGCACATTGTTTTAAATCCCTGTGTTACGCCTTTGTCTTGTTTTTATTTTATTTAGAATTGTGCTGAGACACGGGGGGGGGGGGGGGGACTGTGAGAATTCTGCAGAATGATGTCCTTCAAGGATGCATCTGCTGTCCTTACAAATGGGTTGTCCTGTCGTCAGGCAGCCATTCGGTCGGCCGGATTCCAAAGTCTGGGTCTGGCCTCGGCTGGTGTCGCACTTCACCCAACGTCATAGCTGCAGTTATTCGGGTATAAAGGCATCAGCCGACGCCATTTTCCTCAGTCTTTCTTGCCGCGTGGCGCCCGAAGCAGAAGCTGTTCGCAAGTGCCGGTCGGTCAGAACCAGAGATTACTACTACCGAATATGACTACGAAGACTTCTAAAAAGCTAAGTACCCCGTTGGGGACTCTTTCTTGCCTCAGCCGATGTCAGAAAAAGTGAATAACTGTTTAACTTGTGGGAAACAAATACCTCATAAAGATTTCCACTCTTACTGCTTACCCTGTTTAGGCCCAGACCACGACGTAGCAGCTTGTCTAGCCTGTGCTTCTTTTAACCGGCGGACGCTTAGACATCGGTCTGAATTTGCTGAGGAGTTTTTCGCTCGATTTTGCTTATATTATGCCGTCGGATCCTCCGACTACGCAAATCTCTAAAAAGAGCAAGGAAAAGGACCGGCACTAGCGGTGGACGGCTTCGGGCGAAACCGCGGGTAAGCCTACGAGTGTCTCGGTTTCGGCTGAAACCGAGCAAGCGGTTCTTCCTTCAGCTGAAAACTTACCTTCTGCCGAGGCCTCTTCCAGCCTGGTGGAATCGCCTTCGGAAAACCCACCTGCTGTTGCAGTTTCTCAGGAATTAAATGACACTATTCCTTTGGATAGTTCAACCCCTGCACGTGGAGCTGCTAGGCCTCCTGCAGCCATGTCCATTAAGGCCTTTGCCAGGGCTAAAGCAGCTAAAGCTACTAAGACTGTGCCTGCTAAGACCCCCACTCACAGGCCTAGCTCTAGTTTTCAAATGCTTAGTTTAGCAGAGGATCTCATTTCTTTAATCCGGGGATCCCAACCTCTTCCAGACAGGGCCTCTCAGCCACCTCCAGAGAAGAGGCCTAGAGCAGAGCCCCCTCAGCCACTTACTACAGATGATTCCTCTGATGATTCAGATGATTCCGACCCTCCAGTGGCTACTTTCTCCCCTTATGAAGACTCTTATGCTGAAGAGTCCATCCCTTCTGCCTCTCCGCCTGAGGAATTTTCCTTTGGGGAAACCTTGCATGCTATGAGGGAACAATTTCAGTGGCAGTGCCAGGATTTTTCAGACTCCAGAAAAAGGCTTAGAACCTTTCTGCATTTACCACAACATAGGCCTTTAGCCATTCCTCCAGTTCTTTCTGTTGTAGATGATGCATTTAATGATGCTTGTACTGCTCCTGATTCTCTACCTCCGGCCCCTGCTAAGCCTGATAGATACTACAGGGTCCCGGACACATTACCATTTGTATAAGGCTCCTTTGCAGATCCGAGACTATCTCCCAAGGACCCAAGGCTGTAGCAGCTACTTCTGCTAAGAACCCTCCCTCAGAAAGGGAATCCAGATCCTTAGGGAGATGGGGTATGAAAGTTTACACTTCTGCTACTCTTTCAGCTAGGGCCTTGAACTGCCAATTTCACATGATCCAGTATCAAGAATTTATGCTAGACCAGTTAACCAAAAACTGTCCTCTGATGAATCATTAGACAAAAATCTGTTCAGGAAATGGTACATAACATTCAGCAAGTCAGTAACCATTCCTTAAAATGCGGCTATGATGCACTGGAGGCTTCCTTTAGATCAGCCATGACTGGCACAGTTATCAGAAGGCATGCATGGTTAAAAGAGCAGGCCTTACCAGACCATGTCAAGTCCAAACTATTAGATGCTCCTATGGATAAGATCAATTTGTTTGGCTCTCCTGCACAACAGGTGCTGAAGAAGATGGAAGAGAAGGCAAAATCTGTCCAAACAGTAAAAGATTTCTTACAGGTCCAACCGCCAAGGTTTAGCAGGAATTGGCCCTCCAAGAATTGGTTCTTTCCAGACTCATCCAGAGCTCAGAGGGGCAGGAATAGGCGTTCAAGAGGCAGAAACCAATCCAGGGGTGCCTACAGGGGACGCCAGTGGCAGAGTCACAACCAGCGAGGTACAGCCACGGACACAGCCACCACCACAACTACAGGACAATCACAGTGACTTGGCTCTGGCACCGCCTACCAGGGAGCAACTAGAAGCACCTTTAGGCGGGAAGCTAGCCTTATTTTCAATAAACTGGCATTACATCACAAGAGACAAGTGGATTTTACAGACAACAGACCAAGGCTACAGGTTTCACTTCCATACTCTACCAGGGAAGAGAGGAATGCAAAACCTACCTCCAAATCAAAAGGCAGAAGCTCTAAAACAAATATCCCAATTATTAAAGATGAGAGCTGTGGAAAAGGTACCATCTATGGAGCAAGGAAAAGGATTTTACTCCAGACTCTTCCTGGTACCAAGAAAAGAGAGCAAATGGAGACCTATTCCCGACCTGTCCGCTTTAAACACATTCCTCATTGTTCCAAAATTCAAAATGCTGACTCTACAGCAGCTTCTTCCCATGCTGGGCAAGGAGTCTTGGCTGGTAACTCTAGATCTCAAGGAGGCATACCTGCACGTCCCCATACGACCAAATTGCAGAAGATACCTCAGATTTCTTGCAGGATCAGAGCATTATCAATTCTCAGCATTGCCTTTTGGCTTATCTACTGCGCCCAGAGTGTTCACGAAATGCCTGGCATCAGTAATTGCTCATTGCAGGCTTCAGGGAATCCAAATATACCCCTACCTGCACGACTGCCTGATACAAGCGGACAACAAAAACAAGCTAGCAGAAGACTTACAAAGGGTCATTTACTTGCTACAAGCCCTGGGATACACAGTCAATATAAAAAAGTCAAGACTGATACCATCCCAGAGAATAACCTTTTTGGGTGCAGAGTTGGACACATCAAAGCAAATGGCATTCCTAACAGTAGAAAAACAGCAGCAGCTACCTCTCTACTTCTTGGCATTAACGGCAGAACCATCTGACAGCAAGAAAAGTACTGCAAGCCTTGGGCTTCATGGCATCCTGCATAATATTGGTTCCTCATGCCAGACTGCATATGAGAAAACTACAGTGGTACCTAAGGAATTTATGGTCTCAACACAAGCACAGCTTAGAAACCCAGATTCCAATTATTCCATGCCTGAAGCAAGAATTCCTATGGTGGGCTCAGGCTTGTCAATCAAACACAGGATTGCCCTTCCACAGTACTCAACCAAGCCAAACCATCACGACGGACGCCTCAGACCTCGGTTGGGGGCACATGCTGGACAAGTGCATACAAGGCTTATGGACTCAAGACCAGCTGCACCTACACATAAATCTAAAGGAGATGCTGGCAGTAAAACTGGCAATTCAGGCATTCAGACCATTTCTCCAACAAGGTCTGTTGATGATAAGGACAGACAACACCACAAAGTTATGTGGTACATCAACAAACAGGGAGGCACACATTCGTATCCTCTTTGCCGGATGGCACTGGACCTCTGGAATGTGGCCCTGAGCTACAACATTCAGTTAAAAGCAGTTTTTGTACCAGGAAAAGAAAACATTCTAGCAGACATATTAAGCAGGACTACCACGGATGCCCACGAATGGATGCTGCATCCGGACATCTTCAAAACCATTACAAGAAAATGGGGGCTTCCAGAAATAGACTTATTTGCATCCCCACACAATCAACAGCTAAAGAAATTCTGTACAAGGACGTACCACCCACTTGCGTGGAAGGTGGACTCCCTATCCTTCAGTTGGAAAAACCTGACAGCACATGCATTCCCACCGCTTCCTTTGATGCACAAGGTGCTATTGAAGATCAAAGAGGACCATCCAAGGATCATTCTGATAGCTCCAGACTGGCCAAGGCAACATTGGTACCCATTACTGAGGAGCATGGCTCGGGAACAAATATGGCCACTACCCCTGGTTCCCTTGCTGTTAACACAGAACAACTTCAACAATCTGCATCCAAACCTGAAAACTCTGCAGCTGACTGCCTGGAACATTGCATAAGACCAATTAACCCTAATTTATCCCAAAGAGTTAAAGACATTATCCTTGAGGCTCGCAGACCCTCAACAAGAAAAAATTATTCAGCAAAATGGAAAAGATATCTCATTTGGAGTACTGCAAAAGGAGAAGATGTGTCACTGGTAAACATAGCCAACATCCTGGAGTACTTGGCAGAGCTCTTCCACACAGGCCTGTCCTACTCCTCCATCAAGATTCATGCATCAGCTATTTCAGCAGAATACGACTTGGATCCTCCTGTCTTCTCACATCCTCTGCTCAGACAGTTTCTGAGAGGAATTAAAAATGTAAAGCCTCCTAGGAAGCCACCATTACCAGCATGGGACTTGAACTTTGTGCTAGAAAAATTGACACTTCCTCCTTCGAACCAGCAGCAACAGCAGATTTACAATACTTATCATGGAAGACTGCCTTCCTGCTGGCAATCACTTCAGCAAGAAGGGTCTCTGAACTTCAGGCATTAATGGCAGTACAACCCTTCCTGATCTTCCATCAAGATAGAGTGTCCATGAGAACAAATCCTTCCTTTATGCCTAAGGTGGTCTCCAGAGTTTCTTTGAATCAGGCTATCCACCTACCTACATTCTTCCCCAACCCACAGAACAGGGGAGAAAGACTGCTGCATACCTTGGATGTACATAGGCAATTACGCTACTACCTGGACAGGACCAAGGGCAATAGAAAAACTGACCAGCTACTGGTAGCATATGCAACAGGAAGGGAAGGCAAAGCAATTTCAAAGCAGACAATCTCCAAGTGGATAGGAAATTGCATTAGATTTTGTTACTCCTACCATGGAAAGAAAACTCCAGAGAACATCAGGCCTCACTCTACAAGGGCTACAGCCACTACCACAGCCTTCTTACGAGGAGTGGCTACCAAGGACATTTTAGAGGCTGCTACTTGGAGCTCCGTGCATACATTTGCCAAGCATTATAATTTACCTTTATACTCTAGATCCCGAGCAGGTTTTGCCACTGCTGTTTTGCAAGGGATCCTAACTACACCATAACTTTATTTTTCCACCTCCCCAGTTTGGCTATGGTATTCTACCCATTTGTAAGGACTGCAGATGCATCCTTGAAGGACATAGTACAGTTTTGTACCTACCATAAATGTAGATGTCCGATAGGAATGCATCTACAGTCAGGATACCCACCGCCTTCCCTCTGTGGTGCTCCTAGGGTATTTGCCCATCTTATAGCTAGCTGGGGAATCTATTATGGTGTATTTGTTTGTATATATGTACATACATGCTTATTTTTGTGTTTGCTCTCTACTATTTGGAATCATTGGCATTTATCCAAATTTAGCCTTCCAAGAGGGCACCTGGCATCTGGGGCAAGAAACACTGAGGAAAATGGCGTCGGCTGATGCCTTTATACCCGAATAACTGCAGCTATGACGTCGGGTGAAGTGCGACACCAGCCGAGGCCAGACCCAGACTTTGGAATCCGTCGATCAAGGGCTGCCTGACGACAGGACAACCCATTTGTAAGGACTGCAGATGCATTCCTATCGGACATCTACATTTATGGTAGGTACAAAACTGTACTTTCTGATTATTTTAATGAATGCTAATGCAAACCCTGTTATTCTGATAGTTCTAAGTTTATCATAGAAAGTTTGTAACTATCCCTGACATTACACCTTTGGTTTGCAGTTAATTTCAGCTTTGGAATTATGTTGAGAGGTTAAGAGTTCGGGTAGGGGCTGTGAGAGTGTTGCACAATGTCTTTGTGCACCTCTGTGGTTCTGGCTACCTCGATGCGGTACAGAGACTTGTCATAATGTAACATTGGTACTTAAATGCCAGTCAGTGTGTGCGTGGCTACCTTGATAGGTACAGAACCTTGCCATAACGTAACATTGGTACTAAATGCCAGTCAGTGTGTGCGCGTATCTGTGTGCTTGGCTACCTTTCTGTGGAACAGGGACTTGTCATAATGTAACATTGGTACTAAATGCCAGTCAGTGTGAGTACCCTGACACTTCAAGTTTTTTAATGGTCTGAAAGCAGTAGCACTATACAGTGATCGTTAAATGGTGCTGAGTGAGCTTGATAGGGAAAGGGGCGTGATGGCAATGTGGTCACACTTTATATTCTTCTGGGGAGGGCCCCCAGTTTGAAACTTGCTGGGGGGCCCCCAAAATGCTGGCACCGGCCCTGTATCTGCACTACAAATGTCTTAGTATCTGATTGGGATAATGTATGTGTGTGGCTTAAAAAGTGGAATAAAATTAAGTAAATGTTTAGTAACGAGGATTCAAGAGGGAGGTGGGTTAATAGTGATATTCAGTAGTTTCACAGAAAACCAGGTGGGAATACCCCTTCCCCAGCAGAGACTGTCTTTTTGTGTTGCAAATAGCAATGATGGGAGTTGCAAGCTATAATGATGCGCTAATAGTTTGTGTTTATATTATACCTGTTTTGAACACATTTAAAGATCACAACTTGTGAAAGTTCTTTGTCACTCAATGATATTAGCTGCATCAAAAGTAACCCATGGGAGAATACATTTGTATGTAAAAATGGTTTGTAATGTAGACCTTAACTAACTGAGAAAAATCACATTATGGCTTAACAGCTGACCTCAGTAATTCAGATTTTTGCAATTAAAACGTCTTGTAGACAGTATACCAAATTTCTTGCTTCTATTTCTTCCCTACTAAAACAAAGTCAGAAAAAATAAACACTGAACCCTCTGATCATCCACCAAAAACTAAAACAAATTTTTTTTGAGGGATCAAACAATCCATTTTAAAAATGGATTTAATGTTCTTATTGTCAGAGAACCCATTTTAAATCAAATTTCATCTCTTGTTGACTAATAGAGATGCATTGTTTCTGTACTGACCCTAGTAAGATATATAAAAACAGAAATACAATGAACATCTGGTGAGATACTAACGCCTGTTGACCTGGAGAAGATCAGAAGAAAGGGAATGTGGCACCTGGAGAAACAAGTCACTGAATGACTTCTCATCCCACCTATGAACCAAAACTTCATGACAGCCTGTGTTTATTGGGACTTACCTAAAGTAGCATCACATGATGGCCTACTATACTATAGCCCACCCTGAATTGTATAATTGATATGGATGTAGTCATTAGTCAGGAACGGTATGATTATGCAACACAAGAAAAAATCACTTATACGGGTCAGGCAAAAGTGTGCGTGTATGATGGGTATTATAAAACTATACAATAACCACAATCCGAAAAAAAAATAATATGCATGCAGATGAGGTATGCATTTCAGACACACACTAAATGGCACAATTAAATCAGATAGAAGTAATGATTTCTTAGACATGTCTGCACTTTGTCAGTAACAGTAATCTAGTTAGGTGTTATGACAGTATTTACTCGAGGTATCACAAAAGTTAAATACAATACCGTATAGGACTTTTGGTTCATAGGCTCATATATTCTTACTAAGCCTACAGCCATGGAAACCATTTAGAAGTTCAGCTATGTTATGCAGCAGTTGAGAGGTTTCTAACATTGCCCCACTGAAGCATGTTTTAACCACTTACCCAAGTGGAAACTTTCAGTCAACCATCCAGTCATCCAGACTGCTTTTGAAGACTGCTATGATAGTATTCTGCTTGATATTTTATGGCAGCCTCTTCTAGAAAAAGGGCACTGGTTCATTCATAGCACAGCAGGTCAAGAAGAGATCAGTTCTCAGGAGTCTGTTGGACACTGAGTAGAAGGACAGGATTTTTAGCTTGTCAGAATCAAACTGGAAACAGGGTACTGAGACTGAAGATATTTTTGATGAGGAATTATTGAGTGCTTTTTATTTGGCTTACCTGCTTACTGAGGTAGATGACAAAGTGAACACCATGTTCAATGATGGGCCTAAAAAAGAAGGAATGCTGCCACAGTATTTGAAAGTGTTTTTTTTTTCTGTCAAAAAAGTAACTTCTGTGGACTGATAGGCACCATTTTCAACATGGCCATGGAACAGATTGTAACTCCCACAGTCAGTCTTTCTTCTAGCTACAAAAAGAAAAAGGTTAAGTAAACAGCTTTTGCCACCACAGCAGGCTAGCAGTTTGCCTCAGATGTCGGTGGGTGACTCTGCTGTGGCCATTTGTTCTCCCTCAGACCACTCATTTTTTACCCCATATCCCTCTAATGTAGCACCTGCAGCCATTATGGACAGAGGGTTAGCCACATCCTCTGCAGCTGTTGGAGTCCCCTCAGTGGACAAGGAGAGCCACTGTTGTTGGTCTGGGAGAGGGAACAGGGAAGGTTTTTCTGTTATGTCCAAATGCTGCTGCCATTCCTAGGACAGCAGCAACTGCCTTTAGTAACATGGTTGGCCCCATTTTTCCTGTCAAAAATAAACGGAAAACCAAGCATGTATCTACTGGTCCTCCAGAAGTTACTGGATAGAGTAGTTTACTGAGAC
>NC_056737.1:1533390930-1533408280 GCF_019279795.1 Protopterus annectens | reverse complement strand
TGTGCCCCTGTAGTCTTCTCTTATCAGGCCAATGATTGAGTACAATGTCCCCATTTGGGATGTATCTCCTGCCCGAGCCACCTCGGGTGCAGCAGTTGGAAAGACCCCAAAAGTTCCTCACCAAAGAGGGATAAAGGGTCTTAAACATATGTCATATAGGCCCGACTGAAAAAAACTCCAGCCTCTATTCAGCCACATACACAACGCCTACTCAGAGGTGATCTGTGCCCTTGACAGTGACAAGCGCCATGTCCAATCCTGAATTAATGGACATGCTCCCACCTCAGAAAAATCCAAATCCATCAGGAGCCCACGGAGAACAAGTGACTTTAAACCTCAACACAGAAATAAATAGGGAGGCGTGCTGGAGGGACAGATTCATAACCCAGAGCTCCCTACACTCTGGAACAGAATCCCAGTCCATGTTAGGCAGAGCCCCTCACTGACTCTCTATTCAAGAGAAATCTCACTTGCAGTGGATGGGATCGTGAGGGTTTACCCCGCTGGGTCATCTCTGTGTCACTACTAGGACAGAGGCATAGTAAACTAAACCCTAAAAGGGCGTAGTATTCTCTTCCTTAGGGGTGGTGTAAGCCACATACACTCTGGCTAGGCTTATAAATGCCTTAGGGCAGATAGCCTAGTACGAACCTATGAACCTATGAACCTAGGAATCACAATAAACAAAACATGCTGGAGGGATAGATTCCTGACCCAGAGACTCCCCAGACTCTGGAATAGATTGCCTATACATGTCAAGCAGAGTGCCTCTTTGGACCTCTTCAAGAGGAACCTTGACGATTGGATAGGAGAAAGGAAATTCACCCCAGGGATCACGCCAGTCGCCCCTGCTAGACAGGGGTCCAGGAAAGTAACATAATGTGGGAAGAAATAGCCGAGGGTATTGTTATATTAGGCTTGTATAGGCCCTAGGGCTGATAGCCTAGTACCAACCTATGAACCTATGAACTTAGTATTTCTGCATCTGTTGCAGTCACTTTAGGACTGACATCAGGTCATCAGTAGTGTAAAGTAAGGCAGCCGATGCCATTACCTCAGTCTTTCTTGCCGTGCATCCCAAAGCAGAAGCAGTTTGCAGAAGTGCCGGTCAGCCACTACCTGAGTTTTTGTCTACCAAATTGAAGTTGAAGTCTTCTAAAGCTAAGTACCCCACTGAAGATCCTTTTTTCTTGCACTAACCAGTGTCAGAAAAAGTTAATAATTGTCTCGCCTGTGGAAAGCAAATACCACACCGAGACTTCCATTTTTACTGCGTCACTTGTTTAGGCCCAGACTACGACGTCCCCCATTGTCACTTCTGTGCTTTGTTCAACGACAGAACTATCCATCATCGGGCCCTTATCTACCGATGATGCTTCCGTTAAGTTAGTCGTCAGTTCTCTGGTCCTCAGTGAGGCGCTTTCACAGCCCCTGATGCCAGCTTCTGTGGATTCACAGGCTGCTACCAAGACTCTTTCGGAGTCTGATATGCCGCAAAACTCTTCTTTGACTAAGAATCCTGTGGTTGTCTCTACCTTGGATGGGTCCGGAGCTGCTGAGCAGACACCGGCTTCCGAGGAAGTCCTTCGCACTACCAGTTCTCGACACAAACCGACGTCTTCTTTCGCTACTACCGTTCTTTCAAAAACGAGTTTCTAAGGCCCAGGGTACGAACCACACCCAAGAAACCGATGACCCACTCTGAGACACCTGCTTTCTTGCCTCAGTCTCAAATGCTTAAAATGGTGGAAGACCTTATCATGCTGATCAGGGGAAGCCAAGTTATACCATCCAAAAGGAAAAGAGATCTGTCCCCTGTAGTTCTGTCTGAACAAGAGTCAGATGAATCTGATGCATCTGAATATGAAGACATGCAACCCCTCTCTACTTGTGAGGATTCTGATGCAGAGGATTCCATTCCTTCAGCCTCTCCACCAGAGGATTTTTTTCCTTTGGGGAAACCTTGCATACCTTAAGGGAGCATTTCCAATGGGAGAGCCAAAACTACCCTCAGTCAAAAAAGAGACTCTGGGAATTCCTAGATCTTCCACAGCACAGACCCTTGGCCAACCCCCAGTCCTGGATGTTGTGGAGGATGTTTTCATGGACTCCAGCTTGACTCCTTACACCCTCCCTCCTGCACCCAGAAAACCAGACGTACTACAGAGTTCCTGACTCACACAAATTTCTTTTTAAAAATCCTACTGCTGACCCTGAGGTAATTTCTCAAGAACCTAAAGGGATTAAAGCAACCTCAGCTAAGAATCCCACCTCATCAGATAGGGATTCCCAAGCACTGGACAGATAGGGTAAAAAAGTATACACCTCAGCTACTCTTGCTATCAGGGCACTAAACTGTCAGTTCCATATGCTGAAATTTCAGCAACATACCCTGGAACTCCTTAAACAAAAAATGTCTTCCTTTCCTGCTTGGGCAGAATCTAAAGAATTCTGCAAGTCAAGTAACTAAACACACCTTGCCCTGTGGTTTTGATGCCCTAGAAGCTTCTTGCAGGGCAGCAGTCACCGGATCTGTCATTAGAAGGCATGCATGGCTTAAGGAACAGCCCATGCCAGATCATGTCAAATCTAAATTGCTGGATGCCCCCTTGCACAAAGATAACTTATCTGGCACTAAGGCAGAAGAGGTCTTAAAAAAGATGGAAGAAAAAGCAAAATCTATGCAAACAGTTAAGGATTTCTTGCAGATACAGCCACCTAGGTTCAGCAGGCATTGTCCCACCAAACACTGGTCCTTTCCTGCTCCCAGTAAGCCACTCCAGGCTAGGCACCAGGGAACCAGACCCCCCCAGACAGCAGCCACAGGGAATGCAGAGATCTAAGCAGTGGACAACCTCCACTTCAAAACCAGGGAGTTCTAAGCCACCCCCTTATAGTAAGAACTCTCAATGACTCACCTCCCCACCCCCTCCCTTTGCCCACCTTCACTTACCCCTAGGAAGAAAACTCTCCTTTCACACAAGCACCTTGGCCACCATTACCAACGAGCACTGGGTTCTGAACATAGTGTCCCAGGGATACAAATTTTTCATCTACACACCCTTCCAACCCCAGAAGGGTTCCCAGATCTACCACCAAACCAGTGGGCAGAGGCTCAAAAGCAAATCCTTTCCCTGCTTTCTATGAGGACAGTAGAGTATGTTCCTGCAGAACAGATAGGCCAAGGTTTCTACTCCAGACTTTGTTCTGGTACCCAGAAAAGAGGGCACCTGGTGCCCCATCCTTGATTTATCCATTCTAAACACCTTCCTGGTGATCCCAAAATTCAAAATGCTCACCCTCCAGCAGCTGATACCCATGCTCTCCAAGGACGCTTGGCTACCCAACCTAGATCTAAAAGAGGCCTACTTCCACATTCCTATCAGGAAATCATGCAGGACATATCTCCATTTCAGGGCAGGCTATCAACACTTTCAGTTCTATGTGCTTCCCTTTGGCTTATCTACTGCTCCCAAAATGTCTGGCTCCAGCCATTGCCTTTTGCAGACAAAGAAGTATTCAGATTTACCCATACTTAGACAACTGCCTTATTCAGGCAGACAGACAGGAAAAGCTGCTCAAGCACCTGGCCTTTGTAAAGACCTTCTAACCTCCCTAGGGAACACAGTCAATGAAAAGAAATCCAAACAGGTGCCCACCCAAAGGATTATCTTCCTGGGAGCAAGCCTGGACTCAGCATCCCAAATGGCATTCTTTACACCAGAGAAACAAATTTTCCTGACAGCCTACTTCTCTCAACTAGCCACCAGGCCCCCAGCTATCTGCAAGGAAGGTCCTGCAAGCTCTGGGGTTCATGGCATCTTGCATACTACTCATTCCATATGCCAGACTGCATATGAAGAAACTTCAATGGTACCTAAAAAGCCTTTGGTGTCAACACTCTCAAGACCTGGAAACTCTTCTACCTATAATTCCTTGCCTCAGAAAAGATTTTCTTTGGTGGGCAACAGCATGCTCCCACAACAAGGGACTGCCTTTCTCACCACCCCCCGCCACCCAGACCCTCACCACAGATGCATCAGACTATGCTTGGGGTGCACACCTGGACGGCAGGTGCATACAGGGCCAATGGAGCTTGCAGCAAATCCCTCTGCACATCAGTCAAAAAGAGATGATGACTGTGCAGCATGCCTTGATAGCTTTCAAGCCCCTTCTCTATCCAGGGGCTGTCCTGATCAAAACAGACAACACCACTATGATGTGGTATACCAACAAGCAGGGAGGGAGTCACTCCTACTCTCTATACAGGCTGGCCATGACCCTTTGGCACACAGCCTCTGCCATGCAACTACATCTGTTAGCGCAATTCCTACCAGGATCTCTCAACTCTCTGGCAGACCAGTTAAGCAGAAATATGCTGGACCCACACATGTGGCAGCTCAACAGAAGAACCTTCACCCTAATAATTCAGAAATGGGGCACCCTGAAGGTCGACCTCTTTGCCTCCCACACCAACCATCAGCTCAGCAATTCTACACCAGAGAGCATCACTGCATGGCTTGGAAAGTGGATGCCCTGTGCTTCACCTGGGTCAATCTAGCCATCTATGCCTTTCCTCCACTACCTCTCAACCCCAAGGTATTGCTCAAAATAAAGAAGGAAAAACCAAGGACCATTCTTATAGCTCCAGACTAGCCCCGGCAGCACTGATACCCCTTGCTGTGCAGCCTGTCCCTGCTGCCCCCATGACATCTTCCTCAGATTCCAAACCTCCTAACCCAGAGGGAAGGGGAATTCATGCATCCCCAATTGCAGATACTCAGTTTGGCAGCTTGGCTTATTCCCTAACCCCAAACCAATCTGCCAACCTCAGTAAGCAGGTTCTAGATGTTATCCATGAGGCCAGATGCCCTAGCACCAGAAAGTCTTATGCTGACAAATGGAAAAGGTTCTGCGCCTGGATCCAGGCTAAGGGAGCCAATGCGTCACAGCCTTCCCTCCCCCTCATCCTGGATTACTTAGCTGACCTACTACACAGTGGTCTCTCTTTCTCCTCTATAAAAATTCATGCCTCTGCTATTTCTGCTCATTTTCCCACTGAGCAGCCCCTTTTCTCACACCCCTTGATCAAACAGCTCTTAAGAGGGGCTAGCAACTTGAGGCCACCCAGAAGGGCACCAACACTAGCTTGGGACCTTAACTTTGTATTGGAAAAGCTCCCCCTCCCCCCCTTTCAAACCAGCTTCTTCTGCAGAGCTACGATTTCTCTCCTGGAAGACAGCATTCCTTCTGGCTATGACTTCAGCCAGAACAGCCTCTGAGCTGCAAGCGCTCATGGCTGTGGAACCCTTCATCATCTTCCATGCTGACAGGGTATCCCTCAGAACTAACCCATCCTTCATGCCCAAGGTGGTGTCCAGTGTGGCTCTCAACCAATCCATTCGTTTGCCCACCTTTTTTTCTAATCCCCATAACAAGGGGCAACAGATTCTGCACTCTCTAGATTTGCACAGACAGCTCAGATTCTGTCTAGACAGGACTAAATCCTTCAGAAAGTCTGATCAATTGCTGGTTAGCTTTGCTACAGGGCAGAAGGCAAAGCCATCTCCAAAAAAAAACATCTCCAAATGGATAGCACACTGCATCCATTTCTGTTACAAACTATATAGAAAGCCTCCCCCAAGGGGGTCAGGACACACTCTACCAGAGCAGCCTCCACCTCTGCAGCTTTCCTCAGAGGAGTCCCCACCAGGGACATCCTGGAAGTTGCCACCTGGTCATCCGTTCACACTTTTACCAAGCATTACCACCAGCCTCTCTTCTCCAAATCTAAGGCAGGGTTTGCCTCTGCAGTCTTGCAGGGCATCCTAGCCAGCCCCTAGTTTCCTTAACTGCCTCCACCCTTTTCCTAAGCTTTGGGAATCAACCCTAATGTGATGACTGCAACAGTGAAACACGAAGAACATGGTACAGTTGTGTACACTTACCATAAATGTAGATGTTCAAGTGTATTCACTGTTGCAGTCTGGTTTCCCTCCCTCCATCTCCCTTTCTTCTTTTTCCTTACAAGGGACATATTGGTATTTATTTTCTACTGATGGGGTTTTTCCCACCAGAACTTGGCTCCTACCTGATGGTTCCTGACAGGTTAGGGCAAGAAAAACTGATGTAATGGCGTCAGCCACCTTACTTTATACTACTGATGACCTGACGTCACTCCTGAAGTGACAGCAACCGATGCAGAAATACTAAGTCTCTGGTATTCGGACAAGGGCTACCCTGGCAGGGATAACCCAAATGTAATGACTGCAACAGTGAATACACTCGAACATCTACATTTATGGTAAGTGTACACAACTGTACTTTGTGAGTTACGAACTATGTTTCAGCGGCTGCTAAAGTTTGCTGAGTAATTTTTTGGATGTGTACCACATTGTCTGATGTGCAAATGAGAGTGGAATCATCTGTGTATTGTATTAGGGTGGCCTGTTATGTGAAAGTATAGAGAATGTTGGTTAAAATGTTAAAGAGAAGGGGACCAAGGATAGAACCTTGTGGTACACAAGTCATGATTGAGAGGTAAGGAGGGAGCATAGAGTGCCATTTTACTGACTGACAACTATTGGACAGGTAGCTTATGAACCACAGAAGGCTGGGCTTAGATAGACCTGGTGAGGGCATTTGAAGAAGTTTGCTGTGACAAACTGTGTCAAAGAGTTTAGACAAGTTAGAAATAAGAAAGAGACCAGTTTGCCATTAACTCTAGCTTTATTGACAGTATCTGTATAGGTTAGAAGGGCAGTGTTAGTACTATGGGAAGGACGGAAGCCATGTTGTGTAGGGTATAGGAGTTCTTCCTGCAGGAGATAGTCTAACAATTGTTTTTGAATATATTTTTCAAGTATTTGGGCAAGGGGAGATAAGATTCCTATAGGTCTAAAGTTATTCATGTCTGTTGAATTTCCTCCTTTGTGCTAATGGATAATGTGTGACTTTTTCCAGAGAGAGGGAATATGGGATTCCTGGACTGACCCTCATGTCAATTTATAGGTCAATTTATAACTGACAGCAATCAGTTTAGAGCCAGAACAAAGCAATTAACAAAGAGATGCAAGTAAAACAGGTTTTCTGTCATTTCCTGAGACTAAATACCTAGCCAAGCTACAGTTTCCACTGTGTGATTCCTTAAAACCTCTTGTATTAGTGGTACATGGGATATATGCAAATGACCCCTTAAAGACATCAGGTGTTTCAGCTATATGGTAGTTCTGAATGCCCGTGACTTTTTCCTTTTAAGTCTGTTATGGACAAATTCAGGACAATAAAGCGAAAACCGAAAGCGAAAACCTACTAGCTGTGGACATGCATGCTGGGTATGACAACCCTGTGTTTCCAAAGGTTAGCCAAACAGTCCACTTTTGCTGTGCTGATGAGGCCATACGAAGGCTGAACCATGTATGTCCACAGCTAGTGGGAAATCGCAAATTCACCCCTGGCCTGGCCCCTATGTCTCTGATGAACAGAGGGTGACAGTAAGTAAATTAATCCCCAACTAACATACCCACACACATAACATTTTGCTACCTCTTTGCTAACATACCCCATCATGTAGGTATCCAAAGAACTGTGGGACAAAACTGGGTTGGGTTGCAGAACTAGGCTTGTAGAGATCCTGGTGGTCATTAGTCTAGTATGAATCTATGAACCCATGAAATTACCACGGGCAAAGTTCCATACAATATCCTTGCAAGCTATAGATCTTCCTCTGTGACCAAGGATACATATAACACATACTTAAACATACTGGAGACACTCCCCATTCAACCACACAGTGTATTGTGGATGACTTTAACTACTGTAATATAAACTAGAAATCAAACATGACCCCTAACATGCAAGCACAAAGTTAACTGGACTTTGTAAACACAAATACAGTGGAAGAGATAGTTCATATGCCCCTAAGGGTGCTAATGTCCTAGACCTAGTCCTCACCAACATGTGTGAATGTTACGCCCTCCTGAGTTTGTTGTTCTCACTAGTGAAATAAATAAAAATAAAACCTAGAATAACAGGTAACCTTGGAACTTTTAGAAAATTTTCCAAGGCAAATGTCCTACTTCTGAGTGGCACTCTGTCAATATTTCAAGCTCCACCAAACCCAGTGGTGCCTACACTAATTAAAAAAAACTTCAATCATGTATACAGCTGTGTAGAGATAAATAAATGTACAGCTGTGTAGAGATAAATAAATTTGTGACAAACTAAAAAAGCAAGCCACCCTGGTAGAATCACAACATAGGTTCATAGGTAGGTACTAGGCTATCGGCCCAAGGGCCTAAGTAAGCCTATCCAACAATGTTCCCTGGCTTACGCCACCCAAGAAAGTTATTTCCTGTGCCCATGCAAAGCAGAGCCACGGAAGTGATCCCTGGGGTGTATTTCCTATTTCCCATCCACTCATCAAGATTTTTCTTGAAAAGTGCTAATGGGGAACTTTGCTTGACATAGATGGGTAGCTTGTTCCAGAGTATGGGAAGTCTCTTGGACAGGAATCTATCCCTCCAGCATGTCCTGTTTATTGTGGTGACAAGGTTTAGGTCCCTAGAGCATGTAACTCAGAGGGATTGGGATTTCTTTAGGTGTAGCATGTCCAACAGCTCTGGGTTTGACATAGCTTTATATGTTAGGCAGAGATCACCTCAGAGTAGGCGATAGGCTACAGAGTAAAGCTGGAGTTTTTTGAGACGGTCAGTGTAGGGCATCTGTTTGAGGCCAGTAATCCTCTTTGTGAGGTACTTCTGTGGCCTTTCCAGCTGCTGCAGATGTCTTGTGAGGTATATTCCAAAAGGGGCGTTGTACTCTATAATGGGTCTAATGAGTGTCGAGTAGAGGGGAACAATGACCACTTTTTTCCTGGATGAGAACCCTTTTGTGATGAGGTGTGCCATGTAGAAGGATTTCCTGACTACTGTGGCAATGTGATTATCAAAGGTGAGACTACTGTCCACCTGGGTCCCAAGGTATCATCACACATTCGGCATTAAGTAGACTGCAGCCTGTGTGGTAGTTCATGGGTACAGAGTTTTTCCCATAGGGGATGACAATGCACTTTTTGGTAATGAGCTTGAGGCCATGGCTCTGACATCAGACATCTGTCTCAGTGAGGCCCTTCTTTAGGATGTCCACATCATTTGGGGACTTGACTATGGCTACAAGTTTGCAGTCATCCGCGAACTTCATTAGCCAAAGGTCTTCTGTGTTAGCCTTTACTTCAGAGAAGTAGATACCAAACAGGAGAGGTCCCAGGACTGAACCCTGTGGTACTCCACTTGTCACAGGTTTGAAGTCAGATTTGGAGTCTGCAACTTTTACATTGTGGGTTCTGTCAGTGAATCAGTTGGCAACCCATCTTGTGACGTAGGGATTTATACCTAGTTTAGTGAGTTTAGCTATAATTCCAGAATGGGGGATGGTGTCGAAAGCCTTGGCAAGGTCAAGATAGGCTGTGTGAACCACCTTACCTTCGTCTACGGCTTTGGTGACTGCCTCAAAGAAGTTGATCAGGTTCACGAGGCCTGATCTGCCTTTCACAAACCCGAACTGGGTAGTGTCCAGAGTTTGGAGGTCCCATGATGATACGTTCCATGGCCTTACAGACCAGGCTCATCAGGCTAATAGGGCAATAGCTCCCAGGATCAGTGGTGGCTCCCCCTTTGTGGAGTGGGATAACTGTTTGCTGTGCACCATTCAGTGGGCACAAAGCCTGACGTGAGGCTATGATTTAACATGGTGCTTAGGTGGGGAGCCAGTTCGTTTTGAAGTTCGTGTAAAATGCAGCCTGGGATGTTGTCTGGTCCCATGGATGCTGTGTTTTTGGCTTTAGATAGTGCAACTTTTACCTGCGTAGTTGTGATTACAGGGACTCTGCATTCTTCCTGTGTAGATATAGGCCCTTTACGGGGTGAGAGGGGGGCAAAGTTAGCACTGAACCTATCTGCCAGGATGTTGGCAATATCAGTTGGTTCTGTAATTTTCATGCAGTTGTGCTGTAACTCAGAGCAGATCAGGTTTGCCATTGAGATTCTTGACATAGATATAGAATGCTTTGTGGTTGTCTTTAGAATCAGTGGCAATTTTATTTTCATAGCTAGCTTTGGAGGATCTTATAAGGGATTTCAGCTTCTTACTGAGGCTGACCAGGGAGCTCCTCCACTCATGGGATTTTAATCTCTTTTGTAACAGTTTCTTCCTTCTGTTGCAGAGTTTGTTTATGGCAGGGGACCACCAGATTGGTTTCCTTTTTTTGGAGGATAGCGTCTTGGTTTTGTTTTGGATAGCACGATCCATGCACTCGTGTAAGTGCTTATAGAGTGCATTTGTGTAGGATTCAGCAGTTGTAACTGTATTGTCCATTTGCATAAGTACATTAGATAACAAAATGAATGAAGAAAATCCAGGCCAAAATAGGAAATAAACTCTTCTCATCAAGCTAAATAAAAAATTCAGGTGACTAAGTTAACCAAAGCCAAACTTGACATAAAAGAAGCCTCCCAGGCTAAGGACAAGCACAAGACATTATTTAGTTATGTCCAAAATCCCAAAGGTAATACACAACAATGTGCTAAACTAATTATAAATGGAGCCACCTGTACTAAGCCTAACATACTGGCTAATAAATTCAGCTCTAATTTTACCCAGACACCTGTGTAGAAATACACCAGCCATATCTCCCCTAACTATCCAAGGAACAGGTCCACAATGCACTCTTCAGGGCAAAAAACACTGCATCAGTGGGACCTGAAAATATCCTAGGATGCCTCCTTAACAGCACAAAACATGATGTTTTGGGGTTTCTAGAATAGCTACTCAATCATAGCCTCCAAACAGGCATCATGCCAAGTGAATGGAGGACTGCAACTATTATCCCATTACACAAGGGCAGGCCATCGCTGGGCCCAGGAAACTACTGACCCATAAGCCTTACTAGTCTCATATGCAAGGCCATGGAAATAACTATCATGGACATGATAAATAACGATATAGGAAACCTTCAGAAACTGGATCCCACTTAGTTTGGTTTCATCAAAGGAAGGTTATGATGACTCAACTTGGTGAACTTCTTTGAGAAGCCCACCAAAGCAAGAGATGAGGGCAAAATGGTGCATGCTGCCTACTCGACCAGGCCAAAGCATTCAACCCAATTCCCCAGTTGGTCACTGTAGACAACCTCAGTGAATTAGGTATGAATCCATATGTCATGATCATGCCCTGGATAGCTAACTGGAGCACAGAAAGAAGTTAAGAATTGGGGGTTTACCTCCAGAAAAAGGCTGGTCACTAGTAGCGTCTTTAGGGCTTGGTACTGGGGCTGCTCCTGTTTGGCATCTACTTGTCTAAAGCCTTTGGCTACCCATATCCATAGATTATTGCAAATTAGGTGCAGTCATTGAATTCCCCAAGACACAAACATCCTTCAAGAAGCCCTGACACATACTAATAACTGGTGTCAGAGTCACAATCTTAAACTCAATGCTAAGAAGTGCATAATAGTGTACTTCACTAAGATGGCCACCCTGTACGATATCCAGGTCTGTAGATGTCATTGTTCAGTTATACTCTGCCCTAATAAAACCAATCATCAAGTACAGTGCAGCTTACATCATGTATCTGGCCAGGCATATATGTAACAACTGAAGTGATCACAGAGATTTCTCACAAAAAAAATAAATATTCCCTTTAAGAAAACTCTATGAAAAATATAAGGACATAGCTGACTGAGTTTAGATGGTTTACCTCTGAAATTTATAAAACTGCCCTACTTTCTCATTTGCCATTCCTATGACCATGTTGATAAATACAAGTATAATGGCCAGTTTGGTTCTTACTTTATGGAAGGTTTCACATATCACACTACTTCACAAATGGGCTGTATCATTAGATCCCAACAACTACTGAAATGCCACCACTATGAATTCTCTGGCTGCATTCCTCAGTTGTGTCATCCTTAATCAGCTGACAATTTAGCATGTTCCAAAACTGCCCTAAGTCTCTCTAGTGTCTCTAAAAAAGGCTTTGCAGTCAGATATTAATTGTGTTCAAATTCAGTACAGGAAAATTAATGTTAAATTAAATATATAAAATCAAGGCTAGCTATGACACATCTAGGGCTACTGTTATTTATATTGCAATGTTCAGTTACAAATCAAGACTGAAAGCATCTCTGGAGATGTAGTTAGACACAATCTTTATCATTTTTGAAAGAGCGTATCAATTGCCTTATTGCTCTTTCATCATTACAAAGAAATACTGAGAGCATATAGCACCAACATCCAGTACAATTGCTGGTGATTAACTGTCTCCACTTTATGAGCCCTGCATTAACAAGGTAAGATGAGAGATTATCTCTGCTATGCTGCTTGTTGGAAAATCTTGCTGCTGAGGACTAATGAGCGAAGTGAGTGCTTTCAGTTGTTATATCATTGTGTAATATGTGTGTATTGAAATAAATAAAGAACAAGTTATCCCTAGCAATGCTTATCAAAATGTGCAGTAAGATCACATGTATCCTGAGGGTTGTTAGAAAATTATGTTATTGAAGTGTCTGAATAAGGTTGGTTTTAATGATACCAGTGGTCTTTTATAGTGGATGCATTATTGTGGCATATTTGCATATAGGAAAAATAAACATTTCATTTGTTATAGAAGAATGCTCAAACTATTAGTTCAATTTTGAGGATATAAACTTCACTTTTATTACCCTGATTAGATTTTGTTAAGTACACTTCATTGCACAAGCTTGCTATACGGTGGTGGTAGGCCATGCGGTAGTGTTGTCGTACTCACAGTAAAAATGCTGTCCGGTTCAATTCTCACAATGCTTTGGGGAAAAACCTTTTTTAAGGTTGTGCTTCGGGTTAAATCCCCTGTAAAAAAAACTACCTATTAACCGAGTTTTGGCAACCAAAAAAAAAAAAACCTTAAAACTTTTTCAATAAAATAAAAAAAATCTTTATTTAAGGAAAAATTGGTTTTAAAAATTAAAAGATAAAAATTTTCTTTTTAAAAATATTTTAAAATTAAATTTTAACCTTTTTAAAAATTTTAATAAAAATGGGAAAGTAAATCATTTTTTTTTAAAATCCCAAAATTTAAATTTAAAAATCACAATAAAAACCCCCTTTTTTAAAGGGAAAAAGGTTTGGGTTTTGAAAAAGCATTCAAAGGGGCATATTAATTACCATTTTAATAAATTAATAGCACCAAAAAACATCCCCGGGGTTTAAATTTTTTAATTTAAATGGGACAACAACATCTTTTTAAAATAGGGAAAAGCCCCCAAACCCCCTGGGGTTTTTGCTTTGAAAATGCTGTTTTATAAAAAGGTTTTTGTATTAAATTTTTTAAAGGGGGAATGAACAAAAACAAAGGCAAAAACATTTAAAAGTGTTATAAAACACCTTTAGTTTTAGAAAAGGGGCCCCTGTAAGGGAAAGAATCCATTGGGAAAAACCCCCTTTTGGGAAATGCAGTTTTATTAAAAGGAAGTTGGGAAAAAATTTTTCATTGTTTAACTTTAAATTTTTAATTACTTTGGTATTCAAAAGGACAACCCGAAAAGGTTTTTCCCCCTTTTTTTTAGGACTGTTCAAAATTGCATTTTAATATTTTCCTGGGGAAAAAACCTGTTTATTGTTGGAATTTTAAAATCTTTTTTAAAAAAGTTAGCTGTATGGGTGAATTTTTAAAAGCATTTGGTATTTTGGGGAAAAAAAAGGAGGGAGCCCCCACTTTGAAAAGGCTTTCTTCAATTTTTAAAAGCCTGGCATAAACTTAAAACCTCATTCTTTTTGGAAATAGTTGAGGGAAAAAAATCCCTTTATTTACCTGGAAATTTAATTTCCCGGGCAATGTAAATTTCAATACTTAATAAATTCCTAGCCCCCCCAAACCAAAAATCCTTTTTATTTTAAAGCTAATAAAAATTTTAAAACCTGTGTTTGGGGTAAAGTCTTTTGGGGTTAATTTTGGGAAATGTTTTGAACACTAAAAAGCATTAAAACATTGGGTTACTTTTAAAATTTATTAAAAATTAAAGGGGAAACCGGGCCCTGGGTTGGGCACCGGCCCTTTTCCCGCTTTTCCCGAAACCCAAAAGTCTAAAAAAATGGTTCTTTTCCCGGGAAGAAATTGAGGGGGTTAAACCCTTTTTTTCTTAAACCAAAAAATTTTAAACATCATGTGGGAAATTTTAAAAAAATAAACACCCTCCACTTCCCCCCCTTTTTAAAGTCGGAAAAAATTTTAAATTAATGTGTTTAAATGGACTTTTTTATTTACTTACTATTTTTTGTTTTACCCCCGAAAACCCCTTTTTCATTTTCTTAAAATAATTTTTTTAAATTTTACCTTGGGTTTTTTCCCCGGGTCAAAACCCCCTTCCCTGTTTTACTTTTCCTTAAAAAAAATTTTCCCCCTAAAAAAATTTATTTCTTTCCCCTTTTTTTTTAAATTTTACCAAAATATTTTTTGCTTTAACCCAAATTCTGGGACAATGTGCCCTGGAAAAATCAAAACCCCCCAATTTCCCCCCTTAAAACCCGGGGGGTTTTCCCCCCATAGTGAAAAGGATTTTTTTTAAATTTACAACAGTTTTTAAAGACCCCAATTTTTCCCTTAACACACAAGGTTTTACGTATTCCCGGGGCCCTTTTTCCTTTTCCCCCTTTCCCCCACCCCTTTTTCCCCCAAAAAATTTTCCCCAATCACAACTTATTTTTTCCCCTTTTTACCCACCCCAACTAATAGTTTTCCCCTTCTGTCCCAACCTGCCCTTTTTGGCCCGCTCAAAAGCCCCAACCCACCCCAACACCTTTTTAGAAGAGGAAAATAACCACACAAAAACCCCTTGGGAAAAAATCACAGGTTTTGGGGTGGTTTCCCCCTTTACCCCGGCCCCCTAAGAATTTCCCCACCACCCCGCTAATAATTACCAGCTAACTAAAAAGGCCCCCTTAAAAGGGTGTCCCTTATTACTGGCAAAAACCAATTTTGGGAAAATTTTTAAAAACAGTAAAAGGGTTAATTTAGTGGCCCTTTTCCCCGAAAATCGGGAAAATTTGACCAAGCAAAAAATTATCCCCATAAAAGGGCCCTTAAAAAGGGGTTTTTTTTAAAAAATTTAATAATTTTAAAAAATTTAAAACACAAGGCAAAATCTTAAAAGTAAAATTTTAAATTCAAGTTCAGAAAATAAAAAACTTAAAAACCAAACCCCAAAGGAAATTTTAAAAATTTTTTTAAAAAATAATTAAAAAAACAAAAATCTTCAGTTTTCAAATTCCCCAAGAAATCCCCAGGCTTTAAAAAAATTTTCATGGCATTTTAAAAAAATAAGCAATTTTTTTGGGGGAATATTTCCAAAGATCAAAATGCTTTCCCTTCTCTCAAAAAGGTTTTTTAAAACCCCCCTTTTAAAACCAACCCCACTCTAAGGCCCTCCCAAATTACATTATTTTGGCACTTAGTCTGGAGTTCCTAGGCCACAAACTGCATTATTTAGCAAACTAACACCTGCTCAGGAGACTACAACAATAAAGGGCATTTCACATGTACACTCTAGCAGAAACCAGAGCAATAAAGCACCTTCCATATGTAAATTCTGGCCCTTAACTTTAACCTTACATCAATGGGCATGAAATCTTCATCCAGACTCACTGAAGCCGACTTGTAAAACATCAAAGAGATTCATAAAAACTTTTAAACTTAAAAAGACACATTTGAAATGCTTGGCTTGGTTTTCCTTACAGCAGATGGCAATGTTGCAACAATCTTGAAGTTCACTTTTTACAATGTTTTCTTTCATTTAAAAACACAAGCCTGTATTTTACATTTATTTATACAATTGATAGAATTATGTATCAAATTCTATTCAACTAGGCTGGCAGCCTTCCCCCTCTTTTTCCAACCCTTTACCCCCGGGAACTCAAGCAAGTTTTTCAAGTGCCCCTTGAGAAACATCGCTTGAGAGTGCCAGGTCTATCTGAGTGTACCTCACCCCATTCCCTGTCTTGAGAGCCCATCTGCATTGACATTGCTACTCTAATTTGGGGCTGCACTGACAAAATATGCTTGCAACCCCCGGCTCCATCTTAGCAACTTGGCATTTTCTGACTGGCTCTGTTTAACCATGTTAGAGGGTTGTGATCTGTCATCACAGTGAATTTTTTTCCATACAGATAAGGGTGAAGTTTTTTGTGCCCACACTATGGCTAGACATTCCCTTTTTTACCGCTGCATAGCATTCCTCCCTGGGTTGGAGCCTAACTGAGATAAACCACTGGATGCTCTTCTCCCTCTGAAGAAATCTGGCTAAGTACCGCGCCCCCATAGTTCGAAGCATCCACCTGCACAACAAATTCTTGGACTGGCTAACACAGGGGGTCCTCCCAAAGCTTCCTTAAGTTTCTGAAATGCCTGCTCACATGCTGGGGTCCACACTACCTTATCTGGACTGTTCTTCCTTGTCAGATCTGTGAGGGGAGCAGCTTTGGTACTATAATTGGCAACAAACTTTCCGTAGTACCCTGCTGTCCCTAAGAATGCCTTCACCTGCTTTTTGGTAACAAGTGCAGGCCATGCCTGAATGGCTTCCACTTTGGCAGGTTCTGGCCTTATCTTACCACTCCCCCCTCTATGTCCTAGGTAGGAGACCTCTGCCAAACCCACCTGACATTTGCTCAGCTTGGGGTAGTCTGCCCAGCACCTCCCTGACATGCTGAAGGTGCCCTTTCCAGGAATGGTGTAGATAGCAATATGATCCATGTAAACAAGCGCAAACGCGCCTTCTCCTGCTAACAAATGATCTACCAGCCTCTGGAAAGTCATGGGGGATTCTTCATCCCAAAGGGCATCTTTGTGAACTCATACAAGCCAAAAGGAGTCACAAAGACTGACTTCTCTAGCACTGGGAGTGAAAGGGACCTGCCAGTAACCCCTGGTACCATCCATAGGTGTAAGGTACTTAGGCCCAACCAACTGCTCTAGGGCCCTATCTGTCCTAGGCATGGGGGGAAGCATCTGACTCTGTGTGACTATTTAATTTCCTGTAATCCACACAGAACCTGGTGCTGCCATCCTTCTTTGGCGTGTGTGTGTGTGTGTGTTTGTGTGTGTGTGTGCATATCTTTATATACGTACATTCACATATGTTTCCTCTGTTTTTCTCAAACATACATTTGGTTGCAAACACAAAGGACAGTAGACATTGTTGAACATGCTTATAGTGGGCTGTTGCTCATCTCAAAGGTATGTTTTGTCTAATAGGTGGAGTTTGGAAGTGGGTGAGAGTGATTGTGTATGTCCTTGGTTGTTTGAGTTAAGATTGGAGTTA